>NC_140964.1:5765709-5880709 GCF_056783735.1 Eptatretus burgeri | reverse complement strand
AAAATGCAGACAAAATTTGGCACAGATGGCCATTTGGTCTCTCACCATTGTGGCGTACCCAGAGCGCAGCACTGCAAGCTATTGGAGCAATTCACATCCACATTTAAAGGATATCACTGCTGGCACTGCATCAGTACACCATTTTTGACTGCATTGTAGATTGTAAAAAATTTTTTTGAAAACCACAAAAACTACCAAAAAAAACACTTAAAAAAAAAAAGAACATTTTGCATTTTCTTATTTGATCTTGTGTTGATAAATTGTTGTGGTGTTGATGTGGTGCAGGCATGATGGGCTGAATGGCCTCCACCTGCATCTAATTTCCTTGTAATTCCTTGTGATTGTAGATCAAACCGAACACTGGACAACTCAACGGAGAACACATTATATTACCAACTCGGCTATTCTGATATCTCTATCAAAATAAAAGTCGTGGGTTAATGCAAAAAAAAAGAAAAAAAAAGTATGAGTAAAACTAATTTATTGTAAAATTGGTGTCAGGAATGGGATGGGGTTTGTTCGACTATCAAAATACTTTCAATGTTACCCCCTTCATTAGCCACAATTGTGTACAAATTTGAGCAATTCAATAAAACACACAATCAAATGTGCTTGCAAATGAGAGCTAATTGTGATTGCTTACTGCTGAGACGAGGCCGGTTGAGGTGGTAGGGTGCAGGGAGGCATGAGAGGCCAGCCAGACGCTGATGCAAGGCACGTGCAAACAACGATCCTTGGTATGATGAGCCCAGTATGACACTACTTAGGTAGATGGGCTCAATCAGGTGACTCAGCAGAGCACCCTGAAGTCCCAGCACATTCCACCTGGAGAGAGTGAGATCTCCCACATATCATCAACACCCCCATGCCATCAGTGACAAATATGTATTTGAAGCTTTTCTTTGCATGTTAAGTATTTAAAGCAAGTAATTTAACAAGATATTTCAATTCCCATTGCTGATCTCACTTTTATCACTTTGAAAATTAAGACTTTCAAAATTACCGTATATAGCAGCATTGTGGTTGAGGCTCTCAAGCTGGTATCTTGGCCGTTCGATTCTGACCCTGGCATACTAATGATTAAAAATGGCCCATGCTGCTTCCTCACTTGATGCTCAGCATTTGGAGGATAAAACATGGACAAACCCCATGGGGGAAGGGGGAGGGAGGGATTTCTCCATAATTGGCCACTGACTGCAGAGAGAACTACATGGTATTCATAGAATACTTACCCTGCGCAGCCAACGGTTTTGGAGATATCGAGGTACAACGTTGTTTGGTTTTTCCAAAATTGCACCTGTACCACAAGACCTATGACATCATGATTATCATTAAAATATTATACATGAGGAGGCACTCCTGTGCTGAAAATTTCATGTCCATCAGACCAACAGTTGCTGAGAATTTTTTTAAAAAATAATGATCGGATAAGTGTTGTACTTGTCGAATTATGATGTCATAACGAAGACACCAATAGCATCATCATTAACATATCTTATTCCCTATGGGGAGTAGCCGACAATGAGCCAGGTCTCAATTTTTTTACATGGAGTGGTTTCAGAGATAAAGAGGTGTGAAGTTTTTCCAGAATGGCACCCGTACCACGTGATCTATGATGTCATAATTATCATTAAAATATTGTACAGGATGAGGCGCTCCTATGACAAAAAATGTGTGTCAATCGGACCAATAATTGCAGAGAAATAAAATCCATACTGATCGAATGAAGCATTGTACTTGTCGAATTATGACGTCATAATTCAGGTTTCTGATGCCATCATCATTGACATGTCTTATTCCCCAAGAGGAGTACTTGACAATGAGCCATGTTTTAATTTTTTCCATGGAGTGGTTTCAGAGATATACTAGTGCAACTTTTTTTTGATTTTTTCCTCGATGGTGCCTTACCACGTGACCGATGACATCATAATTATCATTAAAAAAATTCTACAGGAGCCGCTCATATTATGAAAATTTTGTGTCCATCGGCCAAACAGTTGCAGAGGAATTTCTTTTTTCATACTGATCAGATCAAGCGCAGTACTTGTTGAATTATGACGTCATAATGAAGGCACCGGTGACATGCACGTACGCAACTGAAAGCCTAACCCTGCTTTTCGCTTGGCGAGTGCAGGGTAAAAATTGATGTGAAAATATGGCATCGCCACCACACCACCAAGTTGTGGAATTTTCCTGGTGTTGGCTTAGTGGTGAGGGTGGCTGGCTTGGGATCTTAGGGTCCTGAGTTTGAGCCCCATTGGCCACTGAATTAACACTCGGTGGGGTTTATTCAGCCTGTCATTCTTCTGAAACTACATCGACATAGCCATACTCCAGGAAACTCATAGCGCGGAAGACAAAAAGGCTGCAAAGAAAAAGATTGCAGGCGACAACCTCATGGCCTCTGTTAATACAGCAAAACATGGCCTTGCCACCCAAATCAGACACGGTCTTCGAAACCTCGAAA
Organism: Eptatretus burgeri; assembly: GCF_056783735.1. Taxonomy (NCBI): domain Eukaryota; kingdom Metazoa; phylum Chordata; class Myxini; order Myxiniformes; family Myxinidae; genus Eptatretus; species Eptatretus burgeri. The sequence goes on along the minus strand of NC_140964.1, from coordinate 5,878,242 downwards.
CCATAGGCAATAACTCACTTCACACAACAGTAAAGATAAGCGGCGTCACCGTTGTAAACATGTACAAGCTGCCCACACAAACATGGCCATCACCTGCCCTACCCCAGTACAACCACCCCACAGTTTACATCGGGGATTTTTAACAGCCACTACACTGAATGGGGATATAGGGAAAATGACGTAGCCGGAGAACAGCTAACTGACAGGGCGTCGACGGTCAATCTCAACCTGCTGTTTGACCCAAAGCAGCCAAAACCCTTCCACTCGGGACCGTGGCAGACCCGAACAAATCCTGACCTCTTCTTTCTGATAAAGGATGACAGAGGGCTATCAATTATGGCATCGAGAATAGTTCTCACTCCCTTTCCAAAAAAGCCAACATTGCCCCACTGTTGTTCACATCGGTATCAAGATCCGCTGGTGCACTCCAAGCCAGAACTACATTGGAACCTCTGGAAAGTGGATTGGACTGCTTTCACCAAAACAAGCTGAATCCAAGAGCGAGGATATATCACCTGTCCCAGGTAAAACAACAGAATTTGTGTACCTCCTTCTCTCTGCTGTCACAAATACCATACCGCACGGCTTCCACAAGACCTACACACCTTGCTGGACAGCTGAGACTGAAAGGCTTCCAAAGGAGCACAACTAAACTGGGAACCTGGACGTTGCACAGGCACGAATTGAAGCTCTCGCCACTGAACATCTGAAGTGCTGGAAGGAGTTGGTGGAGTCAACAGACTTCACCCACAGCAGCCGCAAGGCATGGGCATTGCTGAGGAAACTGCGTGCCGCAGAAAATGCTACTGCTGCCATTCCAAGAGTTTCCCCTGATTTCATTGCGTCACACCTCCTCCAGACCGAAAAGGCACTGACCTCCAAATCACGAAGGCAGGAGGTAAAAAGGGATTACCTCCGAAACATCCACGAAAGCCCACTGAGCAGCCATCTGGCGGCCCCATATACTGTACAAAGAAAGACATTGACGCCACACTGTCGGCAACCAAAAATGGCTAGTCACATGGGCCGACGGAATTTTCCCTGTATTCCTTAAAAACCCCAGAGAAAAGGGTCGTACCTGCTTGGCAGCCCTTTTTACTGCCGTCCATGAAACGGGACAAATTCCTGCAGCCTGGAAGTCGGCTGATGCTATTGCCATCCTAAAAATTGGTAAGCCAGCAGACTCGCCCTGCAACTACCACACTATAGCCCGACTTTCAGTGATGGGAAAGCTGATGGAGAGGGCCCTACTATCCCATCTAACCCCCACTCTGGAGGCCTTCCGACCCGATGAGCAGGGGGGTTATAGGCCCAGCCGCTGTTCTTGTGATCAGGTTCTTGCCCTCTCCACCATCATCGAGGCTGGCTTCCAGAGAAAACAAAAGATTGCAACCGCCTCGGTGGACCTGTCATCGGTTGATGACAGTCTGCCGCCGTGGGCTCCTCAGTCTCGAAAGTCTTCCGCTATCAGCAGACAATCGGATTGCTGTCGGTATTCCTTGGGGACCGAAAGAACCGCGTTAACCTCAATGGCAAAATCAGCCGAATTCGAACACTAAACGATTGCCTCCCTCAAGGGTCTGTTCTCGCCCCTGCCCTCTTTAACCTCTATGTTATTGACATGCCAATGACACCCTCCTTCAAACTCACTTATGCTGATGACATCACACTCGTAGCGCAGGGACCTGGCCTAAAATCTGTCAGGAACCAACTGACCCGAGATCTGGGCATACTGGACGAGTATTTACACAAATGGAAGCTCTGCCCAAACCCCAACAATACCGCCGTATGTACCCACCATTTTGACAATCGCACAGCAAACGCAGAGGTAGATGTGACATTCTGTGGTATGAAAGTTGAAAATGTCTGTGATCCCAAATACCTTGGGACCAGACCCTGACCTTCAAAGAACACCTGCAAAGATGCAAGGAGAAGGTCAGGGTACAGGAAACTGGCTGACTGGAACATCATGGGGAGCCGGCGTTAACACCTTACGCACGGCAATGCCTCATACACTCGACGGCAGAGTATTGCGTACCAGTCTGGTCGGCGAGTGTCCATACGAAGGCCATCGACGTTCATTTCAACGCTGCAATGAGAACAGTGTCTGGAACCCTCAAGCCAACAAAGACTGAGTGGCTTCCTATCCACTCAAACATTGCTCCCCCAGCCATCCGTAGGGATGTGCTGTCACCCTGATACTTCAGCTGCATTTTGGCTCCTGAAATTCCACCCCAGCATCTTCTCACTGAACATCTGTGCTGCTGCCTTAAGTCCCAAAACTAGCATGGAACCGTGCCGAGCTCCTTACCGGAGCCCATCAAAGTGAAGCCGACTTGTGGAGGGCCAGCTGGGAGGCTGCCACAGCTCCTAATAAACTTACTGTACATAATCCAACCATTCCTCCATCCGGTTTCACACTCCCACAAAGGCAATGGACAGCCCTCAACAGGCTCCACACTGGACAGGGCCTTTGCAGTAGTACCCTCCACCGACGGAGGATGAGGTCGGACGCACTCTGTGACTGCGGAGGAGTTCAGACGATGGAGCACATCACCACACACTGTCCCTTGCGGAAGTTATCGGGAGGACTTTTAGCTCTCCACCAACTCACCCATGAGGCAGCCACATGGCTGCAGAACCTGGACATTAAACTTTCATGCAATCCATATTAGCCATACACAAGAAGAAGAAGAATATCCTTCTGAGGTCGGCGAAATCAGGTCAGGTCAGGTATGGGAGCATGTGCCAGAACAGCACGTCGCTGCGTCCACTTTCCGCCGGTACTCCAGGGGCCTCCGTCTGGCCATCCCCCAGGCAGATGCCAGGCCCATCCCCATCTCCTTGAGATGATGTTCAACCTGTTGTAACCATGAGGCACGTGGTCGACCCACTGGCCTCCTCCACTCATGAGACTCCCTCGCTGAGATAATCTGGTGAGCAGGATCAGAGTCAGGAAAACGAGCCACATGTCCATACAGCCGCAACTGACGCTCACGGACATTGCAGGTAACAAATCTCATCCGAGTCTCTCTCAGCAACCGCTCGTTGGACACAAAATCCGACCAGCGATAGCCAACGATTCTCCGAAGAGACCTGGTACCAAAGGAATTAAGTCTCCGTCTCAGATCCTTGGTCAGAGTCCAAGTCTCGCACCCATAGAGCAAGACTGGAAGTACCAAGGACCTGAAGACTCGGACTTTCGTCCTCCCGCACAGGTACCGGCAGCGCCACACCCCATGATCCAGTGAATCCATGACTGCCCAGGCCCGATCCAGACGTCTATTGACCTCTGACTCGCAGCCAGCAGAGACATGAATATCACTGCCAAGGTAAGTGAATCTCTCCACGACCTCAACATCCTCACCACAAACAGACACAGACAGGACAGCAGCATCCAAGATGTCACCGAAAGCCTGGATCTTAGTTTTGACCCAAGAAACCCGTAATCCCAACGGCTCCGACTCCTCATTCAGCACCTCGAGGGCCCCCAAGAGGATGTCTAAAGTCTCCGCAAAGATGACTGCATCATCTGCAAAGTCAAGGTCCGAGATCTTGACATTCCCAAATGATGCATCCGACATCTCTCATTGATCTCTCCGACATCCTCCCTAGAATCCAGTCCATACAAGTGCTGAAAAGTGTGGGGGCAAGTACACATCCCTGACGAACTCCAGTAACAACTGGAAATAAGTCAGAGATGGTACCACCACACTTCACAGCACTCTCAGTACCAGAGTAGAGTTCAGACATCAGATCGATCAGTTTTGGTGGCACCCCACGAAGACCAAGAATCCTCCAGAGGACATCCCTATTCACTGAATCGAACGCTTTACAGCGATCAACATAGGCTGCAAGCAGCCCCTGCCAAAACTCTCGTCTGCGTTCGGTGAGGACACGAAGTGCAAGGATACGGTCAATCGTTGACCTCTTTGGTGTAAAGCCTGACTGCTCTGGACGCTGGTGCTCAAGCAGATGGTGGCGAACCCTGTCGAGAATTATCCGAGCAAAGACCTTGCCCGGCACTGAGAGCAGCGTCACCCCTCGGTAGTTGTTGCAGTCTTGGCGATCACCCTTCCATTTCCAGAGAGGGACAACAAGGCCCCTCTTCCAGTCAGTTGGGATGATGCCTGTGTTCCAGGCAGAGCACAAAACTGCATGCAACGACACGAGTGCAGCATTTCCACCAGCCTTGAGAAGTTCGGCATGGATGCCACAGATCCCTGGAGCTTTGCCCCGTTTCAACTGGTTCACCGCAGCCCGTGTTTCCACAAGCGTAGGTGGACCACAGTTGATTCGAGGGTCAGCAACAGGGATGGTAACACCCTTGACGTCCAACTCGACAGTTGGGGGATCAGCCTGGTACAACCGCTCAAAGTAACCGGCCCAGCGGGCCTTCACTTCAGACTCCTCTGTCAAGAGCCTACCACTCTCTGCTCGAACTGTAGTGCTCCGAGGGATGGGCTTGGATGAACGTAATGCGCGAATTCCCCTGTAAGCGGGACGAGAATCACCTGTCCACAGGTGATGCTCTACCCCCTCACAGATTCCTCGCACATCGGCCTCCTTGTCCACCCTCAGTGCACGTACAGTTTTACGCCTCAGCTCCCTGAACAGCTCAGCTCTGCCATTCAGCCTGGCCCTGCGACTCTGGTCAATGGTATCCAGTGTCCCTTGAGAGACAAAATTCTTCTTTGCCCTGCGGTGAGCTCCAAGGCATCCACCGGCAACATCAAGGACGGTGGTCTTGAAGGCGCTCCACAACTCTTCAGGACCCCCCAAAGCACCCAGACCCCCCAAGTGTCCACTCAGCCTGTTCGCAAACTCCTCAGCTACTCTCTCATCCCTGAGCTTGGCAACATCCAGCCTCGGCTGGGATGGTACCATTCTCCAGGATTTAAGGTGCAGCTTTAGAGTTGCTACAACAAGCCTGTGGTCAGTATTGAGGAACTGAGCACTCCGGTAGACCCTGCAGTTCTGGATCATCCTCCAACGACCGTCAATGAGGACATGGTCAATCTCCTTTGCCACACCGCCAGCGTTGGAATACCAAGTCCAACGATGAGCTTGTGGGTGCTGAAACCATGAACCAGCCACCCTAAGTCCATGACTTCTTGCAAAGTCAAGGAACTTAGTGCCATTCTGGTTCATAGTTCCTGACCCATGGGGACCAAAACACAAACCTCATAACCGTCCCTATCAGTTCCAGTCGATGCATTGAAATCCCCCAAGACTAGAAGTGTATCTCGTCTGGGGCACTGATCAACCACAGACTCGAGTGTGGCGTAGAATGCATCCTTCACGGTGAGATCACTCGCCTCAGTGAAATGAGTACCAGTATACTCGTATGGGGTACAGCATCAGCGACATAGTCGCACCCCAACAAAATGATAGCTACCCGGCAGTCAAGCTGCCATACACAAGAAGAAGCAGAAGAATATTATGAGATATTCTATAGGCAGGTAAGCAAGGATTATAAGAAAAGGCGTGACCACAATGGGTCGAGAAACAATGAACTAGGCCAAGTTGGGCAGATGGTAACAATGTCAAACAAAACATGTTTCCCTGTGCATACATTATTCTGCTAATTGTTGCTTTAAACAGTTCGGATTAAAAAAAACAAATCATTTCAGATTAATGTTTCTGAGCAAAAGTATCAATCTTATTCAGCACAACAGTTAAACAAGGTGAGCTCACAATGGTACTGCCGGAACAGGGAGAGCACAGGTTGGTAATGTTGAAAATTCCTCAACTGGTGGCTGTATTGCAGGTACAGTTATTTCATATGAATCTGTGCCCATTCAAGACTTTTCTTGTGTTGTTTTAATCTCATCTCAATGTTGTGTATGACAAATTACAGCACACAGATCGAAGTCGAAGTTGGACAGCCAAGTCACAGCACTGTCTGTTGTTCGGTGAATTGCCCCAATCCTTCATCAAACCTCTGTAGGTGCCACTCGTTCACAATGTGATGAATCGTCTGATCTGGGTGACCACGGTCACAGGCTGGGCTGTCTCTGAAATTCCATTTGTGGACGTGGTGTGATGTCCATCACTCAACATTTCTTTGTTGGCAATGTTGTTTTCCATCCAGAGATTATGCCACTTGTCCTTTGTGTTAAAACCCACACCACTCAAAACGTTTGCAGAGCCCTAGAAAAGTTTGCGTGAGTTGAGTCGCATATTTGAGAGATTCTGTAGGTCTTCATGGATTGGAAGCTCTGGGTTGGCTTTGATGCAATCAAACTCTCTCAGTATTCTTGCTGTCTGGGGGTGGGGGGGGGGGATGTTGGACAGGACTGGGAGCCACTGCACAGGTGTTGATTTCAGTGTACCGCTGATTATCCACACCAGTGTTTTCAGATAGTTTCCAAGTGTTTTGTGTAGCTGCTCACTACCCAAACAGGAAAACGGTATTCCGCTGCAGAGTACACAAGAGGGTGAGTGCTTGATCTCCAGCATTTCCGGATGATGTTTACCCTGGTGTTGATCTTTTCTGTGACACATTTTAGGTGTGGCTGCGATCAAGGGTAACTCCAAGGTACTTGGGGAATGGTTCATTTTTGATGGGTTTGCCGCAAAAGGAAACCTGGCGTTTACTGCGAGCCAGTCGGTTGCTTAGATAGAAAGTGGTAACTGTAGTCTTAGTTGGGTTTGGGTGGAAGTGCCCAGTAGATGAAGTATTGCTCCATTAGCTTTAAGTCCTGGAATAGGGTACTGCTGAGATCTTCAAGGTTGATTGCTTGGGTAGCAGGGGCAAGATCATCTACATCAGTAAACTTTCTGGAGGTTGGACAAGGCATGTCGCTCACATATATGTTGAAGAGGATTGAAGCCAAGATAGACCCTTGAGGAAGACCATCATTCAGAATCCTTATGGAGCTTGTTTGCTCTCCAAGTGAAACCCTATATCTTCAATTGCTAAGCATAGAAGAAAGGACACACATTGTGGTTTGGCACTGGAAAAGTCTGGCAGCTTTCAACAGAAGACCATGTCACGATATTGTATCATATGTTGATGAAAGGTCAATTAGTACAGCACCTGTCTTGAACATGCATTGGTAGCCTCAATGTGGGTGGTAAGTGCAAGTACTTGATCAACACAACTCCTTCCAAGTTTGAAGCCAGCTTGTTCCTTGGGAAGGATGGGCTAGGATGGACCAGTGGAGAGAGCCTGGGCGGAAGGACACACTTAAACAACTTCTACGTCGTATATCGCAGAGATATGGGTCGATATATGGATCAGCAGCAGGTTTCACTGGATTAAGGATGGCAATGATTGTAGCCTCTCTCCAGGTTGATGGTATGACTCCAGTTGCATAGATGTTAGTGAAAAGAGAAGCCAACCAATCAAGTTCGTAATGCCCAAAGTTCTTCAAGAATTCAGGATAGGCACCATCAATTCCTGTTGCTTTTCTTGCTTTGATGTAGGAAAGGCCAGTGTCAATGTCAGCCCTGGTGTAGGGGGAAGAAAGTAGGGATGTGAGCCTCCTTAGTTGAGGCAACTTTGGAGTTGAGAAGCCTTGAAGCAACAGCATTCGCCAAAATTCGGAGGGGGGGGGGTGGGATGGACTGCTGCAGGAGGAGGAGGAGATTGGGACCATACTTTGTGCACAGTGTTGATTCTGCTTAAGCAGTCTCCTTGGCTATTGGACACAATCCTGAACGGGTCGTCACTCCGACACAGTATACCGGCATGCTGGCACTCATTTTGCCGACCACAGAAGGATGACAGGCCGAGTCAACCCCACCTGGTATTAATTCAACAGCTGAGCGGGTTTTGAGCTCAGGACCCTCGGATCCAAAGCCCACCATCCTCACCATTACGCCAACACCAGGCATAATGCAGCAGGGTGGGGTAGGGAATAAAGGTGCACGTCCAATGCTAGGGGACACTCTCATTTCTACTCTTGCTACTGGGATGTGTTCTCTCTCTCTCTCTCTCTCTCTCTCTCTCTCTCTCTCTCTCTCTCTCTCTCTCTCTCTCTCTCTCTCTCTCTCTCTCTCTCTCTCTCTCTCTCTCTCTCTCTCTCGAGCCCTCATGCCTGATCTCTTGCCTCTTGGAACTCTTGCTGCAGGGACAAGCTCAGAGAGCCAATAGCGTCGAGCGTATTCCCATTTTCCGAACCAAACTGATTGAATTTCGAAACTCGCTTTAAACTTTCAAGAACCCAACTTTCCACATGCCTCCATTATTTTATTCCTCTTTTATCCCATCTGTGGAACTACTTTATTGAAACGACTTAATCATACTCTTCCTGCCAGGCCTTCAGGCAAGTGGTGCACCACACATACGTGTCCTGCAACAGCCTGGTGTTATTCACACCATGCTGTCCCCTCTGACTTGCCCAGTTGGAGTACATGATGTGTATGTGGGCCCATTATATCCAGGATTACTTTCTTGTGCGTTGTATTGTGCTTAATAATCGTATACTTTGTCTGTCTGCTCAACGTTTTGTTCTGCGTCCTCAACATTTTGTCCTCTTGCGTTTGGAATAAATTATTTGTTTATTTCTTCAAGAGAGGCGAAGCACCACGTGATGGATGCTGCACTGACGTTTGGTTTTAATTGGAATCCCTGGAGGGTTAAATTGGTGGTAATCCTCTTTTAGGACCGGCGTGATGCTGGACTGTAAGCGAAGCATGGACTGACGTTCACTGCTCGCCGTTAGTCTGTGATTAAAAGTGACCGCTTGGTTTAATCCTCAGAGCTTCCAGTGTGGTCAGAAATCGTCTCCATTGTGATTTATCGGGAGGTTGCCGTCTACGTTGGAGTAATTTTTAGCTCCAGAAGAAGATGTTTTACATCTACACACAAACGTGTCGTATCACATCAACAGTCAAAGTCAGAATTACTGACAGAACACAATGGGGGTCAATTAAGGCATCGCCACTGAACTCCGAGATGGTGTTCTCAACAGAACAGCTATAACCCGAACCCTCATGACTGACAATTTGTTCGTTTATTAAAGATTTTCAGCCATCTTTCTTTTCAAACGTCACAATGATGCAACTCATGCTATGCCTCAAAGCGGACAAAATGGGAGAAGAAGGACAATGGTGCCAATCGATGAAGTCTTGTTAAGGAAGGTCAACACCTCCTTCTCCTCCCTCCCATCCTCCCCCCAACTCTTTTCTTCGCAGTTGTAGGTCTGAAGGTGGAACAATCAAAGAGCCAGAATTAAGCATGATTATTTAATGGCGTAATTGCCTGTCATTTTAGGCATTAGTCTGCTTTCCGTTGCAATATCGATTCGTCAGAATCGGTGCATTGCACGTGCAAAGAAAGTCGAAGGCACCTGCTGTTAGTCGAAGACAGTTTTGCTCTCCAAAGCTACAGCTCTATGCATAATAGATGTGACGCGTGTCAGGAAGATCAGATTGAAACCCTTTCAGAAGTTGTGCAAGAAACCAGGAAGGCCTAGAAGCATTTCCAATAGCTGGCAAATGGGGTTCCGTATCAAGAGGCATGGCATCTCTCATCTTGCAGACATTTTCAGCGATTCACTGTGCTTGGCTGCACCGGGAGCACACGGACATCCTTGGATGAGCCGCTTGGGGCTCAACTTCACAGGAACGTCTGAGCTATACAAACAACCCAGAACGACATCAGCAATATAACTCGGCTTCCCGAGACTTCCCAGAGGCCAGAATTTCATTTTTGCAATGGATATTGAGCAGATATCACAGGTGTTATGAATTGTGTGTATGCCAGGCTATATGGCGAGTTGTGTTTACTGGTGACCTTCCAATTGGAAGGAAGTTAAGCTTCAACAAGCTTGCCCCAAAAACCCACCTTGTGTTTTTTTTTTTTTTTTTAAAGTAATTTCAAAGGTTCTCCAGATGTAAAGTTTTCAGGTTCCTTGGTAATATTGGAGACAGTGGCAGTCAAACTATGTTCGAACATCATGGCTGGTTCAAACGCAGCTTTTTATTCCCATGCTATCCATCATAGACACCTATAATCGTCACTCATCTCAGTTGTGTTCTTCTTTAGATGAGATAAAATTTTCCAATTTCAGTTCTGGGGTGGTGAGATCAATCCTGGGATGATTATTGTCTCCACTGGGATGTATGCGAAGATATCATAAACCGAACCGCTATCTAAATAGATCCTAAATATGTTTGTTGTACGTACTTTAAAACTGTTAATGTGGTTATTTGTATAATCAGCTGGAAATATTTTTTTCCATTCAAATTAATGATTTAAATATATGACTTCCCATGCACCAAGAGCTATGGATGACCTCATCCAAGTCGAAAGAGGTGCAATTCCTCTCCTGTACTCTTACAATCAGTTGTCCATCTTGCACCTGGCACTTTCTCTTGCCAGTAGCCAATGACAGATGACCTTTGCTGTACTTCTAACCCAATCACCTTCCTATTACGGGAATACATGGCCTGGAAATGATGGCTGCCACAATCCGCTTACCGCTCCGTGCCCAGCCAGTTAACCCTGTCCCAACCCCATCCTTACCAAAGGCATAATTTCTCTCCTATACTCCATAATCCCAGGTTGGCTGAAAGGTTCTCAGATGGGAGGAAAGGTTTCACCATAACAGTGAATCTGCATTTTGATTCTCAGTCAAATTTTCAACACCTCGCAGCAAGAGGAAACCACAAGTTGCTCTACTTTTCATCACCTCCCAACTCATCCTACCTTTCCACGCTACTCTGATCTTCACAACCACTTGCCAATCACATCTGTAAACAATGGGCTATTCTGATCCCTCTTACCAGCTACAAACCATTCTCTGTCCCCACAACTATTCCTTTATATTAGGAAAGTATAGACCACATCATAAAATAATCAGTTTTAATATGAACGCATAAAAATGATAGATCAGATCCAAAATTTTGTGCAATGACATATTCTAACCTGAGCAAGATGTTGAGGAAGTGATATAACACTGGTCAAGGCATTGTGGGTAAAACCAAGATGGCGTTTAAAATAGCCTTGTGTATTGTAGAACAGAGATGTATCATTAGAGTGCTTCCTGAAGGAGAACATCGAACCAGCTTTCATCCACGGGAAGCCGTCTGCACAGTCTGTCGATGGGTGTCTCTCATGTAGTTTTGCATTTCGATGGTACAGTGGGTTCAAAATTGCCATAAATTGGTAAGTGACCACGAGCATTCACACGTGCAAGCAACTGCTGTCATTTGAGCAAACATTGAACGTGCTGAACACGTCGTATTATAGAATCACCAAATTACTGCATGAGAAATTGCAGAATAGTGGGAAATCAGTGTTGATAGACAATTATTATTTAATTGTCAGACAGAATTGACAGAATTGTCAGAAAGACAGAGAGAGACAATCATTTAAACGTTTCATACAACAAGACAAAGCCTTGATCAATGCAGAGAATCACCGGGGAATATAGATTAGAGTCGATGTAAGAACCAATGTTGACTCGCTCACTGGCGCACAGAATGCTTCGGGAATGGTTGTGGTTCTGGAGTATATAGATTCGAGTAGATGTGAGAACCAGTGTGGAATCACTCACTCATTGACACACAGAATGGTTTGGGAATGGTTGTAGTTCAGGGGGAATGGTCGTGGTTTTGGGGGAATGGTTGTGGTTCTTGAGTATATAGATTAGAGTAGATCTGAGAACCGGTGTGGACTCGCTCACTCACTGACTCACATAATGCTTCGGGAATGGTTGTGGTTCTGGAGTATATAGATTCGAGTAGATGTGAGAACCAGTGTGGAATCACTCACTCATTGACACACAGAATGGTTTGGGAATGGTTGTGGTTCAGGGGGAATGGTTGTGGTTCAGGGGGAATGGTCGTGGTTCTTGAGTATGTAGATTAGAGTAGATCTGAGAACCGGTGTGGACTCGCTCACTCACTGACTCACATAATGCATTGGGAATGGTTGTGGTTCAGGTGAACGAATGGACAATCCCCGAGTGAGGACATTGGTTCTGAAATGCTTTTTTCTGGGCGACCCCTTTAGACATTTTACAGATTAAAATTTGAGACGAGATTAAAAATACATTTTCTATCATTTATCATTATCTATCTATAATTCCAGCAATGTACGTGTGTGTGTGTGTGTGTGTGTGTGTGTGTGTGTGTGTGTGTGTGTGTGTGTGTGTGTGTGTGTGTGTGCGTGCGAGGTAATCTTTTTAACGCCTTTGAATGTATGATATAGATTCCAGTAGATCGTTGATAACTTGGACATACTCCACATTCAAGTTACAAAACGAACTCAAAGTTAAATTAAACATTAAAATGTTTTGGTTTTATCCAATAACTCTGTTTAAACCGTGCTTACGGCCGGTTATCTGTGCTAGTCGAGCCTGTAGGCCTCGCAGCGTAACTCGAATCACGGACCGTGCAGGCAAGCATACACTCAGGAACATGCACGGAGAACTTGGACACAATCCACATTCGAGATATTAATTAACTTTGGGTTAAATTCGATGTAAAAACGTGATTATTACCTTAGACAACTTAATAAAACTGTGCTTCAGGCCGTTTGAGATGCAATATTCAAGTGGGCCGCCCGCAGGCACGACGTTGGTGTTGGTTTGTGTGGGGATTCCGCAACAGGCCCTCCTTTTTGGTCGAGGCTATCAAACACACCTAAGGCGTGTATTAACAAAAACACAAAACTTAACCGAATTCCCCCCATCACCACCAACACGTAATGCATGATAAAAACAATTACAAAATGAACAAAGGACGTGGGAATCAAACGTCAACTCGATACAACTATCATATGCACGTGTAAAACACTCTCAGGGTTTGGGAGTAAAAGAAACGGCATCACAAAATATTTATCATCAACATCAGTTGTGCAATTGATATTTGAAATCATTGTAAATGTAAATCACTCTTATCATTATTAATCAATTGTTAGAAAAAGTCTTCATCAGGATTATTAAATAATGAAATACCATTCCCTGTTAAATCTGATCAGTCTCCCAATCCTCTTACCGAAAATTCCAACCACCAACCATCCCCCCCTCCCCACCCTGACAACTCTTCTCCCTACCGACCACTCCCCGTATTCACCACTCACCGAGCTATTTTGTCACTGCACGCCATTGTGAGCAATGGCTCACCCTGGTGCATGCCTTCCCAGCTCTGTGGGATGCCGTGCAGTCCTCCGGCCACCGGCGCCGTGCCCTCCCCACCCGCCTGCTTGACGCGCAGCTGCCAGTGGGCACGGCGACGCCAATGCCTGTCAGCACTGCCTGCGGGATTCAGACCGTAGCCCCGTGACGTTGTGCCAGAGAGAGCATGAGAGTCAAAACAGTCGACTCAAAATGGCAGCATGTGTGCCTAGCATTTCATCAGGCAGTTTGGATCCATAGGATGGACACAGTGTACACAATAAGGAACACACACACACACACACCAACATCCGGCAAGTGGTCAACTACAACCGCTCAACTACTTTCACACCGCATTTACCCTCACGGGCCTTGTGATGCTTCCAAAAGCGTTCGCATTCAGATTGCAATGGCATTTCGGACATGAGCCCCTCTTCAAAGCAATAAAGACACCCAAAATGTGGCTTCACCTGTTTTCCCACAGCGGTAAGCACACCCCCCCCCCATCAATATTTAGATCAGGGAATCCGTTATCCTTCCTTTGCTGCCGAGACAGACCAACTCTAATCCATGTAAAGACCCGTCCTCCATTGTGTACACCCATTAACAGACATTCCACATCAGAAACACGACATGTTTGACTAAATTGCCGAAAGTTGCAATAAAAGCCAGTCCAAGGAAAGCGGAGTATCGCACAAATGCGTGATGTCAGCTTATCCACAGTAACGTTTAAATATCAGTCATTAGGTGTCACCATTTCAAAGAACCACAAGCATCACATCACCAAGCCAAGTGTATTTACAAGTACCGTCTTTGACGATTGATTGATCTCGATTTCTCTTCACGTGTGGGTGAAGAACACACTCCGTGCACATTCAAACGACATTTAGTTATTCAGTGGGTGAGCCATGCACAACAAAATAACCATAATCATGTGATAAGGAACAACCACCTTTAACAAAGGCCTTTCGGGACGAGAAAACTTATCAACCAAACTCAAAGGATAGGGTAGGCTGAGGTTTGGACCAATGAGCTGCTTCTCTGGATGATCCCAAAGCAAGGTAAGATGTGCGAAGGTTTGCATGGAGTTGAGTGGTGTGTGGAGTGAATCTCACCTGCGGAGAGAGTGGCCATATGCATACAGGCAAGGCGTGCGGCACCACACGGTGGAGCACTCACGTACAGGTGAAGTTCCACTCCGTGACGCAAACCAAACCTGCCCCAACGCCTTCGCTCCAGAACCGTTTGCTCGGACGTTCCACTCGAGCTGTAACATAGACAGGGAAAGATTTACCGGCAAAATCCTTCAATAACCGTCTCAACCGTTTAGTGTTTTAGTCTCAATAACCGTTTAGTGTTTTACCGAATATAAACTCGAAACCAATGAACTCCTTAACAATTTTTTATAAAAGTCCGTTCAGATGTTTAAATGTGTTGGTTGAGGTTTTGTTTTGCAATCGTGTGTGTGTGTGTATGCGCATGTCCAGACTGTAACTTTTGTCATCACAACAAAGCTTTATTATGAGAATATGGAGAAGAGAAATTAATAATTTGGTCAAAAGATCAAAAGGCCAAAGGAAAGCATCACCTTCCATCCATCCAAAGTTTCCATCCAATTGACCTGAAATTTTAATTATCATTTGAGCTTTTGTTTCCCGTAACTTTTTTTTTTGTTTTCTTTTTTAACCATTTGAGCTTTTGTCGTCAAATTTTAAACAAAGCATTATTTGAAAATATGGAAAAGGAAATTAATTATATGAATGGAAAAGCCAAATTAATAATTTGGTCAAAAGATCAAAAGGTACCGTTTGGCACACAGAGGAAGAAGTCCGAACACAAAGCGGACGGGCGTTGCATTTTCAGAGGTTTCCAGTATATTTTTTTAGAAAGGAGTACGAGTGCGGAACTACCTTTTCATCGAGGTAAACACAAGGAAACACAAGGACAATAAACGCAGGTGGAAGCCATTCAGCCCATCATGCCTGCGCAACATCAAAAACCACACCGATTTATCCACACCAGGTCAAAATAAGAAAATGCAAAATGTTTTTCTTTTTTTAAAAATTACCGGTAAGTGTTTTTTTGTGTTTTTTTATTTATTTCATTCTTTCCCCCAGAGGAGAGGGCATGGGCTTGAGTAAAACCACACACATCAACCACATAACACCTCTTGATGAGACCCCCACCAACAGCACTCTGCACATAATCACCCATCAATGCTCAAACTACCTAAAAGTTTTATCAACATCCCTACACCCCTCTATCTCCATAACTAGGTACCGAGGGAGGTTTTTATTGACAATTCGAGAGAAACATGATAATTCGCCTGAGATGCTCTCATGATAATAAAACGAAAGCTCCACCAACAAGCAAGGCAAGAGGTGCTCACCACCGAGTGATCTTCATCGAGTCATGAATGGAGACGCCTCTGTGGTTGAAACGTCAGACCCGAACCTCACCCTGGTAGGGAAACGGTGCTTGTTTGTGGCAAATTCAATATGAATCCTCTTAAAAAAGTGCTGCCTCCATCCAGGGTTAAACCCATAATCTCTAGGATGCTAATCCAGTGTAATCTCCCATAATTCTGGTTGTCATGACAATACCTAGATAATGTTGTGGCGAGTGAAAAACAAAAAACAAAATCTCTTTTCATCTTTAATTGCTAATTTAAAAATCTTCTAACATTTAAATGGCTGGAAGATCTGCCCAAAGGTTAAAGAGAAAGGCAGAAGGTCAAACAGCCAGCATTTTAACCAGTGGTAAAGGTCTGCAGCACTGATTGAAACTGAAAGTGCTGTGTACTTGCAGGTTGCTTGTGGTTTGAGGTTAAAAGACTGCACTAAAACAATTCATCACAAAAACTAAAAAGGTTAAAAGATATCCATGAGAGTGACCACTGCTCTCGAGGCAATTCCATGATTTACAGTTTGTATCTTTCCAAATATAAGGCTGGTGGAAAAGCAAATGAAGAATGAAATAAATGAATAAGAAAACGAAACCGGCACTCGGTGGAGGGCATACATCTGCCAGGATGAACAGTCTACATTTTGAACAGCTGGACCTGCATCCGTACCTGAACCAAAAATAATCAATTCGTCCTTGTCACACACCAAACATGTCCACCAAGTTTCATCCAAATCCGTCCTTGACATTTTGAGATATCATGCTCACAGAAAAAACAAACAGCGGTGAATACACAACCTGCGCCAATCTTCGGTGGCGGACGTAATGAGGAAGAAAAAGGATGAGAGAGCAAAAACAATTTGAGGAAAATGGGAATTCACAGAAGCAAGGAGACCATCATGGATGCACTTTGGGGACGACGGTATAAAATGCCATGAGCCTGGAAACCAAGACCTGCTCGGATGGAGTCGGTAAACAATGCGAAACTATCTGTTGGGAGCACCAGTATATGGATACGAATGACCTCTGTGAAGAACGCAGGGAAGGCATCAGGAATACTGCTTGGGTACGATGTTGCAGGTTGAGAGAGCGCTCCCAAGATGTGTCGCGGACACGACCAGTTACCGGGTAAGGAGAAAACACCACTCACTGGTCGAGTTTAACATGGCAGAAACAAATCTCAAATGATCCTTGCACCATTCGGAGTCGGAACCACATATGTTAAAAAGGGTTGAACTCGGAAGTCTGAGTGGAACCCAACATGGATGGAGGATTGGAGGAATAATCAAATTAGTCAAGGCTCTGGCTGGTTTGTGAACAATTCAAATCGGTTTTGTCCACTGAGGGTTCATGAATGTGATGCAAACTGCTATGGGAAGAAAGGGTTATGTTAACCGCCGTGAGGAGAAAAGGTTATGTTAACCACCGTGAGGAGAAAGGGTTATGTTAACCGCCGTGAGGAGAAAGGGTTATGTTAACCGCCGTGAGGAGAAAGGGTAATGTTAACCGCCGTGAGGAGAAAGGGTTATGTTAACCGCCGTGAGGAGAAAGGGTTATGTTAGCCGCCGTGAGGAGAAAGGGTTATGTTAACCGCCGTGAGGAGAAAGGGTTATGTTAACCGCCGTGAGGAGAAAGGGTTATGTTAACCGCCGTGAGGAGAAAGGGTAATGTTAACCGCCGTGAGGAGAAAGGGTTATGTTAACCGCCGCGAGGAGAAAGGGTTATGTTAACTGCCGTGAGGAGAAAGGGTAATGTTAACCACCGTGAGGAGAAAGGGTTATGTTAACCGTCATGAGGAGAAAGGGTAATGTTAACCGCCGTGAGGAGAAAGGGTTATGTTAACCATCGTGAGGAGAAAGGGTTATGTTAACCGCCGTGAGCAGAACAGGTTATGCTAACCATTGTGGGAAGCAAAGGTTATGCTAATTGGCGTGGGAAGACGAGGTTATGTTAACCACCGTGGGAAACATTGTCAAGCTGACGTTTCCCACTCGTCAGAGCTCGTTCTCTCAAAAAGCGCTCCATCTCCCGAGACGTCAGCCTTGCGGACGTGCTGAGGCCTTGAGAATACTGTGTAGAACTTTCACCATACCCGATACCTCCATCAGCATAGTACCCAATCTGATTGTGGTGTATATGCAGCTCAATGACAAAATTCTGATTTCCAAGTCCTGCACGACATTCCTCCAAAAGTACACCTTCTTGACCATTATGCATCTTTCCTTGATGCAAGAGAAGTGTCAATGGAGGATTGTCTCGTGGGGATCTTTTCGTGACAAGCTGGTGTCTGGAATTTGGAATTTCGCAACATTCTTACAACAATCATGGTTATCGAGAGTGAGCTTTGTGTCTGCCTGTCTGTCTGTCTGTCTGTCTGCCTGTCTGTCTCTCTATCTTCTCCCCCCTCCTCTCTGCATCCTCTTCTCATCATTTTCCTCCTGCTCTCCTCCCTCCTCAGCTGAATGGTGCAAGCTGTGACTCTCTGTTATATACTTTCACTCAAGTGCTGGAAGGAAACGTTTCCCACTGATTACTTAATTGTTTGCATTTCAGCCTTATTGTAAAACCCACAATGGCAGTTTGATTGGTTAGAATAAAAAAGGAGAAAAAAAAAACCCCTCACTTTTACAAATTACCTGAATTCTTTCATTTTCTCGGGATTAATAATGAATGGTAAAAGTGCTTCCGAAGCTGCGAGTGGCGACAGAAAAAAAGCTCAAACTCTCCAGGTATTCGGTATACAAGGAGATCGTCAGGCTATCCTGATCAAAGACCAAATTTTCAAAGGTCAGCCTTTAAGAACTTGGTCCACCAGGAGATCATCTGATTGTCCTGATCAAGAACAACTTAACTCAATGGAAGCACAAAACCGGCGACAGAAAAAAATGCTCAAACTCTCCAGGTATTCGGTATACAAGGAGACCGTCAGGCTATCCTGATCAAAGACCAAATTTTCAAAGGTCAGCCTTTAAGAACTTGGTCCACCAGGAGATCATCTGATTGTCCTGATCAAGAACAACTTAACTCAATGGAAGCACAAAACCACCTTGTCCCGGCGACGCTGTCGGTGCACCAGCGGTCGCGCACTACTCGGCCTTTGACATACAAGACCAGACAACAAATTTGTCTTTGGTCCCACATCTATTTATGATGTACGCGGATTGGGGAAGGGGCTGTGGGATAAAAATGTAATCAACATTGAAAAAAGTGAGGTCACCCACATTTACACAACGTTGTATTTCTGACCTCTCACCTCTTCCTATTCTGGGGCTTCTCATATCCTAAATGTTCAAATATCCCAAAATTTGACTCCGTTTAACATTCCCACAAACATGGGTAGAACATGAAGTTTCCGGAACTTTCACCAAATCTTCGTCTTTCACCCCCAAACGTGTCATGTCGTGGTCCGGATAATGGGGGCACTGGAGATGAGGGGGGTTATGGGGACGAAATGTCTGCTTCAATATCCGGATAGTGTAACCAGCCGGTGATAACGATCGCCATTAAGCAATTCTCAAGAGCAATCATCCGTACAGGGCAATTAGCAGTAAGGGGCTCGCTAAATCTTTATGATTTCAAAAAGTAATCAGCAAAGCCATTGTTGATAATATTACCGCCTTGGGTCATAAATCCCATAATGGTTGAAATCTCAAAGTTAGGAAAGGTCAGGCTAGAAAAAAAAAGAAAAGAAGAAACATTACATGGAATTTTCATTGCATTGTAAAAACCATGACGAAGAAAAATTGCTCAGTTTTTGCAATTAAATTATGAAATAAATTAACACCATGATGAAAAGCCGGTCGTCTTGTGTGCCCACGCCGCGTCCAATACACAAGCTAGGTCTCCGTAGTGCCGTGCGAGGTTGTCCGACCGTGCACAATGCGGCGTTGGTCCGTTATCTCGGTCCAAGACGCGGAGACATCACCGTTTGCTTCGTCCGTCAAATGATCTTGTCGTCCACCCACGACCCCCCTCGCATCATAAACGCCGCTCGACCAATCCCAATGGTGGATAAAACGGATTTTAAACATTTATTTTATCATCCTCTCCCTTACTCAATCTTTTGGTGTCACCGGTAATTGGTCACAGTGGTACACGCTGAAGATGAATGGCGTTTCATGATGTTCAGTTTACCTCTTTCGACTCGAAAATGTGTCTTCGGAGGTCTCGGTGCGTTTCGTTTTGCTTTGTGTACTTTCAGTGAACCGTTTAACCGGATGTAGCCAATTTCTCTTTTTCTGTTATAGCATTGCAATAAATAAATAAATAAATAAATAACAATGAACTGGTTGTGAGGGCTCAAATAAGTTTCCCTATGGAGGATCGAAACTCACGGAAGAGTGAGGTGGTGGAGGGTAGAATAGCAACCAACTGGCAGTGGGGTAACGTGTGGATGAAACAAGCGAAGGAATTAATTAACAGGGAACGAAGAGAAAGAGGGGAATATACACAGACACATGCAAGTGAGAGGGTTGGGTTATGATGGGTTAATTGGGCAGAAAAGATCACGACTAAGTGCAGGTGAACTTTTAATGATGAAGTGCAGGTGAACCTTGAATGACTAAGTGCAGGTGAACCTTGAATGAATAAGTACAGGTGAACCTTGAATGACTAAGTGCAGGTGAACCTTGAATGACGAAGTGTAGGTGAACCTTGAATGACTAAGTGCAGGTGAACCTTGAATGGCGAAGTGCAGGTGAACCTTGAATGACGAAGTGCAGGTGAACCTTGAATGAATAAGTACAGGTGAACCTTGAATGACGAAGTGTAGGTGAACCTTGAATGACTAAGTGCAGGTGAACCTTGAATGACTAAGTGCAGGTGAACCTTGAATGGCGAAGTGCAGGTGAACCTTGAATGACGAAGTGCAGGTGAACCTTGAATGAATAAGTACAGGTGAACCTTGAATGACGAAGTGTAGGTGAACCTTGAATGACTAAGTGCAGGTGAACCTTGAATGACTAAGTGCAGGTGAACCTTGAATGACTAAGTGCAGGTGAACCTTGAATGACTAAGTGCAGGTGAACCTTGAATGATGAACCTTGAATTTCCCAGACCAGATCCGTCATGTTTCACCATTTTATTTTCATTCTGCGTTGCTGGTTGTGTTTTCGGCCAGTTTTCGATGTCGAACCACACCTACCGAGTTGTGTTGAATTATCAAATTTGTGTCGCTGTTAAAGTCTGGCCGACTTGCCAATTGGAGGACAACTAGTCGCCATGCCACGAGTCGGCATGCTGCTTCTGTGTCCAGTTGTCATATCAGGTCAGACTCGATTTGTGACTTGCTACAGGTATCATGTAAACCTGTACTAACCTGTTCCATGGCCGGGTTGTCGGTGATTAAACCGTCTACCCCACCAAGTTTCTTGGTGAGGAGGGTGTACGATATGGACACCCAGCAGGATGAAGAACAAAAACCTGTCAAAGGGCGGAGCAGCTCCTTGTGAACCAACGGCCATCCATATCTAGCGCCTGACTGTGTCTGCGGACGTCCTCCTGCAGTTGGGTTACTTCTTATTCGGAGGTTGGTGGCAGGATTTGCACTCCGGCCACCGTAAAACCCTTCATTCCGCAAAACATTCTAGAAGCATAAAATAAATCTGAAAACCCACTCCGTGGGAGTACCTCCTGTGCAGCTTCCCTTCACAGGGCAGCTCACCGGCTGACGGGATTGGGGCAAAGCCTTCGGGACCCCAAATCTTTGAAGATAGGAGGGAAACCATGGGGAAACATTCCCGGGTCAGATTGTGGGAGAGTGTGTTTGGGTGGTGCTGAGGTTTCGTCCACCAGACAGCGGTCTCCTTGAGTTAACCTAAGGCGGTCCCTTTGGGTGGGTGCCTGGAATGTCCTATCCCTTTAGAGAGGATGATCACCTGTCTCTGTCATCATCTGATTTCAAGCGTTTGGGCATTGGCATTGAAGCACTCTCTGAGGTTCGGAGACCAGATTGCGGCGAGATCATGGTGGGTGGTTACACCGACTATTGGTCTGGTCACTCTGATGGTTACCATGCCCAAGGAGTTGCTGTAGCTGTGTCCAATAAGCTGACTCCAATGGTAATTGAGGTAACACCGGTCAACGAGCGTATTATGACACTTAGGATTCATCACTCCTTGGGTATCATTTCCCGGGTCTCTGTTTACGCTCCGACTGAGGCGAGTGATCTCACCGTGAAGGATGCATTCCACACCACGCCCAAATCTGTGATTGATCAGTGCCCCAGACGAGATACACTTCTAGTCTTGGGGGATTTCAATGCATTGACTGGAACTGATAGGGATGGTTATGAGGTGTGTGTTGGTCCCCATGGGTCTGGAACTGTGAACCTGAATAGCACCAAGTTCCTTGACTTTGCAAGAAGTCATGGATTTCAGCGCCCACAATCTCATCTACAGACTAGGTATTCCAACGCTGGTGGTGTGGCAAAGGAGATTGACCATGTGTTCGTTGATGGTCACTGGGGGATGATCCAGAACTGCAGGGACTACCGGAGTGCTCAGTTCCTCAATATTGAACACCGGCTTGTTGTAGCAACTCTGAAGTTGCACCTTAAATCCAGGAGAATGTTATCATCCCAGCCTAGGCTGGATGTTGCCAAGCTCAAGGATAAGAGGGCAGCTGAGGAGTTTGAGAACAGGCTGAGTGGAGATTTGGGGGTGTCTGGGTGCTTTGGGGGATCTCGAAGATTTGTGAAGTGCCTTCAAGACCACTGCACTTGATGTTGCCGGTACATGTCTTAGAACTCACCAGAGGGCGAAGAAGAAATTTGTCTCTCACGGGACACTGGACACCATTGTCCAGAGTCGCAGGGCCAGGTTGAATGGCAGAGCTGAGCTGTTCAGGGAGCTGAGGCGTAAAACTGTACGTGCACTAAGGGTGGACAAGGAGGCCGATGTGCGAGGAATCTGTGAGGGGGTAGAGCATCACCTGTGGACAGGTGATTCTCGTCCCGCTTACAGGGGAATTCACGCATTGTGTTCATCCATCCCCATCCCTCATTGTCCTGCAGTTAGAGCAGAGGGTGGTAGGCTCTTGACAGAGAAGTCCGAAGTGGAGAGCCGCTGGGCCGGTTACTTTGAGCGGTTGTACCAGGCTGATCCACCAGCTGTCGAGTTGGACGTCAGGGGTGTTACAATCCCTGTTGCTGACCCTCCAATCAATTGTGGTCCACCTTCGCTTGTGGAAACACATGCTGAGGTGAACCGGTTGAAACGGGGCAAAGCTCCAGGGATCTGTGGCACCATGCTGAACTTCTCAAGGTTGCTGGAAATGCTGCACTCGTGTCGTTGCATACAGTTTTGTGCTCTGCCTGGAACACAGGCATCATCCCAACTGACTGGAAGAGAGGTCTTGTTGTCCCTCTCTGGAAAGGGAAGGGTTGTAGCCAAGACTGCAACAACTACCGAGGGGTGACGCTGCTCTCAGTGCCGGGCAAGGTCTTTGCTCGGATAATTCTTGATCGGGTTCGCCACCATCTGCTTGAGCACGAGCTTCCAAGCAGTCAGGCTTTACACCAAAGAGGTCAACGATTGACCGTATCCTTGCCCTTCGTGTCCTCACCGAATGCAGACAAGAGTTTCGGCAGGAGCTGCTTGCATCTTATGTTGATCTTTGTAAAGCGTTTGATTCAGTGAATCGGGATGCCCTCTGGAGGATTCTTGGTCTTCGTGGGGTGCCACCAAAACTGATCGATATGACGTCTGAACTATACTCTGGTACTCAGAGTGCTGTGAGATGTGGTGGTACCATCTCTGACTTATTTGCAGTTGTTACTGGAGTTCATCAGGGGTGTGTACTGACCCCCACACTTTTCAGCACTTGTATGGACCGGATTCTGGGGAGGATGTTGGAGAGATCAAGCTGCGGTGCATCATTTGGGAATGTCAAGATCTCTGACCTTGATTTCGCAGATGATGCAGTCATCTTTGCAGAGACTTTAGAAAACTTTTTGGGGGCCCTCAAGGTGCTGAATGAGGAGTCGGAGCCACTGGGATTACGGGTTTCCGAGGTCAAAACTAAGATCCAAGCTTTCAATACCATCTTGGATGCTGCTGTCCTGTCTGTACCTGTTTGTGGTGAGGATGTTGAGGTCGTGGAGAGATTCACTTGTCTTGTAAGTGATATTCCTGTCTCTGCTTGCTGTGAGTCAGAGGTCAATAGACGTCTGGGTCAGGCCTGGGGAGTCATGGATTCACTGGATCATGGGGTGTGGCGCTGCCGGTACCTGTGCAGGAGGATGAAAGTCCGAGTCTTCAGGTCCTTGGTGTTTCCAGTCTTGATCTATGGATGTGAGACTTGGATTATGACCAGGGATCTGAGACGGAGTCTTAATTCCTTTGGTACCAGGTCTCTTCGGAGAATCCTTGGCTATTGCTGGTCGGACTTTGTGTGCCACGAGCGGTTGCTGAGAGAGACTCGGATGAGATTTGTTATCTGCATGGTCCGTGAGCGTTCGCTGAGGCTGTATGGACATGTGGCTCGTTTTCCTGACGCTGATCCTGCTCACCAGATTCTCTCAGCGAGGGAGCCTTGTGTGTGGAGGAGGCCAATGGGCCGACCACGTGCCTCGTGGTTGCAGCAGGTTGACCGGCATCTCAAGGAGATGGGGATGGGCCAGGCATATGCCTGGGGATGGCCAGACGGAGGCCCCTGGAGTACCGGTGGAAAGTGGACGCAGCGACGCGCTGTTCTGGCACATGTTCCCAAACCTGACCTGACCCGACTCTCTGCTCTTTCTTTGCTTTGTCCCCTTTGTATCTTCTGGGTGCACACATCAACCCCCTTCTGGTGAAACTACCTAAATCCTGGAGCACTGCTCACCTCCACTCATTCTTTCCTCTTTTTTCCCCATCTGTGAAACCAACCTCAACATTCTCTTCAATCTCATTCTTCCCTCCAGGTCTTCAAGACAGCTCGTGACCATCATGAGATCGTCCCCAATACAAAACAATGATCTTGTCTACCTTTGTTAAACCCATCCCTCCCCAATCCTTCCTCCTTCCAAATTTCCAGTCCCCCCCTGAGAGTTTCCTTCTGTATCCATCTTGTCCACCATATGCATCCCCCCATTCCTCCCCACACCCATTGTTTGTCCAAGTCTGCCTCTATTTTGGCCTTCAACTCTGCTGTTGGTGTCCCCCCCCCCTCTCTCACTTGTTTGTTTGTCCTGTTACGTAATGATCCCTTCAGTGAACTAGCTCTTACACGATCCTCGACAATGCACACAAAAAACAAACGAAGAAACAAAAAATACCTCCATTCATTCCCATCCAAAACCATCATCTTTTCTACACCATCCAAGCTCACATCCTTCCAACTTTATTGTTTTCCTTAATGAATGTTTTCCTTAATAATGTTTTCGACATCCATCTTGTCCCTCCACCCCATGTTTCCCCTAATCCTCACATCCCTCATCTTCGAAGTCTTTCTTTATTTTGTTCCTCAACTACACTGTTGTGCATGTCCCCCCCCCCCCCCCCGACTGTATAAAACAAGCTCAAATGAGCTAAGATCCTCGTCCTCTTAATGATGACGTCATAAAAACGAATATGACATCATTGTGATGTATCAGGTTTGCGATAAATTATCTGTGCTAATGCCCGGCTTGATTCCCGCAAACAAAATTCAAACAGCTTGCCTAGTTTCGGAGATATTGGTATTGGCGATTTCCATTCGCGGCGATATTATGACGTCAACTTTTTTTTCTCGGAAGAATTTCCAAAATCGGAGATGGTTACTGCCTGCGCGTGGGCTTTCTGCATATACGTGGCAAGTTTCATGAAGATCCGATGAAAACTCTGGGTTGTGAAACAAAAAATGTCAAAAAATAGGAATGACGTCATAAAAATTGAAACCTCACAAAAATCACATCCATATGAAATATTTACTCAAAATGTGCATTTCCTTAATTGATAAAAAACCTAATCAATAGTAAATTACCACCTCGGTGTTACCATGGAGCTCAGGTACGGCCTCTTGACTGTGGGATGCGGCGAAGCCCCCCCACCTCCCCCACAGGCAGTTGAACCACACTGATGAATGGTTTTCCGAGCAGCTTTCAATCACTGCAATCAGCGAGCAGCCTCTCGAGAGTGATTGTTTGGGCACCTGTGGATCCTTCCCTATGGTGCCTCTGTGGATGGTGCCATCGTCATATTTGATGCCTGGCAACGGTGACTGGTTTCGCTGATCCCATTAAGGTGGAAATCCTGACAAAATCAACACCAGTTGGTCACTTTTGTCCAGGAAGTGGACTTAGCCGTACAGTACGGTATAGTTGAGTAAAAAAAAAACAACAGGGCAAGACACCCCATCCCCGTGTAACCTTCTCGGTCATGGGTGCCTGCTCGGTCTCATCGATGTCCGCAGCAGATAACTATCTAGGTGATGGTGTTGCAAGAAATTTCAAGTACAAATGCTTTGTATATGGTACATTTGTGTGACCGTACATATAAAGATTGAAGAAAATGTGTAATTTAATATAAACTACATGCATTCTTTTAAACCCCGACCCCCTTCCCCCCCACTGCAAACGATAAAATAAAACATTTCTGCTTCAAGACCATTCCTTACATTTCAGAATGACTCGTGTTTTTTTTGCAACAGGCTTGTGACGCAAACATTTAATGTACAATTTGTGTTATCAATGGAACCCTCTCTCCTCCCCTCTCCGAGTGGGGCCTGGAGTTCCCCAAGATAGTGTTTTTGGCCGAGTCTTGTTCCTCATCTATATTGATTACCTCGCTGATGCTTTAGAAAAACCCCATCTTCCTTTTTTGCAGATAACTCTTTGTGTCATACAGGACCACCATCCCACTGATTGGCAACAAGGGCTATGTCTCTCTCTCTCTCTCTCTCCGCTGATCTGGAATTGAATAAACTTTGGTCTGATAAGTGAAACATGCCCTTCAATCCTGGGAAATCCCATAGTCTCACCCTATCTCTTCTGAATGATCTTCAAACAAACTTACTAACCTATTTCCTTTGTCATGCATTGTCAGGGGGTCAGTCTCATGAAACTCGATGCATTACCATCAGCCAATAACTTTCCTGGCCTGACCACGTAGCAAAGTTGGCCTCTTTCTCCAGCTGAAAACAAAGCATCATCTGTCGATCCAAATCTTTCTTTGAAAAATCAGAGCTACTCACAGTCTACAAGGCTTTTGTCCAGAGCTCAGTGGAGTTCTGCCCTCCACTGTGGGCTGGTACTCCAGCATCACATCTCTCTCTCTCTCTCCCCTGGATTCTGTGGAATCTCAAGCTCAACATTATTGGAATCTTCCATGATGAGGTAGGTTGAAGCTCAAGGTCTGTTGCTCTCACACCGCAGGTAGGTCGGTGGTCTCTGTTTTCCATCATCTATTCTCCAACATTGCTCCATCTGCTTTCTCAGTCCTCCAACCATCCACAGAAACTCAATGATGCACATGTTCTTACAGTAATCCCTTCCTGGTTAAACTTACAAATTCCAGGCTGACTGCACATCACAACTAATTTATTCTTCACTTCTCCCATCTATGGAACCACTATACACAGGCTGTTCAGCCCCACTCTTCCCTCCAGGGCTTCAAGCAAGCAGTGAACCGCCATCTCTTATCATTCCCAATTCTTACACATGATCCTTATTACCACCATGAACCCATCCATCTCATTTGCCGATATCTCTCTCTCTCTCTCTCTCTCTCTCTCTCTCTCTCTCTCTCTCTCTCTCTCTCTCTCTCTCTGGCTCTCTCTATCTCTATCTCTCTGGCTCTCTCTCTCTCTCTCTCTCTCTCTCTCTCTCTCTCTCTCTCTCTCTCTCTCTCTGGCTCTCTCTCTCTCTCTCTCTCTCTCTCTCTCTCTCTCTCTCTCTCTCTCTCTCTCTCTCTCTCTCTCTCTCTCTCTCTCTCTCTCTCTCTCTCTCTCTCTCTCTCTCTCTCTCTCTCTCTCTCTCTCTCTCTCTCTCTCTCTCTCTCTCTCTCTCTCTCTCTCTCTCTCTCTCTCTCTCTCTCTCTCTCTCTCTCTCTCTCTCTCTCTCTCTCTCTCTCTCTCTCTCTCTCTCTCTCTCTCTCTCTCTCTCTCTCTCTCTCTCTCTCTCTCTCTCTCTCTCTCTCTCTCTCTCTCTCTCTCTGTCTTTCTCTCTGTTTGTCTCTCTGTCTGTCTCTCTGTCTGTCTCCCTGTCTGTCTCTCTGTCTGTCTGTCTCTCTCTCTCTTCTCTCTCTCTCTCTCTCTCTCTCTCTCTCTCTCTCTCTCTCTCTCTCTCTCTCTCTCTCTCTCTCTCTCTCTCTCTCTCTCTCTCTCTCTCTCTCTCTCTCTCTTTCTCTTTCTCTCTGTCTTTCTCTCTGTCTTTCTCTCTGTCTTTCTCTCTGTCTTTCTCTCTGTCTTTCTTTCTCTCTCTCTCTCTCTCTCTCTCTCTCTCTCTCTCTCTCTCTCTCTCTCTCTCTCTCTCTCTCTCTCTCTCTATCCCCGTGCCAGTTGTGCTGAATTGTTTCCCCACGATTCCATGATCAATTTAGCCTCTCCGCTTCCAGGAGCTTTGCTCATGTAGAAATAAAAAGGCAGACCCGACATCTTCACAGGGTGCAGCTGTGTGACATCATCGAGTTCAACTCAAAGAGTTTTGATTGGGAGGAAACAAAGACAAAGTTATTTTTCTCTTGGCCTCGCTCTAACTTCAGGGCAGTGTGTGTTCAATTCAGCATTTCACAAACAACGCAAATCGCATCGAGGGGAAGGATGGCAGAAGCGGTAAGTGGTCACTGGAGGTTTTTTTACTGAATTTGCTTAACGAATTTACTTAATTTTCACGAGAACATATCGGGCCCAATAGATTTTTGAAACATGCTATAAAGTGCTATATAGTTTTTGGCCCTCGCTCTCAATGGTGAAGAATAACTTTTAAAATTAAATAATCCTCTTATCCAGATGTGGATTCGGATCTTCACCAAAATCGAAACAATTTGTTCACGTCAAACACCCAAAATGTCCACCAAGTTTGGTCCGAATATGTCTACAGCTTTTTGAGATATCCTGTATACAAACGAGCAAACAAGCACAGAGAGAAAGGGGTGAAAACATAACCTCCTTCACCTTTGGTGGCACAGGTAATAAACCACTTTGAGGATGTGGTAATTTGTGTGGTTGAGGTGAGCAGCAGTTCGGAGCCTGACAATGGATTAAACTCCAAACTGGATAGCTTTGATCCAAGGCTACAGAAGGAGGTTATTTTGAAGACGAACCATAATCCTAACCACAACTCCAGCCGTAATCCTAACCACAACTCTAACCGTAATCCTAATCACAACTCTAACCAAAATCCTAACCACAACTCCAACCGGAATCCTAACTACAACTCCAACCGGAATCCTAACCACAACTCTAACCGGAATCCTAACCACAACTCTAACTGGAATCCTCACCCCAACTCTAACTAGAATCCTAACCACAAGTCTAACCAAAATCCTAACCACAACTCAAACCGGTATCCTATCCCCAACTTTAACCGTAATCCCAACCACAACTCCAACCACAAACCTCACCCCAACTCTAACCGTCATGCTAACCTCAACTCTAACTGTAATCCGAACCACAACTTAAAGTGTAATCCCAACCACAACTCCAACCACAATCCTCACCACAACTCTAACCGTTATCCCAACCACAACTCCAACCATAATCCTCACCCCAACTCTAACCGTCATCCTAACCTCAACTCCAACCGTAATCCTAACCACAACTCTAACCGTACTCCTATCCCCAACTTAAACTGTAATCCAAACCACAACTCCAACCATAATATTCACCTCAACTCCAACCGTAATCTGAACCACAACCCAAATCGTAATCCAAACCACAACTCAAACCATAATCCTAACCACAACTCAAAACGTAATCCTAACCACAACTCCAACCACAATCCTCACCCCAACTCTAACCGTCATCCTAACCTCAACTCCAACCATAATCCTAACCACAACTCTAACCGTACTCCTATCCCCAACTTAAACTTTAATCCAAACCACAACTCCAACCATAATCCTCACCTCAACTCCAACCGTAATCTGAACCACAACCCAAATCGTAATCCAAACCACAACTCAAACCATAATCCCAACCACAACTCAAAACGTAATCCTAACCACAACTCTAATCATAATCCGAAACCCAACTCCAACCGTAATGCTAACCACAACTCTAACCGTAATCCTAACCACAACTCTAATCGTAATCCTAACCACAACTCCAATCGTAATCCTTACCACAACTCTAATCGTAATCCTAACCACAACTCTAACAGTAATCCCAACCACAACTCCAACCGTAATCCTAACCACAACTCTAACCGTAATCCTAACCACAACTCTAACCGTAATCCTAACCACAACTCTAACCGTAATCCTTACCACAACTCTAACAGTAATCCCAACCACAACTCTAACCGTAATCCTAACCACAACTCTAATCATAATCCGAACCCCAACTCCAACCGTAATCCTAACCACAACTCTAACCGTAATCCTAACCACAACTCTAATCGTAATCCTTACCACAACTCTTATCGTAATCCTAACTACAACTCTAATCGTAATCCTAACCACAACTCTAACCGTAATCCTAACCACAACTCTAACCGTAATCCTAACCACAACTCTAACAGTAATCCTAACCACAACTCTAACCGTAATCCTAACCACAACTCTAATCGTAATCCTACCCACAACTCTAACAGTAATCCCAACCACAACTCTAACCGTAATCCTAACCACATCTCTAATCGTAATCCTAACCACAACTCTAACCGTAATCCTAACCACAACTCGAATCGTAATCCTTAGCACAACTCGAATCGTAATCCTTAGCACAACTCTAATCGTAATCCTAACCACAACTCTAACAGTAATCCCAACCACAACTCTACCCGTAATCCTAACCTCAACTCTAATCATAATCCTAACCACAACTCTAACTGTAATCCTGAACCTCAAAGTCCAACCATAATCCTAACCACAACTTTAACCGTAATCCTAACCACAACTCTAACTGTAATCCTAACCACAACTCTAACCGTAATCCTAACCACAACTTTAACCGTAATCCTAACCACAACTCTAACTGTAATCCTAACCACAACTCTAACCATAATCCTAACCACAACTCTAACCGTAATCCTTACCACAACTCTAACTGTAATCCTAACCACAACTCTAACTGTAATCCTAACCACAACTCTAACCGTAATCCTAACCACAACTCTAATCATAATCCTACCCACAACTCTAACAGTAATCCCAACCACAACTCTAACCGTAATCCTAACCACATCTCTAATCGTAATCCTAACCACAACTCTAACCGTAATCCTAACCACAACTCGAATCGTAATCCTTAGCACAACTCGAATCGTAATCCTTAGCACAACTCTAATCGTAATCCTAACCACAACTCTAACAGTAATCCCAACCACAACTCTACCCGTAATCCTAACCTCAACTCTAATCATAATCCTAACCACAACTCTAACTGTAATCCTGAACCTCAAAGTCCAACCATAATCCTAACCACAACTTTAACCGTAATCCTAACCACAACTCTAACTGTAATCCTAACCACAACTCTAACCATAATCCTAACCACAACTCTAACCGTAATCCTAACCTCAACTCTAACCGTAATCCTAACCACAACTCTAACCGTAATCCTTACCACAACTCTAACTGTAATCCTAACCACAACTCTAACCGTAATCCTAACCACAACTCTAACTGTAATCCTAACCACAACTTTAATCATAATCCTAACCACAACTTTAACTGTAATCCTGAACCTCAAGTCCAACTGTCATCCAAACTACAACTTTAACCATAATCCCAACCACAACTCCAACCATAATCCTCACCCCAACTCTAACCATCATCCTAACCTCAACTCTAACCGTAATCCTAACCACAACTCTAATCGTAATCCTATCCCCAACTTAAACTGTAATCCCAACCACAACTCCAACCATAATCCTCACCCCAACTCTAACCGTCATCCTAACCTCAACTCTAACCGTAATCCGAACCACAACTCTAACTGTAATCCTAACCACAACTCGAACTGTAATCCTAACCACAACTCTAACCGTAATCCTAACCACAACTCTAATCGTAATCCTAACCACAACTCTAACTGTAATCCTAACCACAACTTTAACCATAATTATAACCACAACTTTAACCATAATCATAACCACAACTTTAACCATAATCCTAACCACAACTTTAACCATAATCCTGACCCCACAAGTTATTAGATATTAATAAAAACTTAATCAATAGTAAATTTTTGTTTCAACAGAAAACACCAATGGCTATCAGATAATGGCTATCAGATAATGGCTATCATATCATAGCTATCAGATAATGACTGTCAGATAATGGCTGTCAGATAATGACTTTCAGATAACGGCTATCAGATAATATCAGATCATGGCTATCAGATAATGAATATCAGATAATGAATATCAGATCATGAATATCAGACCATGAATGATTTTTCCACGGGTGGATGATTTTTAAGCTATCAGATAATCGCTATCATATCATGGTTATCAGATCATGACTATCAGATAATGGCTATTAGATAATGGCTATCAGATAATGAACATCATATAATGAATATCAGATAATATCAGATAATGAATATCAGACCATGAATGATTTTTCCACGGGTGGATGATTTTTAAGCTATCAGATAATCGCTATTATATCATGCTTATCAGATAATGACTATCAGATAATGGCTATCAGATAATTGCTATCAGATAATGAACATCATATAATGAATATCAGATAATGTCAGATAATGAATATCAGATAATGAATATCAGACCATGAATGATTTTTCCACGGGTGGATGATTTTTAAGCTATCAGATAATCGTTGTCATATCATGGTTATCAGATAATGAATATCAGATAATGAATATCAGATCATGAATATCAGATCATGGCTCTCAGATCATAGCTATCAGATGATGGCTATCAGATAATGAATGTCAGATAATGAATGTCAGATAATGGCTATCAGATAATGAACAGCAGATCATGGCTATCAGATCATAGCTATCAGATAATGGCTATCAGATAATGGCTATCAGATAATGGCTATCAGATAATGAACAGCAGATCATGGCTATCAGATCATAGCTATCAGATAATGAATGTCAGATAATGGCTATCAGATGATGAACATCATAACTGATTGATTCATAAGCAGATCATAACTGATTACAACATTATTGATTAATTGGTCAGCGACACTGATGATATATACTTCTGGTTATTTCGTTTTGAATGCACGTTGTTTCACCACGTGGTTAGAACCCGTGAACCGCCACCACTTCGTTCAGCCCACACATCGTCTCGGTGCTACCCCGCACAGTTTGAGGTCATTAACTATCATCGGTAACCACCCAAGACTACCAATTTGTTTACTTCTTGTGATCGGAAGTCTTCTCCATATGTGGTTAACAATGAAGAGCTTATAGCTAACTGTGTGAGTGTATTTTGATCGGATTGTCGGATCGATACTCGTTTTGTGTGGGCCTGAGTGGCCCAGTTTCAATGGCTATGCAATGGTACCGTGGAAGTGAAGTTTTACCATCACTTTCATTCTTCCTTTGTACTTCCAGACGTCCACACCATTCTTGTTCACCATGAAATTTTGTTGAATTTTACATCATTATGCTGTCGTCGTCATTTCCTCGGTGACACGGTAATGAGAGACAATATCTAGAAAGGTTTTATCTGTGATGGTCAGCACAAGTTGGTTTAACAAACTGATTTAAATTTTTGGGAAAGTTTTTTTTTGGGGGGGGGGGGGAGTTTCTATGATTTGAATAGTAGTATAGAATTTTCAGTTGATCTAGATTTATGTAAAATTGTGTTGAGGTGCAATGTAGAAGGTTATGAGCAAAGTTTGGACAAAACAACAAAAGGCAGACGAGCCAGCCAGGTCAGGTCCCTTGTTGGCTCAAGAACAGGAAACAGGTGCCTCGTTTCCCACTGCAAGGTATTCCGTTCCAAGGACACCATTATGAGGCTTCCTAGGCAGATGGCAGAACTGACGAGGGAGTTGCAACAAATGGGCACAAGCTGGGATGGAATGTATGAACTAGCGAAGTACCACAGTGGTGGGATCAGGTCCATTGCTGCTTTTAACGTATTTAAATGATCCAGCTGAAAGAGTAGGGTTTTCTTTATGGGAATTTGTATAATACACGTAGACCGAGCTGCTTGGTTAATGGGGTTGGATTATGCATGGTTAATGGGGGTAGGATTCGGCATGGTTAATGAGGGTTGGATTAGGCATGGTTAATGGAGGTTGGATTACGCATGGTTAATGGGGGTAGGATTAGGCATGGTTATTGGGGTTTGGATTAGGCATGGTTAATGGGGTTTGGATTAGGCATGGTTAATGGGGGTATAAAATACCACATATCGAGATAGGGTAAAACCGTAAGACACGAGGTGGTGGTGCACCACTTTCTTGATTCCCTGCAGGAAAAAGTGGCATTGAACGGTCTCTGGTAGGCATATCCACAAATGGGACAAAAGGGGAACAAAGGAGTGGAGGGTGTGCAGCAACACCAGATGTTGAAAGCTTAAAACAATTTCTAGAAAAAGGGGCAAAAAAAAAACAACCTTTTTTTCATTTTCAATTTCCTTATGGGGCACTTCTGCAGAGGTTTGGCCAAGGAAAAGATTTAGGAATCGTAGTGG
Organism: Eptatretus burgeri; assembly: GCF_056783735.1. Lineage (NCBI taxonomy): Eukaryota > Metazoa > Chordata > Myxini > Myxiniformes > Myxinidae > Eptatretus > Eptatretus burgeri. Next base: position 5,844,021 of record NC_140964.1, on the reverse strand, counting down.
ACAAAACGTTAAAGTAGTCAGTGCAATTATCATGGGGGCAGTCAATTCGATGGCCACAGGTGCCCACAGGCACCTACAGGGATAGTCTGCTGATAGTTATATGTTTGGAAATTGGGGGTGGGAATTGGAGATGGAGGGATTGAATGAATGGCACTTCCAACGGAAATCCAACAGAACAGCATTCCCAGGATATTAATAGGTATGGTTGGATCAGTGTGTGTTTAACAATCTGCTTTTGTCATCATCTGGACTCAGCAATGAAGTGGCATCCAGACAAGCACTCCATGCGACGTGCGCATCGGGTGAGGTACATCTGGCATGCCTCCTGTAAGTATTGCTCGAATAATTTTCAAACGAATGAGATTTTAATGACAATTGTTACGCATGTGAGCGTGCATAAGCCGACACGGCCGTTTCATTAAAGCCTTCCCCTTGCACAGTGGCCTCATCCCTTATAAGCCTTTGGGGGTTTCGTCCTCCAACTTCGGACAAGATAAACCGCACTTGTTAAAATTTATAAGGATGCTGCATGGCCTCGTTGAATAATCATTTTAGAGACCATCTCTCACCATGTCGTCTATGTACAGCTCGATGTTCGCAAAAATTTAAAGGTTTGAAATCTTTTCAGATGCACTGATTAATACTTATTGACAATTACAGGGAACATTGCGATGAATCAATAGCGATTGATAGTGGTGCTGACACTTTTGTCGATTCCCATGTTAATGCCCTGTATTTATCGGAGCTCCACATCCTTCCATCCACATAGTTAATTGATCGGTGAACTCCATTAGATACGAATGTGATGATGTCGCTTCAGAAATTCTGATTGATGTCACTGTCGTGGGCCTGGTATTACTTTTTGAAGGATGTTATTGCACGAAGAAACCATCTACGGAATGGATGATAACAAAATAAGCAACCTTCTCATAATTGTTTTGTTGTTGTTCAATATTTTACTGACAATTCACGTGAACAATTCGTAATAAATGTGCTGGTTTGTGTTTCGTTCATGAACCCTTCAGCTATCTTTAATAATCATCTACTTATGATGTACGTGCATTAGCGGATGGGGTGGGGGGCGGGGGGGGTTACACAAATTGAAATTTAGAAAAGATATTCCGAGAACATTATCATGGAACAACACCCAAAAGAACATGTGCAGTGATCGCATGATGGATTTTCATAATTTCACATTAACACCATGTCTGCGGATTTCGACCCCCCCCCCCCACGAGTCCTACTTGATTCTTCCAAAGGCAAGTTTACCGGCGGATTATTTTTGAGTCCACCTGTTGTAACTTTATTCTAATATTGTTAAACTTTGTTGTGTTGATTGGCCTTAATCCTCCTGTACGTTGGACGTTAACTTGCTGTTTGTAAATTGTTCGGATTTTTTTCAGGAGGCCCAGATGTTCGACGAGTTTCTATCTTTGTTTTCTGTCCCCATTTCTGTACCCTCCTCCGGAACCTCAAAACTGTTCTTTAAACTTTGGAGACATCTTTTGTGCTCATCCTTGGACCCGATTTCTCATATTTATTTGCATATTGCTATGTTAACCTTTCGTGTTCCACATGGTCCAGGTCCATCTTCCCCATCTCCCCATTTCCACACATTGCTAACATTCGTCCCTCAAAATCCCCACTTAGCTCCAAAAAATTAATTCATTTTTGAAATACATTGAAATAAAAAAGACAGTCAGAAAAACCCTTTCTTTCTCCTCCCCTTGACCCTCAGTATCCATTGCCTCTTTCATTCCTCATGCTTCTCTGTATAATTAGGATGTAATTCATTAGGATTTGGGAATGTTCTACATATATTTACACCTGTTTTTCCCATTCTCATTTCTGGTCCTGTTACCATCCCTCCACCCCACGCCCTCACTTGCCTTTACACCTCTTCCCATTTTCCTGATGACAAAATGACAAAAATGATGACAAAAAATGACACTGATGACAAAATCAGAGCCCAGTTATACTACAAAAACAAAAGATGAAAGTGCAAATGAAAAAAAGTGTGTGCGTGTGTGCGTGTGTGCGTGCGTGCGTGCGTGCGTGCGTGCGTGCGTGCGTGCGTACGTGTGTGCATGCGTGCGTGTGTGTCAGATGAATCTCCTGACTGTTATGGTGAGCATTGCCTCGGATTATATCTCGTGTGGTAAAACCGCATAATCCGCAAAGAACAACCGTCCATCTGCCACCCAGACAGTTGTTCCTGCTCATGCAAACCAGTCAACCAGAAGGCACGTGATGTGATCAGCGGGTAAGTCGAAACATGTGGAGTGTGATGAACACGCCCCTGATCTCCATTTGATGCTCGCCGTAACAGTCAGGAGGTGCGTCTGCTGTTTAAACGACGAATGTGGTCATCATTGGTTCGATATTTATCAGTATGCTGGCCTGATGAGGGCAAATAAGCCCAAAATCCCGATAGGTGGCTCTGTTTGATGTTTAACCGATGTTGACCATGTAATGTTTGTATGTTTGACAGAGTCGCTGGGCCGAGGCCTCTGTATTGGAGGTGATGCTTTGGTGTTCGGACTATGTCCAATGGAGATCAGGGGAGTGCTCCGTCACACTCTACACGTTTTGATATATATATTTTTTGTACACATAGTCAAGGATTATGGAAGGGCTGGAATTAGTATACTGAATTGATCAGGAAGTAAAAGGACAAAAAGAACAGATGAGAGAGAGAGGAGGGAAACACCAACAGGAGAGTTGAAGGCCAAAATAGAGGCAGACTTGGACAAACAATGGGTGTGGAGAGGAATGAGAGGCAGGAGAGGATGCATGGGGTGGACAAGATGGATACAGAAGGAAACTCTCAGGAGAGAAAACTGGAAATTTGGAAGGAGGAAAGATAGGGGTGGGGTTTACGGGGGTAGAAAATATCATGGTCTTGGATTGGGGACGATCTGAGATGTTGGTGAACAGCTGTCTTTAAGACCCGGAGGGAATAATGAAATTGAAGAGGATGTGGAAGTTGGTACGACAAGTGGGGAAAAAGAGAAATGAATGAGTGTAGGTGAGCAGTGATCCTGAATTTAGGTAGATTCACCAGAAGGAGATTGATGGTGGACCGTGTGTGCCCTGCAAAGACCTCAGGGTGAGGCACGGAAAGATCAAGACTAGAAAGGAGACAAGAGAAGACAGAGAGACCACTGACCTGTCTGCGACGGCGAGGTAATAGACCCATGGACTCAGGTTCATTGTGAGAGATTCCAATGATCTTGAAAGGCCTTGGTTTCCATGGTGTCAAGGTGAGCAAGATGTGAGACAGGGGTGCCCGCTGAGAGGGTGAGAGAAGTACTATATCAAGCTGTGGTTGAAGGCCTTGTAGGTGGATAGGAGTTCAGGTGTGCTGATGAAGAACTGCATGACAGAAGATGTCCAGCCAGCGGCTGGCTTTGGAGGCCGACTTGGGAATGTGGTTTACCCAAGAAAGATAATAACTGATCGTGAGACCTCGGAGTTTGAATGACTGTACCTCCTCAAAAGTTGAGAAAGCAGATGGGGGTGGGGGGGGGGTTGCCAACTGTCCTTTCGGAGAGAGGCAGTGAAAGTGTGAGATTTGTCAGGATTGAAAGACATGTTCCAAGTGTTTGACAAGCTTGTGATTTTCTCAAGGTCTGAAGAGAGGGAAGAGGCTGCAGCCTGCCTCTCTGATGGATGAGGGATGTCACAGCAGAGGGTGAAGTCATCGGCAAATAGATAAATAGGATTTTCCAGAGAGTCAGATATATCATTCATGAAGATCAGGAATAGGACTGGGCCCAGAACACTGCCTTGTAGCACTCCAGTCTTGACAGAGAGAAGAGATGAAAAGATTCCATTGAGTGCCACATGTGGGCTATGAGAGCAGTGGAAGTCAGCAACCCAAGAGTGAAGTTGGCCTTGGATGCCATAGACAGACAGTTTGAAGAGCAAGGCTTGGTGCCAGACTGTATCAAAAGCACGAGAGATGTCCAGAGAGATGGCCCTGATCTCAGGTCTGCCATTGAGGGCCTCCATCCATTGTTGGGAGATCTGGAGCACCATGTCCAAGGTGGAGTGACCTGGTCTGAAACCGAATTGATGATCTGAGATGAGGCCATTGGAGAAAAATAAAGATTTCATATCGACTACAATGATGGATTCCATGACCTTGCTCATGATTGTAAGTAAGCTGATAGATCCATAGTTAAGGCGATCTGTTTTTGCATGTTTTTTTTGTCATGAAGTGGTGTTGGCCGACTTCCAAGCAGATGGAATATGACCGCAGGCAAATGATAGGGTGAAAATAGCAGAAAGAGCATGTGTAAGAGCAGCAGAGTAGGTTTTTAAAGACACGTGAGCTGATGCTATCCGGTCCAGTTGTATAACACTGAACAACAAATTTCAAATTTTTTTTTTACTGGAGATGTGTAAAGTGATTAAGACTAATTTGGGTACGCTGATTTCAAAAATCATAACCGTTTTGCTGTATCACGTCAGGATTTTCAGGAACAGAAATATTCCCATTGCCTAGAAGTCAGGATTTCAATGAAATTTACATATGTCTTTAACATGTCTATTTCGTACAATTGTTGTTAACTTGTGTTATATTTCTTTCTTTCAGATAAAGATGAGTAGACGTTCCTGTACCAATCATCCTGACAACTTCTGTTATGTCTGTGGTCGGTATACCAAAAAAGATCAACAGCGAAGTATATCTACAGCAGTGAAAATGAAGGCCGCCTACTTTCACTACTTCGGGTGTAAGGTGGGGGACCAAGAACAGAGCTGGGCACCACACATCTGCTGCACAAGCTGTCACACAACCTTGACTCAGTGGTTGGTGGGCAAGCGCGCGAGCATGCCATTTGCGGTGCCCATGATATGGCGTGAGCCGCAGAATCATCATGATGATTGTTATTTCTGCTGCACAAGCATCGCCGGCTTCAACAAGAAGAATAAAGGTCACATCAAGTATGCTGACTGCGTCTCTGCTCGTAAACCTGTGCCTCATGATGACGAGAACCCCGTTCCAACACCTCCAGCTGATCAGAACATAGCTGTAAGCAGTGGTGAAGAGGATGGTGATGATGAACCTTTTGAACCCGACACTCAAGAATCACACCTTCTGAACCAGGGAGACTTAAATGATCTTGTAAGAGATCTCTCGCTGTCAAAGGCGAAGGCAGAGCTGCTTGGATCAAGGCTGCAGCAGTGGAATCTACTTGAACCTAACACCAAGATATCCTTGTTCAGAGCACGTCACAGAGACATGGCTGAGTTCTTTGAGATGGAAGACACGATGACATTCTGCAGTGACATCAACGGTCTGTTGAAAGAACTTGGGTGTGATCACGATCCTGCAGACTGGCGCCTCTTCATCGACTCGGGGAAGAACAGCTTGAAGGCTGTTTTGCTCCACAATGGCAACGAGAAACCATCAGTCCCACTGGCTCACGCGTTCGGCATGACAGAGACCTATGAGACTATGCGGCAGCTGCTTGATTCCATCAAGTACAATGACTTCAACTGGCACATCTGCGGAGACTTGAAAGTGGTGGCGCTGTTGTTAGGGCTGCAGTCAGGCTACAAGAAATACATGTGCTTCCTTTGTCTCTGGGATAGCAGAGACGACAAGAATCACTGGACGAAGAAAGATTGGGAAGAGCGAAAAGAGCATGTACCTGGTCGACACAACGTGAAGCATGTCGCCCTTGTTGACCCAGCCAAGGTTTTCCTTCCACCACTCCACATAAAGCTCGGCTTGATGAAAAGTTTTGTACGGGCAATGGATCTGAATGGGCGTGGGTTTTTATACCTCAAGTAAAAGTTTGGCAACACCTTGTCGGAGGCCAAGATCAAGGCTGGTGTCTTTGTTGGACCGCAAATCCGACAGATTATGAAGGACGAAACTTTTCCGACAACTCTAAACACCAAAGAGCTGGCAGCGTGGAGGAGCTTCAAAGCTGTGACGGACAACTTCTTGGGGAACGAGCGCGCGGACAACTATGAAGAAATAGTGCAGCAGCTGCTGGAGTCCTTCAGGAAACTTGGCTCCAGGATGTCCCTGAAAATCCATTTCCTACACCAGCACCTGAACTTCTTCCCTGACAACTTGGGAGCAGTCTCGGACGAGCACGGCGAGCGATTCCACCAAGAGATTTCACTCATGGAGACGCGTTACCAAGGGCGGCACAACCCGAACATGATGGGCGATTTCTGCTGGTTCCTGCATCGTGAAACTGACACAGAGCAGCACAAACGCAAAGCCAAATGCCTAAAGCATTTTTAATTACATTCTAGTGGAGTTTTTCTGTAATTTCTATAATTTTGAAGCATTCATGATGAAATAAATGAATAAATGAATTTTTGTAAATTTCATTGAAATCCTGACTTCTAGGCAATGGGAATATTTCTGTTACTGAAAATCCTGACGTGATACAGCAAAACGGTTATGATTTTTGAAATCAGCGTACCCAAATTAGTCTAAATCACTTTACACATCTCCAGTAAAAAATTTTTGTTGTTCAGTGTAATCAGTTGAGGGCTGCTGGAGACTTCTCCACCTTCTCAGGTGAAAATGACACAGATATTCCAGGAACAGTTGGGTACAAATGAATAATAGGGTGGGTGAAGAGAGAAAGAGTGAAAGAGAGAAAGGGAGAAAGGGAGAAAGGGAGAAAGGGAGAAAGAGTGAAAGAGAGAAAGGGAGAAAGGGAGAAAGCAAACACAAAATTGAGGTATTTGGCCTTCTCACTAGTGAAGCTAGGTGTGGTGCCATTTGAAGTGTGTCAGCTGTGGTGCTGCTTTGTGGTGCAAGCAGGGATTATGGTGCTTGACCTTCCATGATGTCCCATCTCCTTCTTCACCTCCACTTCTCTTCTCTGCCACTTCTCCTCCACCTCATTCCTGATCTGATTCCTCCCCTTCCTGTCTCCCCACTTTCCTCTTCATGCCACACTCCTTCACACATCACTCTCTCCTGTAGCCACCTGTCACATTCTGTTTGCATAAACAACCTGTTTTTAAGGCGTTGATTTGAGGTCCAAGCACGCGTTGCAGGGCTTGGCCTTACACAGTCTCATTCCTCTTCCCCAATCTGCATTCAGTCTGAGTCTGTCTGTCTGCCTGTCTGTCTGTCTGTCTGTCTCTCTCTCTCACACTTCCTCACACCTGTAGCTCTGTTGCCCAATATCTCATTCATAGTATAGAGAGGCTTGTGGTGAGACAATAGTGAGGACTCATCTTCCCTTTTCTGCCAGTAAGACTAATTCTACTCGAGGGAACCTGAAGATGCTTCAGAAGGCCTGCAGAAAGCGTATTTATCCTACAAAGAGCAAGAACACAATAGCTGACTCACCTGAGACAGGTCCTTTCACTTATTTATCAATCTTCCAAATTATAGTGACAACTGGTTAAACCATCTCAGGAACGTGCTCTTCCTCAGTCGCTTCACTCATCAAGGAGGGGTGCAGAAGATGGACACGTTTCATCATCAGGTGGAATGATCAAATCGTATTTTCTGAAAAAAGGTTTTTTTTCGAATACATAGTTGAAGCTCTTGGAAGAGCCAGGTTTTGGTTCCCAATCCTCCCATTCCTGTTCCAAATCCCCCTCCTCCGAAGACAATCCTTGGAGCAAGTAATGTTCTCAACTGCAAAGGTGGAGAGGTATTTGCACAACCTTGACTTGCCATAAAATGTCCCCGAATGAATCAGTGCCCTCTTCCTCAAAACTTATCCATTGAAACTGAATGTTCCTCTTACATTACTCTGAACTGCATATCCTTCTTGGAGGGTTACCTACCCTCCCTATGGAATGTGGCTTGTGTCATTCCTATCAAGAAGAAGAGTGCACCAAGACAGACTCTTTGAACTCCAGACAGTAAGCCTTCTCCCAGAATAAGAAAGCTTGTGGAATAAATAACCTCAGCAGACATCAAGGGTCGAGCTCTTCATCCACTTGAGAATGGAAGATCCCCAATTTGGCTTGTGGTCACTCCACCTTAGACATGATCTTTCTGATAACTCAGCAATGGATGGACACGCAGACTACTACATGCTCTGATCTTTTGCTTGAGGTTCAAACTGGACAAAATGCTTAACGAGCATTGTACACGGAGGGACCAATTCTGTTCATATCAACAACTTCAGTCACTTTGAAAAAAAAACCTTTTATATCACATTGCAGATGACTCCATCATTTCCCAAAAGGTCTCTTACAACAAAGACTGGCATGCTGCAGCTACATCGTTCTTCATCGACGAACAGAAAACATGAAGCTCTGCACTCTTGCTGCGAGCAACTCAAACCCTGTTACTCTCCCCAAATCCAAGCTAAATGCTCACTTACACTCACCTCCCCCCCTTCCTCCGGCTGTCAATTCTGGAATCGCATTCATGAACATGTCCAATCATCTCTCTCTCTCTCTCTGGATACTGTCTGGCACGCATCCTTACCTTCCGAGCTGTGTATTATTCATACCAAGTGCTTCTTGAATGATTATCTGATTTTCTCCGTGAGAGAGCAGAAATAATGAGTGGCTCAATCTGGTGTTTGTTTCAAGATCACCCTCTTGAGGCTGGTGTACCACAAGGCAGTGTTTTAGGAGCTACCATATTATTTGTCTCCATCAATGACCTCTCAGCACCCCTCAAAAGTCCTTTGTCCCACGTTACTGTTGACTGCACCTGTTCAGGACATTACACAACACTACTGAGTGGCACACCGTAACAGAGTGCATCTCTTATCTACAAATCTGGAAAACAAAATCAGTGCGTGAAAGATTCCGCAGCCTCTTTGACAAGAGAAGGCCATTGTGTAGTGTGCCATGGCCAAATTACTGTACAATCTCACTGGATGTGCCAAACGTAAAAAAAACAAAACAAATGAAATCCAGTACAATGTCCTCGACAGCCCCATGGGGTTTGATCCTCAAAATTGGAATGCCGGATCTGATGAGAAAAAAAATGTCTAAAAATCTGAAAGAAGGTAAATTTAATGGATCATCACTTCACCTTCTGAAACATTCCAAGTTTTAATATGTTTTTCATCCTTTATAACCAGATATTAATTAATTTGTGACAGGCTGTACAAAATTACTGTGCTATTTACACTAAACTGTGCGCAATCCATTACGGGCAGAGCACGACCCTTTACTGCATGTATGACAGGTTAATGTTCTGCATCAGGATGATGTCCACACAGTCCTCCCACCCTCCTGGTCTGTCGTCCCGATGCTGTACTTGAAGAAAACCAAATGCGACACCGTTTGAATTGAAGACAAACAGACATAAACGGGCAGACAGGCAGACAGAGAGGTGTCTGACCTCGTGAGTTGCTGGAGTTGGGAGTAGAGGAACCTAAGCAGAGCTCTCCTTGCCAGCACCTCGCCGTGCGAGTCGTTCAGAGCCGTACCACCGGTCCTCAAAAACTTCTCGGTCAGACACTTGGTCCCCATTGCCAGAGAAACCACCCGTGGGTTCCTTAACAGAGTGCCCTCCTCTAGGGGTATGGTGAGGAGGTAAGGGATCGGGGGTGGAGAGGAAGGCCTATGTGTATAAGTATATACTTGATTATTGCACGAAGAGGAAAAATCAATTTTTATTGGACAATTTTATGGTTCGTGGGTTGAAAGGCATTTTTACAAACCACAATGAAAAAGCTGCGACATGGTGTTGGGGTGTCAGACATAGCTCTGTAGGACAATGCAGAAACCTTACACTCGAAACGAAACACTTAGAGGTGTAAACACCAATGAACATTATGAAGAGGAAAATCTGCATCTGAAAACACATATATTGCACAGACTTCTGGAACTCCTTGGTCCTACCGGTGAGGATGATGGCAGCCAGGACCTTGTGTCTGGCCAAGATCGTGGCCCCTCCATTTGTGAGCTCAAATAATTTCCCAACAACGAGTCCAGTCAGCATCTCTGCCTCTGCCTGATCCATGTTTGGAATTGGATGGGGGAGAGTTTGGGGGTCGGGGGGGGTCGAGCAGAATGGGGGAAATGAATTGGTGATTAGTACAAGTACGTTAATAGTTATAAGCAACAAACTGATTCGAACTTTGGCTCCAGGTTCATGGGATGCAACATAAACAAATTTACAATAACCAATATCAGAAAGGTCTCCATTTAGTTTACATATACACACACACACACACACACACACACACACACACACACACACACACACACACACACACTCGTGCGATCTTAATCATAAGTTCGATGAGAGGGGGAAGAAATCATCGTTCGTTGGGATCAGGTTTTGAACTGGTATCACATGGAGGCACCAACAGCAAAACTCTGAGCCGATGAACGTAAGCGGTGCTCGAAATGATCAAATTTTACGTCGTGTGCATTCAACGATTCTTCATCTGGTATGCTACGAATAATCGGGCAATTAACGCTCCCAATTTTGCCAAACCGAAATTACTTGCACATGAGCGCAACACAAAGATCGCAATGCAATGCGAATGGCATCTCAGAAGGAGCACAAAGTGGGAATGAAACAAACGCAAACAAGTGGCGGATTAGTGGAGAAAGTGTGAACACTGATATTTCATCATGATCGGAAACTTGATTCGCAATTCCCAGGCGTTTGGAACAGCCTTTCGTCTTGCAGCCCCACAGTGCTTTGTCTACATCAAGTTTGACACCCCACTGTCCATGGGAGGATGTCCGATATTGCGCATTGGGTGTAGCTGTCAGTTCCGCTGCCACCTCCAGATAAGGGAAGGCCCAGCAGGAGCGCGGGACAGCACCCGGGCCTTGTCTCATCCATCTGCAGATTGCGTGTTAAGGATAATGGCTCCGAAAGGCTCCACGCCAAGAAAAGGCACAACACACAAAGCTCGGTAATGGTAGGGAAGGGAGCTTGAAAAAAAAAAATTAAGGGATAAAAATTGGGATTTTCTTTTTCATCGAGACAGTCTTCCGATGGACTGTCCTGCTTGAACCGCATCGTGTCTTTAAATGATTCGGGGATGGTGTCTGCCAAGGGATGCAGACCATCTTCCACTGTATTGTCCAACTTGAAGCACGTCGTACCTTGAGAAGATGGGGGTAGGGTGTGAGTCTAGCAAATGAACTTCAACAGCTGAATTTACTCAAAGTTTACTTGATGACATGAAACAAAGTGGAAAGCAGAAGCAAGAGTCGAAGTAAACAATGAATTGTGACTTTGCGAGTCAAACGTCGATAGCAATCTGGATTAATTAGTGTGGCGTCAGTGGCGGCGATGTCGGCCAAACGCGTGCTCTTAATTCTTCATGGAGATCAATTTCAGGAGCCTGATGATTAAATAAAATGCCAGAAGAGACAACTTGCCAAACGTTATTCACAAGCTCTGAATGCCAAGCTCTAATTTGCACCTTGTGGGCAAGCACTACTTGCAATAGGTTGTTTTCCTTATTTTTTTTTTGGGGGGGGGGGTTTGCTCACCATTAAGAGTCAAAATGACGTCATAATCACCAGGTGTTTCAGATCCGTGACCACTCGATGGATAACGGGTGAAATGAAAAGCATTGCACGAAAATGCAACGTTTAGCAAAGGTGAAACCTTAAAGCTTCACTGCAGCAACAACCAAAAAAAAAAAAAAAAATGGATTCTTCTTGGTTCGAAAACCTTTCCGTGTCGAATCGGCTCAGCGTTATATACACCTGGCTGAAAATTTAGTTTGAATTAGTCGCATTAACTTCAGCCAAGGACGTATTAAAAAAGGCACAAGGAGCTTTGTGCAGTAATTTCGTCATGAATGAATAGATTTGACATTTCTGATTCAAACAAAATTGCTTTCGGTCAAAGAGTTGACCTCCACGTTAAAAAAAAAGGTAACAAATAATCCCTATATTGTACTGGCTATGGCCACGCATTATGTCATCAGTAACTTTATCAATATATTGCTCCCAAACGCTCGATAGATCTTCAAGTTTATTGCTCAAGTTTCCCCAAGACATGTAAACCAACAAGACGTTAACAGATTGCCATTTATACAAGTCGTAAGGAACTCAACGTGCAGGCGGAGGCAGCTTGGCCCATCACGCCAGTGTTACCTTTACTCTCTGTTAACTCAAGCGCCATATATTTATTACTTACACATGGCGGAGGATGCTACAAAATAACCCCCCCCTCCCCCCAAAAAACTGAGGAATAAGCAAGAGAAGTGGGCAAAAGAGGAAAAGACGTGATCAATTGGCTTCTTTGTGACAAATCGTTGTGGGGGAGCTATGGTAGATGGGGGGTAAGTTCTCAGAGGATGGAGAAGGGCAGAGGTCATAGGCCATGGTGCATGGTAAATGGACAGGCCCAATTTTCAAACACGGCAGTTTTTAATAAATAAAAAAATGATAAATTAAATAATTCCACATGTGTGAAAATTTATAAGACCAACAAAGTAAAATAATGAACAACAAGAAAAAAGAGCAATCAGAGATTGCAAACCCTCGCTCGGACTTCTTTTGAGTGGTGTATTTAAAAAAAAAAAAGGTTTTAGGGTAAATCCAACATGGCTGCCAAACCATGTGACCAATGACATCATATGTGTGAACCTTTTGTTCCTCACTGACAGGCAGTCATACATGTAATGTTTTGCTTCGATCTGTTCAACCACTTCAGAGAAGAAGATTTTTGAAGTTAAAAAAATTAAACAATATGGCGGCCGAATCATGTGACCAATTATGTCATGAATTTTTTTTTCTGTGGACCATTTTATCCATAGATGACCATAAAAAATTTTCATACTGATCGGATGTGGCGTTCTACATATGCAATTATGATGTCATAATGAGGACACCTATGACATCATAAAAACCACACATTCCCCATGAGGAGTACTTGCTGTGTGCCAAGTTTCAATTTTTTCCTTGGTGCGGTTTCAGAGATACAGAGGTCCAAAGTTTTTCCGTTTTTTCCAATAATGGCTGCCACACCACGTGGCCTATGACGTCATAATTATCATTGAAACATTCCACATGAGTAGTTGCACCAATTGTGAAAATTTCGTCTCAATCCTACAAGTGGTTCTGTCCGACAAAACACGAAAGTTCTGTTCGGACAAACAAACAGAGTCAGACAAACAGGCAGACAAACAAACGGACCCAAATGCAATACCCTCTCCGAATCCTTTGGCGAGGGTAACAAAGAAACTGAATGGACCAAAACCAGCTATGACGACCAGCATCAAAATTATCACATCATCAGGAGATGGTCAAGTGGAATCAAATAACATCAGGAGATGGTCATGTGGAATCAAGTACCATCAGGAGATGGTCATGTGGAATCAAATAACATCCGGAGATGGTCATGTGAAATCAAGTACCATCAGGAGATGGTCATGTGGAATCAAATAACATCCGGAGATGGTCATGTGGAATCAATAACATTAGGAGATGGTCATGTGGAATCAAATAACAGCAGAAGATGGTCATATGGAATGAAATAACATCAGGAGATGGTCATGTGGAATCAATAACATTAGGAGATGGTCATGTGGAATCAAATAACATCAGGAGGTGGTCATGTGGAATCAAATAACATCAGGAGATGGTCATGTGGAATCAATAACATTAGGAGATCGTCATGTGGAATCAAATGACATCAGAAGATGGTCATATGGAATGAAATAATACCAGGAGATGGTCATATGGAATGAAATAATACCAGGAGATAGATCGTCATGTTCATTCAAATAACATCAGAAGATGGTCATGTGGAATCAATAACATGAGGAGATGGTCATGTGGAATCAAATAACATCCGGAGATGGTCATGTGGAATCAAATAACATCAGAAGATGGTCATATGGAATCAAATAACTTCAGGAGATGGTCATGTGGAATCAAATAACATCTGCAGATGGTCATGTGGAATCACATAACATCCGAGATGGTCATGTGGAATCAATAACATTAGGAGATAGTCATGTGGAATCAAATACCATCAGGAGATGGTCATGTGGAATCAAATAACATTTGGAGATGGTCATGTGGAATCAAATAACATCAGAAGATGGTCATGTGGAATCAAATAACATCAGAAGATGGTCATGTGGAATCAAATAACATCCGGAGATGGTCATGTGGAATCAATAACATTAGGAGATGGTCATGTGGAATCAAATAACTTCAGGAGATGGTCATGTGGAATCAAATAACATCTGCAGATGGTCATGTGGAATCAATAACATTCGGAGATGGTCATGTGGAATCAATAACATTAGGAGATGGTCATGTGGAATCAAATAACATCTGCAGATGGTCATGTGGAATCAATAACATTAGGAGATGGTCATGTGGAATCAATAACATTAGGAGATGGTCATGTGGAATCAAATAACATCAGAAGATGGTCATATGGAATGAAATAACATCAGGAGATGGTCATGTGGAATCAATAACATTAGGAGATGGTCATGTGGAATCAAATAACATCAGGAGGTGGTCATGTGGAATCAAATAACATCAGGAGATGGTCATGTGGAATCAATAACATTAGGAGATCGTCATGTGGAATCAAATAACATCAGAAGATGGTCATGTGGAATCAATAACATGAGGAGATGGTCATGTGGAATCAAATAATACCAGGAGATAGATCGTCATGTTCATTCAATTAACATCAGAAGATGGTCATGTGGAATCAATAACATGAGGAGATGGTCATGTGGAATCAAATAACATTTGGAGATGGTCATGTGGAATCAAATAACATCAGAAGATGGTCATATGGAATCAAATAACTTCAGGAGATGGTCATGTGGAATCAAATAACATCTGCAGATGGTCATGTGGAATCACATAACATCCGGAGATGGTCATGTGGAATCAATAACATTAGGAGATAGTCATGTGGAATCAAATACCATCAGGAGATGTTCATGTGGAATCAAATAACATTTGGAGATGGTCATGTGGAATCAAATTTGATTTTGACAAATTTCCCTGACAATATCTGCTGCTCTTCCTTCGCTCCAATTGGTTCTTCTGACCACGTCCTTATTAAAGTGGACATCTCTCTGGCTGTTATCAGAGAACCACCTCACCGCCGTCGAGTCTGGCATTTCACTCAAGCCGACTGGCAGGGTCTCCGAGCAGCCATCAAACTTACAGACTGGTCTCCTATCACTACTTTCTCAAACATCAACTCATCCTGGGAATTCTTTCAAAGAAACTTGCTCTCCCTCATGCACAGATTTATCCCCTCTCGTGTTCAGTTGTCTTACCCTTCCTCCCGCCCTTGGTTTACTGAAGCTTGTGGCGAGGCAGTTGTCCTGAAACAACTTGCCTTTGCCTCATGGAAAGCAAACCCAACTGAGGGCAATCTCAGTTCTTTCCACAAAGCTCGGAACAAGTGTGTATCTACCCTCAGGAGAGCCAGAAAACAACATCTTTCTCATCTCAAGTCTGAACTCTCAAACCTCTCTCCCTCCTCAAAATCCTGGTGGCGTTTAATCAAATCTGTTTCTGGTGTATGTTCCCCCTCCATCCCCTCCCTTACCTCAAATGGCCGCACTGCTGATTCCACACGTGATAAAGCTGAATGTCTAAACTCGGTGTTTGCAGCTAAATCTTGTCCCAAACTCATCACTATCTCTACCCACTTTACCCAGTCGCACCCAACTGTCCCTGGACTCTGTATCTTTTTCTCCTGACAAGGTGGAGAGCTTGCTTTCAAACCTCGAGTCAGATTCTGCAACCGGTCCAGACGGCATCAGCCCACGTGTCCTCAAAGCCTGCTCTTCTGCTCTTGCTCACCCTCTCTCTGTTCTATTCACCCTCTCATTTTCCCAAGGTCATCTGCCATCTGCTTGGAAATCTGCTAACATCACTGCCCTGCATAAAAAAGGTGCAAAAACAGATCCCTGTAACTATAGACCAATCAGCCTTCTCCCAATCATCAGCAAGGTTATGGAATCCATCATCGCTTCAGACATGAAATCCTTCCTCTTCTCCAATGGCTTGATTTCCAATCATCAATTTGGTTTCAGACCAGGTCACTCTACCCTAGATATGCTGCTACTGCTCTCCCATCAATGGATGGAGGTCCTCAATGCCAGACAGGAAATCCGAGCCATATCCCTGGACATATCACGTGCTTTTGACACAGTCTGGCACCCTGCCCTACTCACCAAACTCTCTGCCCATGGTATTCAAGGCCATCTCCACTCATGGCTCGCAGACTTCCTCTCCTGTCGCAGTCAACGTGTGGCCCTAAATGGAGTTCTTTCATCCCCTCTTCCTGTGCAGGCTGGAGTTCCTCAAGGTAGCGTTCTGGGCCCTGTTCTTTTTCTGGTTTTCATCAATGATCTCTCGGACTCTCTGGAAAATCCTCTATTTCTCTTTGCCGATGACTCAACCCTCTGCCGTATCATCTGTCATCCCTCAGCCCGGCAAGCAGCAGCTTCTTCGCTCACTGCAGATCTGGATAAAATCACAAACTGGTCCAACACGTGGAACATGTCTTTCAATCCAGACAAATCTCACACTCTCACTATGTCTCTTCGAAAGGACCGTTTACAAAACCCCCCCATCCACTTTCTCAACAATCCTCTGGAAGAAGTCTTTTCTTTCAAGCTTCTGGGTCTCACTATCTGCCATGACCTTTCCTGGGAAAGTCACATTTCCAACCTTGCCTCAAAAGCCAGTCGCCGACTGGGAATCCTCCGTCGTGCTTAGTCCTTCCTCGGCCCTCTTGAGCTCCTGACCACTTACAAAGCTTTTGTCCGTAGCCTGATGGAGTACTGCTCTCCCCTCTGGGCTGGTGCTCCTGCCTCCCACCTTTCTCGACTTCACGCTGTCGAAACCAGGGCATTTAAGATCATTGGCATCTCCCGCAATGAAGCTGAGTCTTTGGGCCTCTCACTCAATCACCGCAGGTTGGTCGGTGGTCTTTCTGTCTTCTACCGACTCCTCTCCAGCCTTGCCCCCCTGCTCTCTCTGCGATTTGTCCCAACCACATTTCCACAGGGCGCTCAAGGTCCGCCAACAACCCCTTCTGGTAAAACTACCAAAATCACGAATCACTGCTCATCTTCACTCTTTCATTCCTCTTTTTCCCGCCTTTGGAATAAACTTCCTCACTCTATTCTTTCCCATTCTTCCCTTCAGGCTTTCAAAACAGCTGTTCACCACCACCTCTTATCTTCCCCCATCCAAATCCTCGATCTTTTCTACCCCCGATAATCCACCCAAGCCCACTTCCTTCAATTCTCCTGCTTTCCTTCCTGAAAGTCCCTTTAATGTCCATCTTCCCCTCGCCATGTTCCCCGTCCCATCCCCATCCCTCTCCCTTCCACAGTTCACCTGTGTCTGTTCCCCAATGTTTTGTCCCTTCCACTCCCGCCCCTCTTGTCTCATGCCTCCTTGCTGTGAGTTGTGTGTTAGCTCTCATACGAGCCTCGACCAAGGTATACAAAAAAAAAAAAAAAAAAATAAAAAAAAAACTTCAGGAGATGGTCATGTGGAATCAAATAACATCTGCAGATGGTCATGTGGAATCAATAACATTAGGAGATGGTCATGTGGAATCAATAACATTAGGAGATGGTCATGTGGAATCAAATAACATCTGCAGATGGTCATGTGGAATCAATAACATTAGGAGATGGTCATGTGGAATCAAATAACATCCAAAGATGGTCATATGGAATGAAATAATACCAGGAGATATTGTCATGTTCATTCAAATGGCATCAGGAGATTGTCATGTGGAAATGCATTTGTCGGTGGACATGTCAAAAAGCATCGGTAGGTGGACGTGTCGAAAAACATCAGGAGGTGGATGTGTCGAACAGTATCAGGAGGTGGATGTGTCGAACAGTATCAGTATGTGGATGTGTCGAAAAGTATCGGTAGGTGGATGTGTCGAACAGTATCAGGAGGTGGATGTGTCGAACAGTATCAGTAGGTGGATGTGTCGAACAGTATCAGTATGTGGATGTGTCGAACAGTATCAGTATGTGGATGTGTCGAAAAGTATCGGTAGGTGGATGTGTCGAACAGTATCAGTGGGTGGATGTGTCGAACAGTATCTGCAGGTGGATGTGTCGAAAAGTATCAGTATGTGGATGTGTCGAACAGTATCAGTAGGTGGATGTGTCGAAAAGTATCAGTATGTGGATGTGTCGAACAGTATCAGTATGTGGATGTGTCGAACAGTATCAGTGGGTGGATGTGTCGAACAGTATCAGTATGTGGATGTGTCGAAAAGTATCAGTAGGTGGATGTGTCGAACAGTATCAGTGGGTGGATGTGTCGAACAGTATCAGTATGTGGACGTGTCGAACAGTATCAGTGGGTGGATGTGTTGAACAGTATCTACAGGTGGATGTGTCGAACAGTATCAGTAGGTGGACGTGTCGAACAGTATCAGTAGGTGGATGTGTCGAACAGTATCAGTAGGTGGACATGTCGAACAGTATCAGTATGTGGATGTGTCGAACAGTATCAGTAGGTGGATGTGTCGAACAGCATCAGGAGGTGGAAATGTGGAAAAGCATCAGGAGGTGGAAATGTGGAAAAGTATCAGTCGGTGGATGTGTCGAACAGCATCAGGAGGTGGAAATGTGGAAAAGCATCGGGAGGTGAACGTGTCGAAAAGTAAAGCATCAGGAGGTGGATATGTCGAAAAGCATCAGGAGGTGATGGTCATCCTGGTTTTAGTTGGACCATAACCATAATGATGGTGTTAGGAGGCGAGCCACAGACGCGAGTCGAGTCCAACTATCATCCTCTCGACCCTGGTATACTGATTGTTGTGGGGAAGTTGTTGTGGCCAATCAGTTTGCTTTCTCAACATGTAACGCTCACCCGATGAAGGGCAACTTCCGATCACCCCATACAGCTTACAACAGAGACATAGCACGTAGCCAAGTGTCACCATGTTACCACATCAACCTCTAGGATTGAAATAAACAAGAATAAAAATTTGTAATTTTTTTCCAATTTACAATGACACCATGAACATGACTGCAAATCTGTATCCGATCGGACAAGGCACAGGTTAGCCCTCTTACCCTTGAGATATCTCATCTGGATTTGATTCCTGAGCCCATTAACAACCGTCAGGTTGGTGGTTCATGGGTCGGGCATTTGTTTCATCGATAAGTACACCGGATGTTGGATGGGAGATGAAGCTGGGGAATCTTCAGTGAGCATTGTTGGCACAGGATGCACAGACACCAAACCAGTCATAATATTTGGCACAAAACTATTACAGGCAGGTAGTTTAAGCACAAAGCGTTTCTCCGTCATAATTCTTTGTCACAGTGATGGTGAATACGCCATATTGCAAAGCATTGTGCAAAACCCGGAGCCACATGGGAATGCGGCGCACATGGTGCATGTGGCGAACATGGCTGGATTGGAAGTGACAGCGAATTACCACAAAGCACGGCACGAGTTCACGTTAAATTGGTACCCGGACAAAGAGGCGTCTTGGGTGCACGATGCTCGAAAGTGCTTATGGCTTGCTTACTGCTGGAGCGAAACAGCTGTAGACAGCATGGGATCAAGGGATCCCAAGCTGAGGCTGAATGACAGAAATCGTCTGGACAATAACGAGTTCGTCAGCACCTTTTACTGCACCATTTTGCAGCACACAACATGCAAACAAGAGAGTTCAAAAACAGAGTGCAGCAATTTGGTCTATGGACAAGCAAACAGAGTCATTTGATTCAAGAACACTCGGTTGGAACCACTTGGTTCAAGACCACTCAAATATAACACTCAATTAAAGCCATTTCATCCAAGAACACTTAACGAGAGCCATCGTGTCCAACAACACTTGGTTGGAGCCATTTGGTTCAATAACATTCAAATGGAATGATACGGTCCAAGAACACACAATTAAAGCCATTTACTCCAGGAATACTCAGGTGGAGCCATTCAGTGAAAGAACACTCAACTGGAGTTATTTGGTCCAAGAAGATTCAATACAGCCATTTGTATTGGTCCAGGAACACCGAGCCTTTGGTTCAAAAACACTCATGTGGAGCTAGTTGGTCTCGGAACATTCGAGTCAAGCTCTTTGGTCTAAAAACACTGAAGTCAGACTAATTGATCCGATAACCTGCTCTGCTGCCATTGCTCATACATTTAATAATCTGTTCACTCGATCATTCTCTCTGTCTGCGTGGAAGTTGGCCAACATCACCGCAATACAGAAGCATGGTGTTAAAACAGATCCTCTTAACTTCCGATGATAAGCAAGATCATGGAATCGATCATTGCAGTTGACATCAAATCTTTCCTTTTCTACAATGGACTCACCTCAGGTCATCAATTCCGTTTCAGATCTGGTCATTCCACGTTGGATACGCTGCTTTTACTATCCCAACATCGGATGGAAGCCCTCAATCTCACACATGAGATCAGGGAGTCTTTCTGGACATATCTTGAGCATTTTTATACAGTTTAGCACCACGCCTTGATCTTCAACCTCTCTGCATATACAGTAGCGTTCATGGACAACTTCTCTCATGCCTCCACCACTCCCCGATTTCAGCATCGACAGTCGCTTGTAAAAGTATTCACCCCACCTCCAAAGTTTTCACGTTTTGATGCTACCTGACCTTATTTCATGATGCTTTCAAATCAAACTTAACATCTTGAGTCTTCATAAACTACTCCAAAGTGATAAAACTAAAAATGTAGTCGATAAAATGTGAATATGTTTGATTGACAGGGAAAAGCAGATGATTCTCAGTTGCATAAGTCTTCAAACCCTTTGCCTAATTAACCCAAAATAAATTACAGTGCCTCCATGACGTATTCAGACCACTCAACTTTTGTCGCAGTTTGTTGTGTTTTCAGCCTGAATTTAAAATTGATTAAATCAAAATAAAAATTGTCACCGATCTACACAAAATACCCCATAATGACAAAGTGAGAACACGTTTTTAGAAATTTTTGCAAATAATTTAAAAATGAAAAGATGAAATGTTGTGTGTCAGTACTCAACCCCCAAAGTCAATATTTTGTCGAAGCACCTTTGGCAGTGATTACAGTTCGAGTCTTCTTGGGTGCATCTGTATCAACTTTGCACATCTGGATTTGGTGATTTTTCTCCCATTCTTCCTTACAGATTTGCTGAAGCTCTGACAAGTTTTTGGGGGAGCGTCGGTGAACAGCAACCTTCAAGTCTTTCCACAGATTCTCGATGGGATTCAAGTCTGGACTTTGGCTGGGCCACTGAAGGACTTTCACGTTCTTGTTCTGAAGCCATTCCAGTGTTGCTTTCACTGTATGCTTGGGGTCATTGTCCTGTTGTAATGTAAATCTTCACTGCAGTCAAAGGTCTTTTGCACTCTGAAGCAGGTTCTCCTCAAGGATTTGTCTGTATTTGACTCCATTCATTGTTCCTTGTATCCTTTTTAAGTCTCCCAGTTCGTGCCGCTGAAAAGCATCCCCACAGCATGATGCTGCCACCATCATGCCTCATGGCAGGTATGGTGTTAGATTGGTGATGAGCTGTGCTCGGATTCCACCAGATGTCACGCTTTGCATTCAGGCCCGAGTTCAATTTTCGTCTCATCAGACCACAGAATCTTTGCTTCATGCTGTCAGAGTCTTTCAGGTGCCTTTTTGCAAACTCCAGGTGTGCCGTCATGTGCCCTTTTCTTGGGAGTGGCTTCCTTCTGGCTGCTCTCCTACAAAGCCAAGATTTGCAAAGTGCTGCAGAGACTAGTGTCTTCCGGCAGGTTCTCCCATCTCAACCAAGGAACTCTAGTTCTGTCAGAGTGGTCATCGAGTTATTGGTCACCTTCCTGACCAAGGGTCCTTGCACAGTTGCTTGGTTTGGTTGGACATCCAGCTCTAGGAAAAGTCTGGGTAGCTTCATATTCTTTCCATTTCCTAATGATGGGGTTCACTGTCCTCTTGGAAACTTTCAACACTCTGCAAGTTGTTTTATACCCTTCACAAGATCTATGCCTCTTCACAATTCTATCTCAGAGTTCTACGGACAATTCCTTGGATTTATTGAGAGAGTTTCTGCTCTGACATGCACTGTCAACTGTGGGACCTTGTATAGAAAGGTGTGTTTCTTTCTAAATCAAGTCCAATCAATTGAATTGGCCACAGGTGGACTCCGATCAAGTTGGAGAGACATCTCAAGGATGATCAATGGAAATTGGATGCATTTGAGCTCAATTTGGAGCGTCGTAGCAAAGGAGTTGAATACTTATTGACGCAAGCCATTTCAGCTTCTCATTTTTGATTAATTTGTAAAAATTTCTGAAAACATGTTTTTTCTTTGTCATTGTGGGGTATTTTGTGGAAATCGGTGACAAAAAATTTTAATGTAATCCATTTCAAATTCAGGCTGCAGCACAACAAAACGAGACGAAAGTCGTGGAGTTTGAATACTTTCTGAAAGCAATGTCGGAAGCAAATTATTTGTTTGTAAGGTTACAAAATAAGTGTAATAGGTTTCATGATTCATCTGAATGTAATCAGTGGTTTAACTTTAAAATTAAGCTCCCCCACTTATCTTAGGAGTTTTAAGGTACAACTCACTTGGTCAACCAACAAGGCAAATATGATATCCTGTGATAAAGCTGAGTGTCTAGGTCTGTTACTCTCACATCACAGGCAGGTTGTTGGCCTCTCAGTATACTACTGCTGCCTTTTGGTCATGCACCCTCTCCCATCTCTTGACTCTGTCCCTCCCAATTATATGCAGGGTGCACAAAAACTGCACATGGTCAGCCGGTACCAGAACCCTCTTGTTAAACTCCCAAAATCCAGGCTCACTGCTCACTTCCCCTTTCCAGGTTTATTGTGATTTCCCCCCTCTCTTCCTCGCCTCTTTTCGTCTGTTAGATGTCGGTTGGTTTGTTCCTTTTCTGTTTCATTCCCACTTTCCCCTTCCTCTTCTTGCAGCATTTCAACACATATGCAGCTTCTTCACTCCAAGTGTCCTTCTCCACCTCAACTTGATCTCATTCTCACTCTCACTTCTACTCTGTTGTTATGTTTCACCTGTTCCATTTTGTTCCCTTCCATTGTGCTCAAGCTCTTTCACGAGCCTTGATCATCGATAATAATAAATGTGTGTGTGTGTGTGTGTGTGTGTGTGTGTGTGTGTGTGTGTGTGTGTGTGTGTGTTACATCGATGCTGGCTACATCGCAGTGTTTATAAATGCCTGGAGACACCAGTGTTCGTGCCTTTATTAAATTTCCGCAGAGAGGGGGGGGGAGAGAGAGAGAGAGAGAGAGAGAGAGAGAGAGAGAGAGAGAGAGAGAGAGAGAGAGAGAGAGAGAGAGAGAGAGAGAGAGAGAGAGAGAGAGAGAGAGAGACAGAGACAGAGACAGAGACAGAGACAGAGACAGAGACAGAGACAGAGACAGAGAGAGAGAGAGAGAGAGAGAGAGAGAGAGAGAGAGAGAGAGAGAGAGAGAGAGAGAGAGAGAGAGAGAGAGAGAGAGAGAGAGAGAGAGTACCCATTAGTAATAATTGTGAATGTGGATTCAAAGAAACCAAAGTCTGCAACAGGAACAAGTTCGCTTTCACAACCGACGATTGAAAGCATTTTCAATCCAGTAATGCTGCATTCCCTTTCCGTCCCCTCATACTGCCTTCCCCTCCACTTCCTCTCACACTGCTTTCCTTTCCCCTCCCCTCATGTTGCCTTCCCTTCCCATCCTCTCATATTGCCTTCCTTTCCCTCCCCTCATGCTGCCTTCCCTTCCCCTCCTCTCATACTGCATTACATTCCTCTCCTCTCATGCTGCCTTCCCTTCCCCACCCCTCATGCTGCCTTCCCTTCCCCTCCCCTCATGCTGCCTTCCCCTCCCCTTATGCTGCCTTTCCTTCCCCACCCCTCTTACTCCCCCACCCTTCCTCTCTCCCCTCCCACCCCTCCTCTCTCTCCTCACCCTCTTTCCCTCCCCCCTCTTAATATTATATAATATTTATGAATATACAGGGTGAGTCAAAAGTAGCGCCCGGTTTCTGTTTCTTCGGCTGTCAGATTCTTTCTGGGAAGTCATGTTGTTAATAATTGTCTTGCAGATTATTAATTTTCATAATTTATTTATTTTTGATTTTGTTTTGCAGGTTGTTGCTGCGAGTTTGGAAAGTTACTGAATTTGCACCAAATTGAGCTTAATGGCACAATTAACAGACACAATTGTGTCCACTGGGCTGCGAATAACCCAAGAGTGACAGTTGAGAAGGAGGTAAATCTACCTGGAGTGACAGTTTGGGCAGCCATATCTCCATTAGGGATAATTGGCGCCTTTTTCTTTGAGGGATCTGTCACTGCAGAAATTTACCTGGATATGCTGCAAACCTTCTATTGGCCCAGGGTACAAGATCAGGACTGTTACTTCCAGCATGATGGAGCTCCACCTCATTATGGACGTTATGTTCGTCAGTGGCTTGATGAAAACTTTCCCAGAAAGTGGATCGGCCGCCGTGGTCCGATCGAGCGGCCGGCACGCTCCCCAGACCTTACACCTCCAGATTTCTTTCTTTGGGGGGCTCATGAAAGACCTTGTTTATCGTGAAAAGCCTCGTACAATTCAGGAATTGAAGGCTCAAATCACTGCAAAGTTTGAGGAAATTGATATCGAACTCTGCAGACGTGTGTGCCGCTCTGTGCCCGCTCGGCTGCAATTGCACATCGATCACGAGGGAGGGCACTTTGAAAATTGCAAGTAAAACAGCTTGGTACAGTTCCGTAATCATTTTTTTCTTGAATAAATGGTTAGATAAACATGTCATTCATTTATTTCTACCTTCTTGTCCACTGTAATACAAATGGCAAACAAACAATCAACTGACAGTAATCGGGCGTTACTTCTGACTCACCCTGTATATTAATATTAAATAATATTTTCCCTGCTGCTGTATACATAACAAAGAGAACATTCAGGCTGAGCCATTTGTTCCAAGAACACTGAAACAAACTCACTTAGTCTGAGAATTTTCAGTATTCTCAGACCAGATGGCTCTCGCTAAGGCAGAGCCATTTGGTCCAAGAACACCCAGGAAGAGGCATTTCGCCCAATAACTCTCGAATATAACAATTTTATCCAAGAACACTCAAATTCAACCACTTTCGTCCCAGAGCACTCGGGGAATAGAAATTTGGTGCAAGACTTGTGCTGGCTGTTTGACTGCGGTGACATGGTGTGGACAGTGTTTGTGACCACAGATTGGATGAGATGCACCATGAGTGTCATGTTACCAAAGGGGATCTCCTCCAGGTTGTTTTACTCAGGCAGAGCCATTTGATGTCAAGTGTTTCTTATTCGGCATCAGTTTTAAGTCTCTGTATTGACAGTGAGTCACTGAATGTTACTCATAACAAAATATACCAGAGTTCATGGAGCATGATACCCCACGCAGTGTTCAAGTACATCGTTCAGTTTAAAGAAAATGATTTTAACACTTTGACTGCCGACTATAAGTATCCTCGTAGTGCTGGGTGTTCCACATTCTGCCACCACGAGTATTCTCATGGAAACGATCGCACTATTGTGTTATAAACAGAACATGCTGCCATGCCAGGTAACACAACGGACAATCTGCTGGTAGTTTGGAGAACAGAAACCGATGTACTAACCATGATCCTCACGATCAGTCTCAATGAGACTATCACTTCATCTGCCTTCATACGTGCCATTTGGAAGGGTAATGACTAAGAGCAAAAAAGAAAAGACATGTGGCACTCAGCACACGATCTACCGGAAGCAAGACCGAATACCAAGGTCGATTCGGTGCTAAAAAAAAAAAAAATAGACCAACCACATAGCTTGTACCTGGCATACAGAATTGAAAATCTTGTCCCACTGCCTGTTCCGAGTCTTCTCGTAAACGCAGGGTTTCCCCAGCAATGGATAAGAAATGAACTTATATTTTCTCATGGAATGGTAAAATTTGAAGAGGAGTTGCTTATATGGTCACTGAATTCATCCACCAATTATTGTTGATGTTTCATGGATTTTGCAAAGATCATGCTCCACACGACGTCGCTTTCTCCTTTGTTTGTCTGTTTGTTTGTTTGTTTGTGTGCAGGATATCTCAAAACGTTGTGGACGGATCGGGAAGAAAATTTTGTGAAGAGGTTCAGTATTTGACAAGGACGAACTGCGTAAATTTTGGTGAAGATCCGGATCTGGATCCGACGACTAGAATTGTTAAGCGATTCTTCACCATTGAGAGATATCGTGCCATTTTCAAAAGATATCAAAAAGATACCATTTTTGGCTGTATCTCAAAAAGTTGTAGACGCATTCTGGCGAAACTTGGTGGACATGTTGGTTGTGTGACAAGGAAGAATTGATTCAATTTTGGTGAAAATCCAAATCCGGATCCAGATCTGATATATATTTTTTAAGTGATTGGGCCAAAACGATATTTTCACGATATTTCAAAAATGTATTGGGCCCGATTTGTTCTCGTGGATCAGGCATTGCGTGGTGGAGGAATGCGCTCTATCGAGTGCCCTTGTAGTTTTCTCAAGCGTCTATTGCATCACCCCATCGATCACTTTTCATTAGTTATTCGTGCCTGTTGTTTGTGTCCTTTGTGACATCCTTAAAACAGTAAGTTTCCTGTTTGGAATTGTTTTCAATTTCAGTTGACTATCTGCCAGGCAAGCTGACAGAGTGAAAATATAATCTCACTCCTCTTTGTGCGTGTGTGATTGGCTCTAATTCAGAGACAAAGTACGGTCAAGAGAAAGACGTCTTTCTATTCATGTAGCGATTCATGTTCACAATATAACATTCGATTGAAAAAAGTTGTTCCTCGATCATAAACTGATAACATCGACGAAAGACGGATGGACAGATACGAACCAATTGCTTAACCCCGCTTTTTGCTTCATGTGTGCGGGGTACCAATTGAAAACGAGGCAAGACTAAACCTGTATTATTAAACGTCATGATTCCTGTAGCATGTCTGTAGGAACCAGACGTTTATGCTTTAGTTGAGGTACCATTTCTCATTTGGTTCGGGAGACTCAGCATGGCAGAATGGTTGTGAAAGGTTATGATGAGTTTAGCAGCATTGAGGACCAGAGAAAACAGGATGAAATGCAGACCAGAGTTGACGAGCCTCGATCTCCCGAGATCTGCGATTAGGAAATACTTTCAGGAAGAGTACGAGTCTGGATGGAGCATTCCTCCATTCACAGAGCAATGGTGCAGGCAGGACTTGCTGTGGGATAGCTTCACGTTACCTTAAGGTACATGACTGTAATAAGATATGAAACATTGAAACCAAACTAGGGAGGAAGTCCATGGGAACATGACGAGAAGAGAAGGTTAAAGGTATTTTTATTTATTTATTAAATATGGCAAACAGGTCACAATGAAGTGAAGTAACAACGCGGTTCGATTTCCAAGGGCAAAGTAGATATGGAAATCCAAGGAGATAAAGAGAAGGTGTTAGAGTGTGTTAATGCACCTCGTTTACTGTTTTCAGAAATGGAGGGATTCATGTCACAACTTTAATTACTGGACTCTTTCACACCACTTTCCAGAAACTTTTACATTGACCAAATCACTCGTGCATAACTACAACCGAGTGATGGCTGATTCACCACCTTGGAACTGACAACCGAGGACTCACCGCCTTCGAACTGAGACTCGGACTCGCCGACTCGGAACTGAGACTCTGATTCGCCGCCTCGGAACTGAGACTCGGACTCGCCGACTCGGAAGTGAGACTCTGATTCACCGCCTTGGAACTGAGACTCGGACTCACGGACTCGGAACTGAGACTCTGACTCCGACTCAGAACTGAGACTCGGATTCGCCGCCTCGGAACTGAGACTCAACTCACCGCCTTGGAACTGAGACTCGGACTCACCGACTCGGACTCGCCGACTCGGAACTGAGACTCTGATTCGCCGCCTCGGAACTGAGACTCGGACTCGCCGACTCGGAAGTGAGACTCTGATTCACCACCTTGGAACTGAGACTCGGACTCACGGACTCGGAACTGAGACTTGGACTCACCGACTCGGAACTGGGACTCGGACTCACCAACTCGGAACTGAGACTCGGATTCGCCACCTCGGAACTGAGACTCAACTCACCGCCTTGGAACTGAGACTCGGACTCGCCACCTCGGAACTGAGACTCGGACTCGCCGCCTCGGAAATGAGATTCGGACTCGCCACCTCGGAAATGAGACTCTGATTCGCCGCCTCGAAAATGAAACTGATTCGCCGCCTCGGAACCGAGACTCCTACTCACTGCCCTGGAACTGATACTCAGAATCACCACTTCAGAACTGAGACCCTGACTTGCCAACTCAGATTCACCACCTCGGACTCGCCGCCTCGGAAATGAGACTCTGATTCGCCGCCTCGGAACTGAGACTGATTCGCCGCCTCAGAACTGAGACTGATTCGCCGCCTCAGAACTGAGACTGATTCGCCGCCTCAGAACTGAGACTTTGACTTGCCGCCTCGGAACTAAGACTCTGAAGCGCCACCTCAGAACTGACACTCAGTCTTGCCACCTCAAAATTGGGACTCTTTGCTTCATAACTGGGACTAGGACTCTACCTCTCGGAACTGGGACTGGGATTCTTCCTCTTGGAACTGAGACTGGTACTCTACCTCTCGGAACTGGGACTGAGACTATGCCTCTCGGAACTGGGACTGGGATTCTTCCTCTTGGAACTGGGACTGGGACTCTCTGCTTCGGAACTGGAATTTGGACGCTGAGCCTCAGAACTGGGACCAGGTATCGGATGTTTAGTCTTGGAACTATAACCAGGACTTGGATGCTGAGCCCCAGAGCTTACACTGGGACAACTCCACTGAGCCCCAGAACTGGAAACGGGACTCTGATTCTGAACCTCAGAAATGGAATTGGGACCCTGACACCTCTGAAGTGGGATTCGGACACGGCACCTATGAAATGGCAGCAAACCGAGTTCAAACAGTTCATACTAACTTGACACCTGTGAACGGTTTCAAATCAATTCCGATACTTTGGCTGGATACCTGGAGCACGGGGCTCGACACCTCGGAACTGTAACTTGGATGCCTGTGAATCGGGACTTCTTTTCCGTGATCAGACATTTATATCAGCCATCACTCGGTTGTAGTTATGCACGAGTGATTTAGTCAATGGAAAAGTTTCCGGAAAGTGGTGTGAAAGAGTCCAGTAATTAAAGTTGTGACATGAATCCCTCCGTTTCTGCAAACAGTAAATGAGGTATATAATTGAAGTCAGGTTTGAGAGCAAGTTTTGGATAAATTTATCCACATTGCATCTTCCTCACTTTGGAAACATTTTGATTTTCAAACTCAGCGACTTGCTCGGTTTGATCAACGCTGCGGAAATTCATGGGGTCATGAATGATTATTACCTGTGCCACCAAAGGTGAAGGACGTTATGTTTTCACCGCTCTCTGTCTGTCTGTCTGTCTGTCTGTCTGTCTGTCACACGATTTTTGGCCACAGTTTTGAAACAATCGTGAATTTTTTTGTGTGTGCAGGTGACTGGTCAAGGACAGCGACACTTCATTTTGGTGAAGATCTGAATCCGGAACAGGATCCGAGAATTTTTCAAGTCATTCTTCACCATGAAGAAATGGGGCCAAAAAGGACATACAGTATAGCACAATATCTCAGAAGGTTATGGAAGGATTCCGCAGAAACTTAGTGGACAGGTTGGGAGTGTGAAAAGGACGACTTAGTACAGTTTCGATGAAGATTCGAATCCGGATCCGGATACGAGAATCTTTTTTTCAGTGATTCTTCACCATTGAGAAATGGGGGCAAAAACTATGTATAGCAGAATATCTCTGAAAGTTGTGGACGACTTGTGACACCACGAGGTGGAAGAGTTGGTTCGGTGAAAAGAACAAGCCGATTTGATTTTGGTGACGGTCCGGATTCAGGTCCGACGGATCAGTGGGATACAGAATTTAAACTGTTCAGCCTGGCGGAGGGATGCGCTCCACCGAGTGACGTTCCGCATCACCTGGTGTCACTCTGTGAGTGATTTTTCATTAATTGCCGGAATCCTTTGGATTTCGGCAATCTTGTTGGTTGGTTGTGTGTGCCATTCTGTGTGTGTGTGTGTCTGTCTGACTGTCTGTATGTTTGTTTACCCTGGAGCAGCCACACCGTTTCAGCGATCATGACCAAACTGGGTACAGACGTCGGCCATGGACCAACTTAGACACTTGTCGTTTTTGGTGAATCAAGATCAAAGGTCAAGGTCAAGGTCACCGAAAAACCGAAATTCTTATTTTCGCGATAACGTCCGCTAAAATGGTCGTATCGACTTCAAACTAAATCCAAAATGTGCATCTTCCAATTCTGCATCCAACCATATGTCTCATTGGGGGATGTCACACCAACACCCTTCTTAGCGGTCGGGGGTCGAATATCAGGGGAGGGAGGGTCAAAATTTTCAAATTGCGATAAAAACGCCATTTCGATCCCGATTGACTTCCAATTTGGCACGTGGTATCTTGGTGCGAGTGTCCTATTATTTGCCAAAAATGATGAAATTCGGTTCAGCTACTTCCGGTTTCCATGGCAACAAAGTTCAAGTGTTGTAAATTCGTCGTTATTGGTTTCATTCCAGGGAGGTTTGATCTCGAGCATGCGTAGCTTGTCACTGTTCGAAGTCACAAGGTCAAGGCAAATCTGGTGACCTTGAAAGATCAAAGTACAGGTCTTTGTTTTTTCAGAGATCATGGAGATATGACAAAGTTATTCCGGCAATTCCTTGCTCGACGAGCAATTTCCAAAAAAAGTGACGGACGGATCCGGATGAAATTTGGTGGACACGTTGAGTTTGTGACTATGACTAATTGGTTTGGTTTTAGTGAAGATTTGAATCCGGATCTGCGTATGAGAATTATTTAATTTTCAAAGTTATTCTTCACCATAGAGAGATCGGGCCAAAAAGGATATATAGCAGGATAGTCAAAAACGTATTGGGCCCGATATGTTCTCGTGGATCAGGTATTACGTGGTGGAGGTATGCTCTCCACCGAGTGCCCTTCTCGTTTCATCTGGTTTGGATTGTTGTTGCTAATCAACAAAATGCTCCTCTAATTTTGCATTCTTGCATTATACTTCTGTATCAACTCCAAAATATTGTATGTTTTATACCGGATAAATACCGGAACTGTATCAACTCTAAAATAGCACAATGTTTAAGCCTGACAAAAAGGGGGTTGTAATTGTACTCCGGTTCAGTCATACCTTGGAAAGCTGCTTGTGAGTGGTCCTCATCCCTCTCCATGATACCCTTGGAACACTGAGACCAAAGAGTGTCCGAAGAGCAGCCTGTGCCGCCCTGGCCTTTGCCTGTCGCCGACACCGTCCTGTCCCACGGAATGTCCGTCCCTCAACTGCAACTGTGACCACTGTGTTGTGTCGTGCTTGACTGCTGTGCGAAGAAGTTGGAGCCACTTCATAGCGCAGACCGGGTCGCAATGAGTCCAAACCAGCAACCGGTCCTGCAAGTTGCCCATCCGTGCGCTGAGGCCACGGTGCTTCCCAGGAACATAGCTTAACAGGCGGGTCACATAGTGATGGTATTGGTGAGGAGAGCAACCCTTGCAAGCTTGTGGAGATTGAAGGTTGCGATGAAAGTTCGTGCGCTGAAGGTACTGTGTCTGATAACTTGGAACATAATGCTTCCTGATGAGTCACTGTCTCTCTGTTGTCCCTGTGATGTGGACCATTGTAAACTAGGGCAGTAAGCACTCCAATGTCATAGGACATTTTTGAAGAGGACAACACATTAGCTGAGGGATCACTACAGGGGGTAGTGATTGTGGAGGCAGCCTGAGTCATATCAATAAAGTCTTCGTTGTTGTCCGAAGGAAAGACTTCATCATGTGTATCAGCAGTGAAGTCAGGGTGAAAGGCTGGAGTGGTGGCACCCATTGCACGGTGTACTTCCCATGCATTCGGGAATTGGATGAAAGAGTGAAGGGCCCGACGTGCTGCAGTGAGTTTTGCCTGCCTCTTGGTGGGCCCCACACCACGAAACGTCGCTCCATTCACTTCCACAGTGAAGACAAACTGCGGGGCATGCAGAGGACCAGTGCGTGCCTCCAGCCGATACTCCAGCCCAGGGCGTAACGCGTGCAGCTGAGAGACGGCGTTCCTGAGTGGCGGTGACATTCCGGATTGACGTCTACGCTTCGGACAGGCCCACAACTCGGACGCACACCTCTCTGCTCTTCGCGCATAGACCGAGCCATGCTTATGTCTCTCGTGATCCAGAGCTCGTTTTAGGGTCGAGAAGAAATGGGAAGGCCAGGGCTTAGCTGGTGGTGGTGGCAAGTCCTCTTGGTCTGACAAAGAGACGTTCTCTTTGACAGAACCCGAACCTGCAAAGGCAAAATCCAACAGGACGATAAGTTTCACTTTCATAAAATTACTTTATGAGAAATATGTGTATCATGTCGAGTCTCCTCACGGTCACCGCCCGTGCCACGGACAGCGAGACATGATCTGAAATAGTGCAGCTCAATTGTGATCCCTCCCTGCTGAATTGACTCATTCCAAGCTCCACTATAACCAATTCTACACGGTTTATCACCGATACCTGCTTCGTGATTTAGTTCGAAAGGAAGCATTTCAAGAATTTATGCACCTTAATGAAGTATGGGTCACGAGATTCAGGTTTCCATGTTGTTGGGACAAGTCACGAATAAACACACAGTCGCCGTCATAAGTAAAGGAGTTTTGTGAAGGCAAACCCTTCGTAACCTTATCCCTCCCCGACTGGAGTAGTTAGCAGAAGAATCATCTGGCCGGTGGGAAGGTAATCATGCGCTTCTTACTCATGTTCTCTTCGTCCTGTTCATCCGCCTGGAGGGAGTGCAAGGCCATCGGAGACGATGACTGAACCTTCCCTGCGAACGACAAACACCGTGCACGATGTTACCTTCACGAGATACTGTACTGTTACTTTTACTCAATCATTTCACACGACAAATCCATGGAAATATTTGCTTCCGATCAACGTTTGCAAACCCTTTGCTCAC
Source organism: Eptatretus burgeri (assembly GCF_056783735.1). Taxonomy (NCBI): domain Eukaryota; kingdom Metazoa; phylum Chordata; class Myxini; order Myxiniformes; family Myxinidae; genus Eptatretus; species Eptatretus burgeri. The sequence continues at coordinate 5,811,047 of NC_140964.1, read as the reverse complement.
CCGGAGCTTGAAGTCTATATTTCATCAATTTGATTGACGCGGTCTATGTGGCCTCGGGGCCACCAGCATCAGGACCTTCACTTGTGGAAGATGCCATGGTATATTTTAGATCCACACAAATACGGATGAGACAACAGGCTTAACGCCGACACGCCCCACGATGCAGCCCTGTACCCGATGCTGGCACCGCGTCGTGTCATTTTGATCAGATCGATGGCCCGGAGACGAGCTACAAGGGACATTGATGGATCCGAATTTCCTCGTACGTCATGTTACCACAAAAGACACCATGCTGGAATTGTACCGTCGAACGAGATCGCTTGCAAACGAACCACAAGCAGAGGCAGGCCTACTTGGAGATCTGCCTCTTGGCACAAAAATATGAAAGAGTTATGGTGTGCACAGGCCGACCGGGTCACCCCAGAGTGATGAGCTCTTCGAATGTCAACTACTTTGGCATTTCCCACAAGTCAATGGGGGAAATATCTCGAATCAAGCAAGCGTGGGAACGACAAACCCTGTGATGATAGGCCATTGCTCCAGTCTGATGCTCCTTTGATCTGGATCTCTTTCCACAATGATGCATTTCAAACACCTACTGTATCTGAGAAAGGAAAAGCTGTTGCTTTCATTTGTTTAATACAACCACTTAAGGCTGCAAATGAGATCACCTGACCCGACGTGTAACACTTGTGTTCGATGGAAATCAACTCAGGGAAGCCAGTGTCGTCATTAAACGGTGATACTACATGCACCCCTTTTGCAAAGCGACAGCACAATTATTATTCACGAGTGCTCAACAGTGAAGCAAAGCCATGAAATGCTTTATTCAAAGTCGAGGAAGTGTGATGAATGAATGAATGAATAAATAAATAAATAAATAAATAAATAAATAACCAGCAATTCAATGAACTCATCCCAGCTCCGATGGCAAGCCGAGTTGTTCCTCCAGAGGCAAGGTTTATATTCGGGGAGAGGAACGTGACGGCTGGTCCAAGAAAGTTAGTACAAAAAACAGGGACGTGATGAAGCCGAGACCACAAAGTGGTTCTTGGCAGAACGTCGAGTCACAAAAATGCAGGTTTTCAGCAAACTGTGGCAGCGCAAACTATCTCCTTGAATATACAGGTGCCACCGTGGTATGAAAATTAGGTTCGTGATGATTGCAATTTTTACTTTAAATCATTTGACATTTTATTCAATTACGGGCTTTGTAGAAGTTCAGCTCTCGATGTGAACGTAGCGATAAAAACCGGGGTCAACGGGTCATGCGCACACCTGATCACCAAGGTAAGGAGAGCTGAATCACGAGTTTCCTGAACCTTGGGAATCTTGCTTGTAGCGGATAAAACAATCCCTCGACGAGTCGGGGCTCTGCACGCGGACGGACCCGGTACGTGGCGGCTTGCACGGGCAGCAAACGTGAAAACGTGGAACTCAATACCAGGTGCAGTCGGGTGACATGTAGGAAACAAACAAGTTGAGAAAAACAAGTCTGGATGCAAGAGCGTAAGCAATTAGGATGATTGTTAAAATGTCACCTGGGTTTTTAATCTATCGTGAGCAGAATAATGCTTGTAGATGTAGAATTGTTGAGGAGTTTGTGGTTCCAGTGTTGGAAAGCAGTACCCACAATCAAGTGGTTCTTGCATTGACACTGACAATGAAAATCAAGATGGTGGCAAATGAGGAAGCCAAGAGGTGGAACGGAGAGAATAATTGTGAATTTTAATCAACTAAACCATCAAGCCTGCGTATAAATGATTGGCTAAACGATATGCTGGTGATGATTACTTGTCCACGACGTCCGGATTTGAGATGGACAAATGACTCAGGATGGAGGTGCAAGTTCACAGGCTGATGAACCACCTTGAAAAACAATGCAAACACCGAGCGAGATGAACATCTCACCTTGATGAACATGAGGTGTCCTGCGTTGTGTTTGAACCGAGAGAACATTTTAAAACGTAACGTAAGTATCGTTATTTAGTTATACAAACTTTATTTACATATGAATGAAAGTCAAGGTCAAATTCTCACTGACCGATTCGGAGGGAACATTCAGAGAGGGGGGGGGGGCTTCCACAAGAAAATAAACAAACATTAAAAAAAAATTAATGCAAAAACAGAGGGATGAGATCTCAAAAAAAAACAACCAGACAAGGAAGGAATGACAGACACCACATGATGATGCCACAACATGACACCGCAATCCTCTTCTGGTTTACCATCACAACATGTTTTGACATTTTACATTTTGGTGTGGCATTGTGGTGGAACGTTCCTTACAGACAGAGTCCATAACAATGACCAGACAATCAGAGTCCATAACAATGTTCCTTATGCTTCAGTCACATTTGGCTCGGTGGCCGTAGGGTCTAAAAAAAAAATCTACGGCCACTAGCAATTATAGGGCGGCCACAGTATTTCCACGGTCACACAATGTAGCAGTCACATATGTTTTTATTTTTCAGGGAGCCACACGGGGTGTATAGAAATTGTGGAGACCGAAAACGTGGGGTTGCCATACGGTCTTTGATTTGATGTCGCACGGTGACCTTAGGGCGTCGCTGCGGCGGCCATAGGATTTTCAAGGTAGCCCCAAGGTGCCCGCAAGGCGACCGCAGGGGGGCCGCAGGGGGGCCCTAAGGCGAACGTGCGGCCAGATGGACGGTAACGAGTGGGTATATATACCAGTTCTTTTTCATATGTATATCATATCTCATATCTGTCATATAGATTGTGGACCAGGTTATATACAGGATTACAGATGTTCTGTATAATATGATAATATTATACATGTGCTGTATAAACTGTATAATATGCTGTAATTATATATAATATGAAATGTGATGATGTGTGTGGAAAACACCTATACTCCGATCTCTATCGGTAGCACATGGTGGATGCATGGTCGACGCAGACTGCCACAGAGGTCGTACGTCGGACGCACGGCGGGCGTAGGGGAACCGTGCGTCGACCCTGCGTTGCCCACAGGTAGTCACACAGACCGCAAGGCCACCGTACGTTGAACACAAGGACGCCTTAGGACTACCCTACGGCGACCGTGGAAATAGTGCGGCCGCCGTAATTTTTTGGGGGTTGGCAAAATTCATTTTTCATTGATAAGAGCCTACGGCAGCCGCACGGATAACGCAAGCCCACCGTACGCCCTACGTACGGTCGACATGGAACACATCTACGTCATGGCTCGGGCTTGTCGAATTGCTACGGCCAACTTAGAAATGAAAAAAGTTATAACTCCACGCTTTAATTCCACGGAGACCCCTACGGCCTGTAAAATATAGCCATACGGCGTAGGGCCACCCTGAGGCCACCTCAGAAACTCTGCGGCCGCCGCACGTTTCTGTCAATTCAGAGGGCATACGGCTGCCGTATCCTCGCTGTAGAGCAAATGTGACTCATGCTTTACAGACAGAGTCGCTTAACACCAGGCAACTACGATAGAGTTGAAACCTAACTGCCGAAAGCCAAACAATAATAAAACAATAATAATAACATTGTTAAACCTATCAAAATCTTATTTAATACTCACAAATACAGCCCGTCGCTTCACTGACGGGGGTGTGAAGGGGAGGGGGAGGGGGAGGGGGGGTGGAGAAAGAGACAGGGAAAGAGAGAGGGGGAGGGGAGTGGGTGAAGAAGGGGGAAGCTAGGAAGGGGAGAAGGGCGAGGAAGGGAGGTAGTGGTGGGGAGAGCAATACTTCACAAAACGTTACTATACAAAGCGGGAGGGAGAGGTGCGAGAGCGAGAGCGAGAAAGACACACACACACACACACACACACACACACACACACACACACACACACACACACACACACACACACACACACACGGAGAATGCTGCATTTTATTCGGAGGGGGGAATGTGGAGGGGACAGACAGAGGGAGTGAGTGGGGAGGGGGGGGGGGTTGGAGGAAAAACAAAAAAAACAAAGAGAAAGGTGAAGGGTGGAGGTGGCGTTGGCAAAGAGAGCGACATGTTATGCTTAATGACCAAACACGAATAAAATAAATAAATAAATTCATGTCAGAACAATTGTACACACAATGACACAACAGAGTTTGGAAAGTTAACTGCTGGCAGATCGGCAAAAACTTTGATATCTTGGTTCTGGAATATTTGTGGGAACATTAACCAAAAGCATGGACTGAAAACATGGAAGTACCGCTCACGTACGACCTAATGATCCCATTGAGCGTGAACATCGAAAACAAAGCGTTGTGACTCGATATCATACTGAGGTCCAAAAAAAAGAGAAGGCATTGCTAATTGAGGTGTTAATTGCAGTGATTTTGGACTAAACGATGCAGAAATGAAGAAAATGACCAAATACCAAGATAAGACCTCAAGAACAAAGTGAAAAGATCCTGGAAGCTGAAGAATGCCAAAGTTGTACCAATGATAGTTGGAGCTTCGGAAATAATAACAAAAAAACCTCACAGATCTCTTCTTCTTCTTTCGGCTGCTCCCGTTAGGGGTTGCCACAGCGGATCATCCATATGATCCACATAGTGATTTGGCACATGTTTTACGCCGGATGCCCTTCCTGACGCAACCCTGGTCGCCTCTTACGACACAGGGATATGGTACACCTATTTTTAACCGGGGTAAAAAAACCTCACAGATATTTAAAAAAAAAAAAAACATCCCTGGAAATATTACTTCAAACGATCAACAGTTGGAAGCTGTCCGGGGCTCAACGACGATCCTGAAGAGAGCCCTCGGTACAAAACTTTGAGAACAGAAAACTTCACAGCTTCGTCCACGAATCGTGACCCCTTACCGACATAAAGGTGGACACTCTGAGCCTGCCCTGGGATGACTCCATTACACGTTCTGAAACCCCATATGTAGATCCCAATCAACAAAACACACACACACACACACACACACACACACACACACACACACACACACACACACACACACACACACCGGTGCCAAATGCCATGGTGGTAATACAGTTTATATACACACACACATGCAAATGTACACACGGATCAAGTAAATAAAAATGACAATCGCAAAGATTTACCTTGAAACAGCGTTCTTTGAAAGAGGATATAAAATGGGTAATCAGCGAAATTCAATTAAAAAATGTACCAAGCCACAGAACACAAAATGTCGATCTATACTCTTTGCGTTCACAGCTAAAACAACCATGGCGAACACCTGATCGGATAGACATTATTGTATTTTTGAATATGTATCGATGTCGAAGTGAGAGGTGGATTACAAAAGGAGATGCACAAAAAGGTTAAATAAAGCGATGCCCTGTAAAAATAGAATTGCACATTTTGAGACACCTCCCGAGGCACCTGCCGCACGGCACCGCGGAACCCAACAAAGGTGGAAAAGTACGTGTAATCAATGTGAGATTGAAACCACGTGTACTTTTTCCTAAAATGAACAACCAATCAGCTTGGGGAGCGCTGGACAAGTGGCATAAGCACTCAAGCAAGCACTCCATCGAAACGGTCAATATGAAGCGGTGCCCTTGACAATCACCAAACCGTCATATTAAACATACACCTCCAGGAGACTCCCAAAATGTCACATGTGTCCGAATTGGACAAATCAACACTTCGAGGAGACAGAACTGCTTGTAAGTTCGATTCTGCAGCTTAAATTTTGGAATTCTTCTTGGTTTAAGAGATAGTCGCGACGATCGCACGTGCGGAAATGAAATAAAACGATGAACGCCGACATCTCCGGATGTTTATAAGCATTGCAATGTACCCAGCAATTTGTCACGATGGTGAACAGGCATTCAATAATATGAATGAGAAAAGTGAAAAAAAAAAAAACTATCATTAAGAAATCGTTGTGGCCTGTTCCAAGTCGAGGTGAGGTTGAGCAGGCCAAAAAAAAAAAAAAACATGGAGGCTGCAAACCCCAGTGAAGTGACTGAGGAAACACCTTGAGACCCCAGACAGCAAGGTGGCTGATGAAGGATATAATTAAATCAGGCCAGTAATTATCTTCAAAAGGAGTGTTTTAATTAACCCAAACAGCCAATTTTCACTCTTGCACTTCCTTGGAGTTTTCTTAGTAAGCATGCAAGGTTTCAGACTGCGAGGTTTCATTGTTTTGGTGTTATGGAGAAGACACACACACACACTGACATATATACACACACACACACACACACACACACACACACACACACACACACACACACACACACACACACACACACACACACACACACACACACACACACACACCCTTTTATTAGTATAGATAAAATAGAGTTCCCTTAATTGTGACAAGTGATGCTTTTGGTCACTTTTAACTGGCGGGAATTCCTGATTGCATACGAAACCACAACAGAACACAAGCTGGTTCACTGAAACCAGTGCAGCTGAGCAGCCCTTCCTCGGATGTTCCAAGATGGTGGGTCGCTGATGCCACTCGTCGCCGATTTCAATTTTCATTTGCTTATAAAACGATTAATATTGAACTACTTTTTTTAATTTTGTGTTGCGTGCACGAGCCCAGAGACAAAGTAACTTCCTCGCGTTGGAATCACCATCATAGCTTCAGCAGTTATTGAGGAAGGTTGGGCTACAGTTTTATATTATTTTGCGATGGGAAGAACGGCAAAAAGAAGAAGAAGAAGAAGAAGAAGAAGAAGAAGAAGAAGAAGAAGAAGAAGAAGAAGAAGAAGAAGAAGAAGAAGAAGAAGAAGAAGAAGAAGAAGAAGAAGAAGAAGAAGAAGAAGAAGAAGAAGAAGAAGAAGAAGAAGAAGAAGAAGAAGAAGAAGAAGAAGAAGAAGAAGAAGAAGAAGAAGAAGAAGAAGAAGAAGAAGAAGAAGAAGAAGAAGAAGAAGAAGAAGAAGAAGAAGAAGAAGAAGAAGAAGAAGAAGAAGAAGAAGAAGAAGAAGAAGAAGAAGAAGAAGAAGAAGAAGAAGAAGAAGAAGAAGAAGAAGAAGAAGAAGAAGAAGAAGAAGAAGAAGAAGAAGAAGAAGAAGAAGAAGAAGAAGAAGAAGAAGAAGAAGAAGAAGAAGAAGAAGAAGAAGAAGAAGAAGAAGAAGAAGAAGAAGAAGAAGAAGAAGAAGAAGAAGAAGAAGAAGAAGAAGAAGAAGAAGAAGAAGAAGAAGAAGAAGAAGTACAAATTGGCTTTTTGCTATCTCTAATTGTGGGACTTTAGCGAAGTATTCTGGCATCTTTTTAAGTGTTGGTCGTTCAGAAAACACTCGAAAATAAAAGGTGTGGTTTTTAAACGTTATGACCACTCTGCAGCAGTTTATGAGCTTGTCATCATGTACACATTTGAATGGGCGGCCATTTTTTCCCATATCATCCCTCCAAATGGAATACTACTGTACTTCCTGATGCTCTGTTCCAGAGCGTCGGTGCTGCCAAAGCAATTTATTAGCAAGGGTTATACTGGGTGGTTAGCCACGTCCCCACCAATGGAGAGAGAAGAGAGAAGAGAGAAGAGAGAAGAGAGAAGAGAGAAGAGAGAAGAGAGAAGAGAGAAGAGAGAAGAGAGAAGAGAGAAGAGAGAAGAGAGAAGAGAGAAGAGAGAAGAGAGAGGGAGACTGGGTGGTTTGTGATTGTCTTCCTCGCAGTAATCATCATCACCGTCAGCTGTAAAACTATGATGACTAGCCTAACCCACGCTCTGCGCGACATGTTGTGGTGGGTGTGTTTGAGAAAGGACCTGATGCAGAGTATCAGTAGTAATTTTACTTTAATGCAGTAAGTGGAATACGATTTCACTGTTTCAGAAACATTTTATTAACTTTTTTTTGTACCATGCACCTCATATGGTCTTTGAGATAATGTGAGCCGAATATCACGTTACTCGAGCGCAGAACAAAGTCGAAGATAGCGCGACACGAAACCACAAACTCGGAAATAATATACAAGATGGTGATGATGATGACAATGATGACGATGTTTCCATGCCTGCTTGTGGAGGTGACGATGGTGACGGGAAATCAAAGAGTGGTCTTCCCATTACTAATGGAGGAATTTGTAATTTGTTCATGGTGATGGCGATAGCTCGCCTACTCTTCGCGAAGGACACCGTGGGATCCTTAACACCTACGAAACTAATGCTGAGAACGGAACGCCAAGTTTAACATCCATTCTGAGGGACGGCACACAAATTGATGATTCATCTGGTCTGTGAAACACCAGCACCGCCATTTATAGCTGGGTCAGGATTCAAATCCAGGCTAGACGGCTTTGTGGAGAATGTGTGTACCTCTAGGCCATTCTTCCAGCCTCCCCAAGATCAAATGTGAAGCACAATTATAACTTATGAGCAGAAGCCTAAAAAATAACAAAATACTGGGGAAACACGACCAGAATGATGGTGGTGGGAAACCCACTCTTTAGTTACAATTCACACATTTTAACCCAGTTACCCAGATTACCTTAAACAGATTGCTAAACACACACACACACACACTTCACAAAACAGTTCTCAAAAAGCATCAGCTCACATTTTTTGAATTCTCAAACCAGGGCGGCAGTCACAGTACGCAGGTACAATGAGACACGGTACCAAGCACGTGATGATGGGCTTGGCGGTGAAGTGAGCAGTATAGGCAGGTGAAGTTAACTTTATCAATGAAGGTGATTGTGAACCAGATGACAAAGCAGAAGCTGAAGAAGACGTTGCAAGATGAGTGTCGCACAATGATGCTGAGAAACGGCGTTTTCTTTGGCGTCGCTGTGCAAAGCATTCCTTTTGGATTCATGTCAGCCTCACCGTGGGAAACACATGCACTTGCTGCTTGGAAGCACCAGAGCATTGGACGGCCTGACCAGAGCACACAAGCCTTGTAGGAACCGTGAGCCCCAACCAAGGACACTCCAAGTAGCGGAGATGATCCCCACTGAAGCAGTCGGCTCCGATACTCTCTTTTCCTGTTCATTGCGTGCAACTGTTGCCCCACTGACAGTTTTATACCCTCCGCCACCTTGCTCTTCCATGAGACTTGACGTTATAAAATACAAAAATATTTCAACTTCCAGTAATTGATGTGATACGAAAAAGCCAACATTCGGAAGAGAGGATGAAAATCCCAATCCACCTGATTATTTATAATTGGTTCAATGACTTAACAAGAGCTGCTGTTAAGCCTTGGATCAAATTTGATAAACCTGTAAAAAATGGCTTTTCAAATGGTTTAAACAAACTTATGGAGGAGAGGTAACGGCACGGTCAGGAGCGTGTTTGGGAGGGACAAAAAAAATAATGGATGGTTACTTCCCAGGGAAGCCAGCGCATCTCAAAACGAGCACATCATGAGGGTTGGATGAACTTCGTGGCATGTCACTTCCCTATATAGTATATACATAAATTCCAAAGACATCAGCAGACAACGGACAAACGTACATGGTACACGGGATTTGAACCGAAATTCCCCAACACGCATCATCCAAGGGTTCAGTTGGGAACACAATGTGGTCCAACACAAGATTATGTAAAAGCTAACAAGGCGGGTTACGGGGGGTTAAGATGCGGACACAAAGGAAAGGGTTAACAAGGAAACACATGCCAAGGACAACACGCAAGCAAAACTGCAGCAGATTTAATGCACAGGTAATCTATTAAACACCTTTTGCTCACATGGCTGTGACAAACCGTAACAGGAGCTCATAATGGCCCTGTTAACATTCCCAGAATATGTTGCTGCTGCTGTTTCGTCCAACGCTTTGCAATCTTCACCATTTATCAATGGGCTGTGTTGCTCCTGTTGGGGTTTTGGACATTTTCCCCCCAAGAATCGAACGTTCATCTGTTGAAGAGGATTTAAAGGTGCGCACTGTGTGTATTCGCTGGTTTATGTTGGTCGACACACCTGCACGCACGTTATTTAGCCATCTCATCCAATTCTGTTTGTACGTGTCATTTACAGTTCATTCAGTGATTGCTTTTTTCTTTTTCACATGATGATTACAAACCATGAAATCATGTCAAAAGCTTTCGGAGTCCTGTGTAACAAACCAGATGATGACAATGAGTAGATATCCCAACGTTCCATTATTCAAATCAATGTTTGTTCTCGGCCACGCCGCCACCAATTCGAACCACGGCCTCACCACCACCAATTCAAACCATGGTCTCACCACCACCAATTCGAACCGCAGCCTCACCACCACTTCAAACAATGGCCTTTCTCCCACCAATTCAAACTTCTGCCGTACCATCACCAATTCAAACGACTACCAGGCCACCCCCAATCCAAACTACTGCCTTGCCGCCAGCAATTTAAAGTTCTGCCTTGTGCCGCCATTTTGTAGTTCTGGTACTATGTCCTCAGTGTCTAATTTTAAAATACTAACTTGCTGCTGGAACGTCAAGAGACCTTGCCAACAAGGTATGTAGTCTGGGTTTGTCATGGTCGGGTTGTCGGCGATTTGTCGGTTGTCGGCAACTAAGCATGGTCGGGTCGTCAGCGATGAAACCATCTCCCCCACCAGGTTTTCTGGTGAGGAGGGTGTTTGGATATGGACACCCAGCAGGATTAAAAACAAAACCTGTGAAAGGGCGGAGGAGCTCCTTGTGAGCCAATGGCCATCCATATCTCGTGCCCAACTGCGTCTGCGGGCGTCCTCCAGCAGTTGGGTTACTTTATATTTGGAGGTTGGTGGCAGGATTTGCACTCCAGCCACCGTAAAACCCTTCATTCCGCAAAACATACCAAAAGCAAAAAGAAATATGAAAACCCACTCCGTGGGAGTCTCTCCTGTGCAGCTTCACTTCGCAGGTCAGCTCACCGGATGATGGGATTGGGGCAAAGCCTTCAGCACCCCAATCTGTGATGATAGGAGGGAAAACACAGGGTAACCTTTCAAGGTCAGAATGCAGTAGTGTGTCTCAGGGTGGTGCTGAGGTTTCGTCCACCAGACGGCAGTCACCTTGCATTAACCTGAGGCGATCCATTAAGGAGGGTGCCTGGAATGTCCTCTCCCCAAGAGAGGATGATCACCTGTCCCTGTTATCATCTGAGCTCAAGTGTTTGGACATCAGTATTGCAGCACTCTCTGAGGTTCAGAGACCGGATTGCGGCGAGATAATGGTGGGTGGTTACACCTACTATTGGTCTAGTTGCTCTGATAGTTACCATACCCAAGGAGTTGCTGAGGCTGTGTCCAATAAGCTGACTCCAATGATAAGAGGTAACACTGGTCAACAAGCGTATTATGAGACAAAGGATTCATCACTCCTTAGGTGTCATTTCCCTTGTCTCTGTTTATGCTCCGACTGAGGCGAGTGATCTCACCGTGAAGGATGCATTCTACGCCACGCTCGAGTCTGTGGTTGATCAGTGCCCCAGACGAGATACTCTTCTCGTCTTGGGGGATTTCAATGCATCAATTGGAACTGATAGGGATGGTTATGAGGTTTGTGTTAGTCCCCATGGGTCTGGAACAGTGCACCTGAATTGCACTAAGTTCCTTGACTTTGCAAGAAGTCATGGACTTAGGGAGGCTGGTTCATGGTTTCAGTACTCACAGGCTCAATTGCTGGACTTGGTATTCCAACTCTGGTGGTTTGGCAAAGGAGATTGACCATGTGCTCGTTGATGGTTACTGGAGGATGATCCAGAACTGCAGGGTCTAACGGAATGCTCAGTTCCTCAATACTGACCACAGGCTTGTTGTAGCTACTCTGAAGTTACAGCTGAAATCCAGGAGAATGGTACCATCCCAGTCTAGGCTGGAGGTTGACAAACTCAAAGATGCGAGGGTAGCTGAGGAGTTTGCAATCAGGATGAGGGGAGATTTGGCGGGTCTGGATGCTTTGGGGGATCCTGAAGAGTTGTGGAGTGCCTTCAAGACCACCGTCCTTGATGTTGCCAGTGGATGTCTTGGAACTCATCGAAGAAATGAAGAAGCGAAGATGAATTTTGTCTCTCAATGGAGACTGGTTACCATTGATCAGAGTTGCAGGGCATAGCTGCATGGCAGAGCTGAGCTGTACAGAGCTGAGATATAAAACTATGTGCACTAAGTGTGGACAAGGAGACCTATGTGCGAGGAATCTGTGAGGGGGTAGAGCATCACCTGTGGTCAAGTGATTCTCGTCCCGCTTACAGGGGAATTCACGCATTACGTTCATCCAAGCCCATCCCTCGGTGCACTGCAGTTCGAGCAGAGGGTGGGAGGCTGTTGACAGAGGAGTCTGAAGTCAAGGCCCGCTGGGCCGGTTACTTTGAGCGGCTGTACCAGGCTAATCCACGAGGCGTCAAGTTGGATGTCAGAGGTGTTACTATCCTGATTGATGACCCTCCAATCAAATGTGGTCTACCTTCATTTGTGGAAACACAAAGCTGCGATGAACCAGTTGAAATGGGGTGAAGCCCCTGGGATCTGTGGCATCCATGCTGAACTTCTCAAGGCTGGTGGAAGTGCTGTACTCATGTCGTTGCATGCAGTTTTGTTCTCTGCCTGGAACACAGACATCATCCCAACTGACTGGAAGAGGGGCCTTGCTGTCCACCTCTGGAAAGGGAAGGATGATTGCCAGAACTGCAGCAACAACCGAGGGGTGACCCTGCTCTTAGTACCAGGAAAGGTCTTTGCTTGGACAATTCTTGACGGGGTTCCCCACCATCTGCTTGAGCACCAGCGTCCAGAGCAGTCAGGCTTTACACCAAAGAGGTCAACGATTGATTGTATCCTTGCTCTTCGGGTCCTCACCAAACGCAGACAAGAGTTTCGGCAGGGGCTGCTTGCAGCTGATGTTGATCTCTGTAAAGCGTTCGATTCAGTGAATCGGGATGTCCTCTGGAGGATTCTTGGTCTTCGTGGGGTGCACCAAAACTGTTCGATCTGATGTTTGAACTCTACTCTGGTACTAAGAGTGCTGTTAGATGTGGTGGTACCATCTCTGACTTATTTCCAGTTGTTTCTGGAGTTCGTCAGGGGTGTGTATTGGCCCCCACACTTTTCATTACTTGTATGGACTAGATTCTGGGGAGGATGTCAGAGAGATCAAGATGCGGGGCATCGTTGGGAATGTCACGATCTCTGACCTTGATTTCGCAGATGATGCAGTCATCTTTTCGGAGACCCTGGGTATCCTTTTGGGGGCCCTCGAGGTGCTGAATGAGGAGTCGGAGCCGCTGGGATTACGGGTTTCCTGGGTGAAAACTGAGATCCAGGTTTTCAATGACATCTTGGATGCTGCTGTCCTGTCTGTGCCTGTTTGTGGCGAAGATGATGAGGTCACGGGGTGATTCACTTACCTTGGCAGTGACATTCATGTCTCTGCTGGCTGTGAGCCAGAGGTCAACAGACGTCTGGGTGGGCCTGGGGAGTCATGGATTCACTGGATCATGGGGTGTGGTGCTGCCGGTACCTGTGCGGGAGGATGAAAGTCTGAGTTTTCAGGTCCTTGGTGCTTCCATTCTTGCTCTATGGATGTGAGACTTGGACTCTGACCAAGGATCTGAGGCAGAGACTCAATTCCTTTGGTACCAGGTCTCTTCGGAGAATCTTTGGCTATCGCTGGTCAGACTTTGTGTCCAATGAGCGGTTGCTGAGAGAGACTCAAATGAGATTTTTTACCTGCATAGTCTGAGCATCAGCTGCAGCTGCATGGAGATGTGGCTCATTTTCCTGACGCTGATCCTGCTTACCAGACTCTCTCAGCGAGGGAGCCTCATGAGTGGAGCAGGCCAGTGGTCCATCCATGTGCCTCGTGTTTGCAGCAGATTCTTCAACATTTCAATGAGATGGGGATGGGCCAGGCCTCTACTTGGGGGATGGCCAGATGGAGGCCCTTGGAGTACCGGCGGAAAGTGAATGCAGCGACGCGTTGCTCCAGCACATGCTCCAATACCTGACCTGACCTCTGACCTCGCTACCACCAACTCAAACTTCTGCATGGCCCCAGCAAGTCTACTTGGGAGGAACAATATAGGAGGAACAACAATGACCTTGCTGTTGGCATCTCTCAGGATTTAAAGAAACGTTGCCCAAAGTTTCAATGTTTGAAAATCTTCCAGAATAACTTTCGGATTTGTGTTTGTCCGAAACTTTTCCAAAAAGAGGGATACTTGTTACTCTCATAAAACAAGAAGTACCTGCGCACGATGCACACGCAGTACAAGTGAATTGCACTCCAAATAGTTGAAGCACAGCCCAGAAAATGGATCCCAAATCAATTCCTATTGGCTTTAGGAGATTTTCTGTGTTGCATTAAATAAATATTCGTTCAGTCGCAGCTTAAGACAATTCCTACGACGATGCATGTAAATTCTCTAACTATCAAAGTGTAGTGTTTGAATGCAAGAGAGGAAACTCCATTGAACCAAGAGGATCCGGACAAGTACAGTAGATGAACGGAACACAGCTATAAGGAAGTGAAACACCGGAATGAAAATGATGGATTCTATCAACTGAAAACCGACAAAGTGAACCACAGTGTGAGGCAAGGTGTGTCCGATGTTTCGAGCATTTGCCCATCATCGGTTCCTTATGCTGCGCCAAAGTGGTCCACTCTGCAAGTCCACGATGCCTTCCTCTTAAAGCTGTGCTGGTCTGCTTTTCTCCGCTGCCGACGTGCACGCCCATCGTCTCCAGGACATGAGGCCACCACGTTGTCCTCGTCTCACTGATGGATGGTGTGAGAGCGACAAATGCTCGATCGTGTGCTGCTTTGAGGACAAACCGTACGGGAGTTAATTGGTTCATTTGATTGCAGAATTGGGCCGAGAGCGGAGCGAGCATTAATTACAGCAGTTGAATCCTGTTCTGGACCAATTTTGATTACAAAACCAAATCCTTCCACTGCATGTATCTGTGCGCTCTGTTGATGAAGATTCCGTTTTTGTTCGCGGGACTTTAATGGGTTTTAAAGATTGCTTGGGCTTTACAACACCGCGGCACCCCTTCGGTGGCATTACATCGATAAAGTGCCACATGCCGATGTTCAGGCATTTCGCTTATTCTCTTATTCCCAACCAAGGTGGGTTCCTGCAGCGATTACAGGTTGGAGATTTCCCTCTTCTTTTCGTTCTCCGGGTCCGGTGTGCCGCCCTGGGACGTCGGCGG
The DNA here is from genome assembly GCF_056783735.1 of Eptatretus burgeri. Lineage (NCBI taxonomy): Eukaryota > Metazoa > Chordata > Myxini > Myxiniformes > Myxinidae > Eptatretus > Eptatretus burgeri. The sequence continues at coordinate 5,795,994 of NC_140964.1, read as the reverse complement.
TGATACTGCGAAAACGAACTGTTATTTGGACCAAAAAGAACAAATTACATATCCTGTCGTGAAAATTTCCCCACGGGTCATCATTTGACACTCAAGGGTATTTACAAAGCACGATAAAAAACAAAAACAACAACAACTGAATCCATCATGGTGCTGTAGTGTCGAAATTCACAAGAGATACACAATTTACGCACGCACGCACGCACGCACACGATGTGCAGCAGTTTGGACAGGTAATGTAGTTTGTGCTGGCCTGGTGCTTGCAGACTATGGTGCAGGTCTCTGATATTTGACCCCAGCAGGTCTTTTTGGCATTCTTGTGGAGCATCATCATGATCATCCTGACACCCCAAACACACAAACAGTTCATTTGTCCATCAATTAATAATGTACATTTACCACCCCCACCCATCCCCCTTAAGATGCAAATTGAGCTATCCCAAATTCAGGGACAAATTGAGTTCCATCCATCCATCCATCGGGACCACAGTATGTGCAGAGCGTTGGTGCTGCCTAAGCAGTCTCCTTGGCTATTGGACACAATCCTGGATGGGTCGCCACTCCGACACAGGGTACCAGCATGCTGGTAGTTCATTTTGCCAACCTCGGAAGGATGACAGGCAGAGTCAACCTCACCTGGTATTAATTCACCAGCCGAGTGGGATTTTAACTCAGGATCTTAGGATCCCAAGCCCACCACCTTAACCATAAAGCCAACACCAGGCATACAAATTGAGTTAAATGCACAAAAATAATCTATTTGGGTCAATGTTGCATATAATGGTCCTTCCGAACCCAACGTTTGTAGCTTCATTGACCCTTATTAAAGGGAAGCTGAACTTGAAGTCAAATTTTCTACAAATGCCGAGCGTGTCGCCAAGCATGGTTTTCTTTCTCAGGACATTCACGTCCAAGTCCCTCCACGAGAAAACTCTCTCCAGTGAAAAAGTTCAACACAGAGCAAGTTTTGTTACGAAAGATACACACCATCTCCTGGGACCGGTCTGAGTGGTACCCAATTGTAAAAATAGGATTGGTGCTTTCAAACTCGTCATCAAAATGGATGTACGCAAACCCCAAGTCACCCTTGTACATCAGCTTGTCCAACGAGCTGGTTTTCTTGTGCCCAATGGTACAACGTCACCGATGAGCATGCGCGGTTGGATCTATACGGATCGAGGTGCGGTTTAAATGTGTTGAAAGAATCAATAGGTATATAGAATGTGAAGATTTAATTTTTCACTTTTGCTCCATCGGTGTCCGTCAATGGTCGATGATGCTCTTGTAATGGTATTTAAAGATAAACACTCAATTGTCAAAAATGTAACCATGATTCTATTACCCCAGAGATCATACATTTCTAATCTGTGGCCGAGTTAGTGATATAGAAGGGAGATATATGATAAAACCGTGTAATTGCCATCGGAGTCTTCCAGGAACGGTGGCACATTCGAATGGTTCGACTCCACGGCGAGGACGATGATCCGTGGATCCCACAAGGAGCGCCTGGAGAGCATATTGCCCTCCGGAGCTCATAGCGACGGATCCTAAAAAATGCATGGACACACAAACAACCCCACAAACCATCGCGAAGAACCTTTTTCCTCTTTACCACTAGATTTACAATGCTGTGTTCATATCCAGTGCAATCGTGAAAACAGTCGTTTATCGGTTCTACGTTCCCTGCCCGATGACCAATTGGTATCTCCACCAACACAATTAAACAATCTCGACCCGATTACCACCTGCACATCAAGGTACCTTCGGTGTTCGATTCCTTTCCGAGCTAGTATGACATCCATAGCCTCACAGCCTCACTGCATGCTTCCCCACATTAGCACCCTTTAGCCGCCCACACTCCCCCCGCGCTTCCTCGGCTGACAGATAATATACTGACTTCTCCACAATGAGCTGCAAGGAGGCCATTTTTCTGACAGATAGACGCGGCTCGCCGCGGTACGTTGAAGGACAAAGCAGATGGAGGGTAGTTAACAGTGCCGAATGGAAGGCAATAAAATATCCCTGTTACTACGGTTTAAGCCGCGCAGCCTCCCATCCTCCTCAAAAAATGCTTCTTTCTTGTCGCTTCCTCGCAGCACGAACGAAGGTGTTGAGCAATTCGACCTCTGGCCTGGGAAGCCAATTTTGTAGCCTTCTGCCTTTATTTCATCTCTCGAACATGATCTGCAAGTCCTATGTTTTAGGCATCTCTCATGCTTGTTAACACGGCTTCGAAGTTATCGTCCTTGAAAACAAATATTGGATTTAATTATTTTTTTTTTTTGAATTAGATTGCTACATAATGCTACTGGGGCTTGCTTTACGTTGACCTTACATCTCCTCCATGATGAGTGGGTACCTGCAAACTCCATCAGTTGGCAGTTGTAATCCTGAGCAATACAATGAACTGTCCAACTCAATGAGGTTCTCCTCCGCTGAGTACTATTCAGAAGGCACAGGTTCAATTCCCATGTCATTTTTTTTCTTTCTTTCTTGTGTATACATAGTTGAGGCTCATGGAAGAGCTCGTACACTGAACGGATCAGGATATAACAGACGAAAACAGGACACGAAGCACACATGCATGGGGTGGACAAGTTGGACAAAGAGGATGCATGGGGTGGACAAGATGGACAGAAAAGATGCATGGGGTGGACAAGATGGACACAGAAGATGCATGCAGTGGACAAGATGGACACAGAAGATTCATGCGGTGGACAAGATGGATACAGAAAAACTCCAAGGAGAGAAAACTGGAAAATTGGAAGCAGGATGGATTTGGGTGGGGTTTGTTAATGTGTTCCAACTCATCGTGTAATTTTACTTTCAGTGACGTATTTACAGCACATGTCTGTTTTTGTGAAACTCATGCAGTCATACAATGGAGTTAAAAATAATTAGAAAGCTTAGGCTCATCCAAGAGCAGAAATGTAATGTTTGAGAGGGAATAAAGACAACGTACAGTCAGTCGCACAACAGGTGGACATCTCTCTCTATCGAGTGCAGCCTGTGGCTGCTGGTTGCATCATTGGGTGGGACGCGGCTATGCCGCTGATGCAGTGTCCCCCTTACCAGTACAGTGCTCATTTTGCCGACCTTGGAAGGATGCACAGGCTGAGTCAACCTCCTGGTGTATTTTTAATTTAGCGGCCAACGAGGCTTGAACTCAGGACCCTAGGATCCCAAGCCACCACCCTAACCACTAAGCCAACACCAGGCTTCAACAGGTGGACATAAGAAGGAAGGAAATAAATGTTGAAAAAAAAAGGAGGATAGAGGAGAGTTGGGAGACGACATAACCTGTAAGAGAGCTTGGATCGGGAGGGTTAATGGGGGGTAGAAAAAAAATCCCAGGTAGAGATGGAGGATGACCTGAAATGGTGGTACACAACCATGTTGAACTCCTGGAAGGAAGAGTGGAATTCACTGCCTCAGGAATGCAGTTCCACAAGCAGGAGAAAAGATGAACAAATGAGTCAAGGTGAGTATTGGGTCTGGATTTTGGAAGTTCAACAAGGAAGGGTTTGATGGAACAATGCATGCGTCCTTGAGGAACTGTGGAGGGTAAGAAGGTTGAAGGAGCAGGGGGAGCAAGACTGGAATAGTGGAAGTAGAAAAAAAAGAAAGAAGCAAGGCCACCAACCTGTCTGCAATGGGAGAGCATCGGGCCTGGTGCTTCAGCTTTTATGCACGGAAATAGCAATGACATCGAGAGCTCTGGATTCCACAGCATCCAGTAGAAAGTGAGAAAGTGTGTGTGTGTGGGGGGGGGGAGGGGGAGTGCAGACACTGGCCCATACGGGAGAACAGTATTCCACTAACTTAGGACAAGGGCCTTTTAGGCTGTGAGAAGTTCAGAGTTAATACCAGGGAAGGACTTGGTACGATGGACGAGGATGGATGCCCCGTCTGAAACTGGCCTTGGAGGCCATGTTGCACGCGTCGTCTGTCCAAGAGTGGCTGCGACTGAAGGTGAGGCCCAGAAGCACAAGGGAGTGAAACCTCTTCGAGTGGTTGATCGTATAAATATTTTGGTGCGTTCACGAGAAGATCTCTCAAGAGAGGCAGCCGTGAGAGCACGAGATTCGCACAGAGATGTGAATTCAAAAAGTAAAACTCATCAAGTTGAGTTCATGCTACTCGTCTTGAGATATTTATCACAAAAGACCTCTGCATGTCAAATCGGTGGTGGAAATTCCATTTTGTCTAATGTTTGCACAGAAACTGATAGAACCCAACACATTCTGGGGAACATTGCCAACAAGAAGAGATCGAGAAGTTTTCCGGTTGGCACTGGGTCGGTGTGTCTCGCGTTTCGATTCTAAACTCATCTCAAGTTCAAATTCCTTCTGTGGCGTTGATTTGTACATGGTCTCCAAAAACACACACACACAGGCATCAATGCAGAAGTGCTTATCCTTCCCCCATCAGCTCAGCGGTACACTCCTCCAGGAGGGTCCGACAGAGTGCATGTGTCTCACGTAGCGGTTAAGAAAACCCGACATATTCAGTAGCAGAGCCTATTAGGACATACATAAGGAGTAGATAGATGGTAAGGCCTGCAATTTCACCATTAGAGTAAATGTCGGAGTGGCACCCGTTATTTAAAATGTGCCTGTCGCTGCACTATAGCATTACTGGCATTAAAACACCTGTCCCAACGAGGTGTTTTTTTTTCTTTCTAACCTTTAAACATCCCCAAACAGTCTGAAAAGATGGCGATCGATTAGAAAAGTCCGGAGCAGCCGTAGAGCAGAGAATAGTGCGGTTTAACAGGAGCGCGTCTGACGGCACTCTTTAATTCCGAGGTCGCCGAGGTGGCTGAGCCCACGTGGCGGTTCGCCATGGCATGGCAATTTATTTTGCACGTTACGCCGGCTGCCAGCGATAAGCACAGGAGCAGCCTCTCATTTCATGGCTCCCCACCGAGCCGAGCCGGGCCCAGGCACCCTTCCTCTCCTCATTGGGACAGACTAATGCGATCGGGAAACCGCACGCCACCCGGCTTTTCCTCACTCGGCGAAAAACCACCGGCTCCTGTGAATCTCACCGCACTCAGAGCATAAACTTCACTTTTTATTCACCTTGGAGTTAGTTTCAGGTGAATGCGTATGAGGCGCAATGCAAAGGCGCACGGGCGGGTCCTCCCTCGAAGGACGAATTGCTTTGGTGAACTCACGCAATTACGGTGTGTGTGGAAGTGCCGGAGAGATAAAACGCTCCATGATGGTTCCTCGAAACCTGTTTGTTTATACACCAGTCACACACTGAGCATGAAGGACAAGCGGTCCATTTTCAGGAAACATTCTTGGTGTTTGCACATCACCTGAGTGCTGTGATGATCCGTTTGAGTTGGACGGGACCTCGATATGTGGTCCATTTATTTATACAAGCAAGAGAAGTGAAAATAACCGACTTTCTACTTCCAAGAAGAACACGCTCTTGGAAGTACATTTTGGGATTTAAAAATTCGGTTTGTACAGATTTTGTCATCTCTGTTGAACCAGGAAGATGCAGGGGTCGGCCAGGATGTGGCCAAAGCGAAGCAGTCAGCAAATGGCCAATTGGCCGCAACATCACTTTGTTCCGAACGACTCTTGACGTCCATTCGTCATACAGGTGAAGTTAACAGTACACCTGTGGATGTATTTCCAGTGTCATGGAATTGACTTCTTGGTTTTTGTTCATTCCGATCTCAAACGTGGATTGAGGTTTGCAGTGAAACGTTTCACTCTTGGAATAAATAAATAAATAAATAAATAAATAAATATTCACCTCCACCTGCACTCCAGGTACTTATTAAATCGACCCGGCATTATCGATTTTGTAGAGTGACGGATTTCATTCCCTTAAAGTCACCCCATCAACTCGCATGCTTAGATTATGATGACAACCTGCTGACTAAAAATGCTTCAGGTCCCTCGTATTATTGTTCAGGATGAGTGGGGCTCAACAGACAAGAAATGAGCGCACTCCCCTTTGAACTGTCTATCCTGGGTTTGAATCCCCACCTGGGTATAAACTGCCATGATGGTGTTTTCCTGCTCGCACCGGTCGTTGGTGGACGCTCAAGATCCCATGGTGTCCTTCCCAAAGAGTAGGTGAGATGTTGCCAGCTCCCTCAATTTTTTCCCCCAAAATTTGAGGCCTTAGATCATGTTTAATTATTTTTAGAAAAAAAAAAGTAATTCTACCTGTGAAGAAAAAGGCAAATTGATATCTCATGATATTCCTTGGCCATTCACGAGGTCCCAGGGCCCGTCATTGGACTGCACGGAAAATATTGAGTTCCAACCGCAGAGTCTGAGCCACAATCAAAATATTAATAAATTTCAACATCCAGACACTTTATAAAACAATTTTTCTTTTCATTTCACCAAATGGAAGCAGAAATGGCAGAAAGGAGTGAGGAAATGAGATTTTTGTGATGTTAAAGGGAAACGGACACTCAATGTCAGGGCAGCGAATCAGGAAAGCTTTTCATGAACCACATGAGGTGTGCTTCGTGTTTCCTGATTTTAGCAACACACACACACACACATACACACACTTTTTTATCAACTATAACCAAAACTACAAGACCTTTAACAGTTGCACTTCTCCTTGAGCCTCAACCTTGTATTAAAATAAGGTTTGATTCTTCAAAAGCTGTTGAAATGCTTCACGTTCCACATTCCAACTGAACATCCACGCGTTTATCGCAACAGTAAAACACAATGTCTGTCCAACACACAGAAGCCACATGATGTTGGCAACAACAAACCCTTGAAAACAACTGAAGATCCCGAGTTGTGAACCACCTTTTTCACAAAACAACGATTACGGGTCGATCTGCTTGGCATCCTCACCTGAACCGATGGCTCACGACGCTCGGAAAACCGGTTCAAATCACACGTACTATACGGCGACAGCAATTCACCCGTTGCCTGTGAATGTCTTAAGGTACATGGAAGTACACGGTTCAGGACTGACGGCTGACTTGAGAAACAAAAGGACTTCCTTCAATCATGAATCGGGCACCTTGGCACGGCTTTCTCGTGATTTGGGGGAAAACGGGCGAACTACTCGTCCGCTCAGTGTATTGAAAACAGTCTCTCAAAGAGGAAGACGATGACATCGCACTGAAAGCACATGCCAAAGGAAGCCACAGACTGGACTCTCGGGGGAACTTCTCGGGTTAACCGCAGATTAAAATGAGCTTGACAACCCCCCCCCCACCCCCCAGTAGTCTCCGATTAACAGTTAGCAATCCCACTTAACAAAGCGTTTTATGCAATCAGCTTTTCACTTCCAAGCAGAATTGATATTGAGTGTTCATGCTGAGAAAATGTAAATTCCAACTTCCAAGCTGTCTCGTGCCAAGGAGGCAAAACTTCAACCGATTAAAGTAAATGCCATCTTCCTTCAACACCCAACTCCAAATCGATGGAACGTCATCGGCTTGCATTCGGGGTAAACAACTACAGTGCACCGCTCAGAGATCCATCCATCCATTTGGACCATACACTGTGCAGAGCGTTGGTGGACACGATCCTGGACGGGTCACCACTCCGACACAGTACTCCAGCAAGCTGGCACTCATTTTTGCCGACCTCAGAAAGATGACAGGCAGAGTCAACCACACCTGGTATTAATTCAACAGCAAAGTGGGATTTGAACTCAGGATCCTAGGATCCCAAGCCCACCACCCTAACCATGAAGCCAACACCAGACATATTCAGAGATGCTACTTACAAGATCCTTTGACGATCCTTCTGGAGTGACAAGGTGAGTCGAAGATGTGCCGGGATTGAAAGACATGTTCTTACCAGATCCAAATCGAAAAGTAGATCGAGCTGTTTGAAAGGAGGAAACGCTCGACATCAGCAGTGATGATGGAATTCACGACTTTGCTTATAATTGGAAGTAAGCTTATTGGACTGCAGTTGACATGATCTGTTTTTACACCATTCTTGTAGATGGGAGTGATGTTTACTGACTTCCAAGCAGACTGGTGATGGATAAAGCAGAATGACAGACTGAATAGAACAGACGGAGGAAAAACAAGAGCGGCCGAGCAGGATTTGAGAACATGGGCACTGATGCCACCTGGGCCCCTCGCCGATGCAAAGTCGTGGCAGGACTGAACTTTCTTCATCTTCTGGGGTAAGAAAGGCACAGAGTACAGGAGCATGTCGGTGTGAGGAGGGGCGGGGGGTAAGGTGAGAATCGAGAGGGATTAGATATTCAAATTTCAGAGGTAAACACTGAGCCTAGATATTCACTTTTATCTTGAACAGTTAAGTGGTTTGTGGTGAAGGAAGGGATGGAGGAGGGGCAAACACCAGAGATGGACTTGACAAGGAAACCACCATGACTTTGCGGAAGGAGACTGGTTGGAGAGTTCAACCTTGAGATTTGCAAAATTTTGTTTCTTTTTGGCTTACTGAAGGATGGACACACTTGTCTTGTATGCAAGCTTTACGGCCGAAAGTTATGGACGACATAAAGTTGCCATCACTCGGGTTAGCCTTCTATGTTGAGAAAGCAAGCTGCTTGAACGCAACCGCTTTGGTTCAGGGTACTAGGACCAAGCGGACGGATGGGACAGCTGAAGACAGGACGGGATAAACCGGTGCGTGAAAGTCAGTTTTTGTGGGATTTGTTGAGGAACGATGAGGGAATGAGTTAGGGGAGGAAGAGGATGTGACGGTCATTGGTTAATAATGCAGCTGCGGTTCTAGCGCAAAGCTCAACCCCAGCATGTACGTACAATTAACGTACGATAAAGCAACCCCATGTACACCTGCAGCGGTAAAAAGCTCCCAAACTATCCATCCATACAAAGCAGCAATGTTTCACTCGTGGGGATTCATGTCCCGGGCAATGCACTCTTAAAAGAGCAAAATTAATATTTTATTATGTACGAAGATTGCTGCGGTTCATCACAAAACGGCTCGCTTCGAGACACTTTCATGTAACGTGACGATGGAAAGAGACTGGTTTGAACAGAAATTTATGCTCCTGCCTCATTTATGCCCCGACGTGGCTTCGACATCTTGCAATTCTGTTATTGATCAATGGCAGAGAGGACAATTATATAATCAAGCGCATCATGTCGGTTGTAGCATTTCAATGCAAATTTATTGAGTTCGGGGCCATCTATTAATTACTTATGCAAATATGATGGAATTTTTGACCCCTCCTCACTCATTTCCCATATACTCCCATTAACGAGTCTCCGCACAACCTTCTTCCCCCTTTCTCTCCACCTTCTCTCACAATGATCTACACTACTCTCATCTATCATCTTTCACTTTCATCCTTTTCTCAATTTCAAGTTTCTCACATTAGAACCACTCCCACACGGTAAAGTAATAAGTAGAGGCCACTTACTCACCTTTGGTTAAAATTCTTCAAATTACTTAATGTGTTCAACAATATAAGTGCATCATTCTGTGCTGTTATCGCAAACACAATTATCACAAAGCACAGCTTCTCAGCATCACCGCACTGCACAGACATTATAATGTCGATATCTGCTCCTGCTTTGTCCTCTGCTGAAAAATTGCCCTCGTTATAAATTTATAGCAACCGCCTCTACTGCACACTGTGCCATCAGGTCAACCATGAACTGCTGCAATGAAAGTAAGATTCGCACCTGCCTCGATGGCTTACTGCACCATCATGATCAATTACAACATCTAAATGTGCTTCCATACTGTGGCTGCGCTGCTGCCCTGGTCTTATAATTTGGAGATTGTGCTGACGCACTTTTGTGAACTATCTCTTCTCCGTATTGGCTTGGTTAAGTACGGTTTGAAGATAATATGATGAATTTCATATTTTTAAGCGTTTGGCCATGAAAGAATAACATTCAAACACCCAAACTGTAGCATCTGGAAGCCCCATATTTTTGGTGGAGGTTCTTCAGAATCTGTATAAGGTTTGAAGATTTCACACAATGGCCTTACATCCATTTTGAGGTCACAAAAGGCCGCCATATAGCGTATATTGGGGCGGAGGATCAGACAATGCCGCCGCCGACCCGCAGGCAAAAGTTAACCAACACGATGCCAATAACTCCATAGCTTTTCAATGTCCAACACGGGCCGAAATCACTGCCGAGAAAAGCTCACCCAGCAGGGCAGCGTCGGGTAGCTCCTCCAACCCACTCCTCTCCCGGGCACTGCTGGGTAGCCCCTGATATTTTTAAACAAGAGTCCGTTTTATCACGGCATGAATGCTGTTTCCCTCATACATTGTTAAACGGCCCATTGACTACGACTGCTTGGAATCTGGGCCACAACTGGGCCTGTAACTTGGGCTATGGTTACAATGTTTATGATGTGATCATCCAACTACAAAATGTGTGTGTGGTTGTGACCTCCAAGCATCTGAGGTATGTTGAAGGAAAAATTAAAGATGAACAAATGAATATCGCGTAAAACCCCAACATTCATGGATTTGCATAACCCAGTTACTCACGGGTTTTTTTTTTTTTAAATGTGTACCATTTCTCCTTTTGCGGCCCCTGTGCTACAGATAATCGTGCGTTTTGCGGGCATAAAGCATCGCCACCCACCCATGTACCCCCAACAATGGCCACGACTACGCACTAGTGCTGGGTCGATATCGGTAGTATCAGTAATCGGCACAGGCCGACATGAGCAATTTTTTGGTGATCGGCATTGGTCGATTGGTGTTAGTGCGAGTGGCAATTACTGGTTACAGTGCTGTATACAACCCAAAAACCTTGAGTAGCTTTCACCTTTCCATTCCATTCCATTGGAACCATGTTCTGTACAGAGGATTGCTGCTGCCGTAGCAGTCTCCTGGGCGATTGGGCACAATCCTGGATGGGTCGCCACTCGAACACAGGATACCAGCATGCCGGTACTCCTTTTGCCAACCTCTGAAGGATGACAGGCTGAGTCAACCCCACCTGGTATCAATTCAACGGCCGAGCAGGATTTGAACTCAGGACCCTAGGATCCCAAGTCCGCCACCCTAAACATGAAGCCAACACCAGGCATTTCACCCTTGTTTGGGGTGCATTTCAATAAACAAATAAAAAAAAGCAACGTTTATTTTTTTTAAGTTTGAAGGAGATGGTTTTTTGAAATTTTTACACCAAAACATTCTTTATAAACAGCTGGCAATCGTCAAGTGACAGGTAGAAAAAAAAATTTTGGTTCGGTAATTTGGAAAACAATAATACGCCAAATGACTCGGAAATCAGGTGTTGTCAAATTTATTTTGGTTTGAAACTTACAAAGAGAAACAACATAACCTTTCTCAAGCATACCCGGTTCATATAAAATAGCCAATTGCTTTCGAAACGGACACCAGTGGAAAACGCAATCGCTCGTTTGAGCTACTATTGAACTAGATCTGAACAAAGAGTTGATGTATGATCGATTACCCCTGGAAATCAGGTGTTGTCAAATTTATTTTGGTTTGAAACTTACAAAGAGAAACAACATAACCTTTCTCAAGCATACCCGGTTCATATAAAATAGCCAATTGCTTTCGAAACGGACACCAGTGGAAAACGCAATCGCTCGTTTGAGCTACTATTGAACTAGATCTGAACAAAGAGTTGATGTATGATCGATTACCCCTGGAAGGTACAGAGAGTGGCGTGAACTTGTACAACATGGATACCGATAGTTGAATCGTTGATATAAAAACTGAAGATTATCATCAATATATTCAAGATTTTGATACGTATGAAACTTCAGATTATCGAGGAGATGAACCTCACTTTAATACTGGAAACAAAAAGGTAATTGGAAAGAGTAAGGATGAACTCAGACGTAAGATAACAACATAATTTTATGCAATAAAATGTAAAATGTTTGCTGATAAAAGAGCTGAAAATGAAAAGAAAGCAAAAGGAATCAAGGAAGGGGGAGTAAACGAGACGATCATCCTCCCACACTATCATTTTTGTCAATAACAATAAAGAATACACAAAGATGAACACACTACGAAGCTGTAAATATGACAAGAAGTCAAAACACGTATCGGTATGGAGGAAGTAAATCATTCCCCCCCCATTCCAGGATAAGAGGATATACACTGGAAGATGGGATACGGACACGTTACAGTATACGGGGTGGTTATAAAAATTCATTTAAAATAAAGAAGTAAAGAAATCATCATCAGCAGAGCGTTGGTGGTATTGAAGCAGTTGCTTAATTCGCTACAATCCTGGTCAGGTCCCCACTCTGGATCAGGAAGTCAATGCAGGAATTGGTAATTTGTTCAGGGATCCGGCAATAGCTTGACGATTCTTCCGGAAGGACACCGTGGGATCTTTAAAGTTCACCAACTAATCCCAGCAGATGTGTGTGTGTGTGTGTGTGTGTGTGTGTGTGTGTGTGTGTGTGTGTGTGTGTGTGTGTGTGTGTGTGTGTGTGTGTGTCGCCATTTTTTAAAGAGATGGCCAAACGGATCTTCGTCAAACTTTCATCAGTGAGTGTCGGGGAATGTTTCAATTTTTTTGGAAAAAAAAAAAATCATTCCATACTGCATAATCCTTTGGAGGTAGATATGAAAGGTGATATTAAATAATCTCTGATGTAGCAATCACTGAACCGTCATATTGAACATACACCTCCATGAGACCCCCAAAGTGTCAAATATGTCTGAATTGGACAAATGAACACTTTTTTCAGAATCGGAACTGCTTGTAAGTTCAATTCTGGAGCTTAAATTTTGAAATTATGCTTAGTTTAAGAGATTCTCGAGGTGATGGCATGTGCAGAAATGAAATAAAGCCACGGACGCTGTCATCTCCGGGCGTTTATAAGCATTGCGATGTACCTAGTGAGTTGTAGCGACGATGAAACAGGCATTCGATATGACTGAGAAAAGTGGGAAAAAAAAACTTTATCGTTAAGAAATCTATTGCGGCCTGTTCCAAATCAAAGCATCGTCGAGCAGGCCAAAAAACATGGCGGCTTCAGACCCCAGCGAAGTTACCTAGGATATGCTTTGAGACCCCAACAAGCAAGGTGGCTGAGGATCACCTGATTAAGGATACAAGTAAATAAGGCCATTAATTATCTTCAAAGGGGTGTTTTAATTAACCCAAAAACCCAATTTTCACTCCTTCACTTCCTTGGAGTTTCCTTAGTAAGCATGCAAAGTTTCAGGCTGCGAGGTTTTATGGATTTGGGGTTATGGATGAGACACACACACACTGACATTTATCGATTTAGATTAAACCAGAGATGAGAACTTTGTGTATTTCCAATCCAAACTTTATATAATAAATGGAATGATTTTATTTTCTTTGCAGGATTTAACGCTCAGTGAATCTGCCCCACACACATGGACATACAGACAAATACACGAGAGAATACAGGACTGTTGGACGAGACCAACTCAGACAATGAGATTGGGAAAGTGCAGTCACTTCCCAGGGAACTGAGTACTAGCGACGTCACAACAATGGTGCCACCTTTCTCACCGCACTCAGCAGGGCATTTCCTAAGGATGGATTTCCTCCCCCACATGGATGCCAACATATGCGGATTGTCCGTGCTCTATCCTTTCAAATGCTGAACGTCAAGCAAGAAGCAGCATGTACCCTTTTTAAAGTCTATGCTATGACTCAGTCAGGGTTTGAACCTCCGACCTCCCAGACTCAGAATGGACACTCCAACCATTACACCACCAATTTCATTATTTTTGAAGACTTTTTTGTTTAAAGGTCCCCTGACATGCAAAAGGACTGAAATTTCATTTATATATGCCCTAGAGGAGTTTTTAATCGTGATTTCAGATCTGACAATGCTTTTCACAATACTCTTTCTGTAAAATGTAAAATTAAAAAAAAACAAACCTCTTCGGGAACGCCCCTAAAAATTCTCCTGAAAGGGGCGTAACCAACAGGATTACAAAGGCTGCACGTTAATTACTTGGGTTGGTGGTCTACGTGATTCTATTGTCTTCCTGTGTGTTTCCACATTTTATTGGTCGACTCAATCGCTTCGTTCATTTGTTTTAAAAAAAAAATCGAACATTTGTTTTTGAATAATGGATGATATGGACTTTCACTTGTCTGGTAACGACAGTGAGTGTGAGAGAAATGAAGGATTTTGGTCCAAATCACATGGAGAATTGTGGGATAACGTAGTCACGGGAGGTGAAGTTCAGGCAGCTGGAAATTAAGTACAGGCTTACCAGTTCGAGCCCGAAGCAGGACAAGCAGAGAAAAATGGTGATGAAATTCCCGGAGTTCATGACGATCGGGAGAACATCGAAGGAAGACTCGGAAATAACAACTGGTTAGACAAAATCCTATTCGTAATTCAATAATGTAAATTCGTCTTGTATACTGCTCGATATCAGAAATATTTCAGTGAGGTGACGTGAACAGCGCAGCGCAGCGCACATGTTGCTTCGGGCCGAATTAATCACAAACAAGGCCGGCGCATGTCATCGGCCGTATCTCTCCGTGCATAAAACGAAGCAATCTCGCTGTCCGGATACGATGAAAACTTGTGTGCAGAACACACCTTGCGATACAATTGTCTCGAGTACTCCGATAAATCTGACGTTCTGTTGCATTTTTATTTATTTTATTCCTACTGTCGTTATGTAGCACCAGTAGAAAACAATGAAGAAAAGAGAATAATAAAATAAAGCTACAGCACGTCAGATTTATCGGACTAGTCGGACGGACGACGGATTTATCGGCCTAGTCGGACGGACGACGGATTTATCGGACTAGTCGGACTTATCGGACTAGTCTAGACTCTAGAGTTGACAAGTAACTTGTATTAGCATGCACACAATGTATAAGTCAATGCATAAGAGTCCCGAGGCTATGAGGCCGTGTAATAGGACAGATAAATTTGTCTTTCATAGTTGTGCAAACATTTTTTTTCCCTTTTGTTTTATTACAGCATTTTGGCTAATTGTTAATGAATAGCAAGCCAATGGAAGCAGTACCTTCACTTTAGATGTCCATATTCTCTGACGATTATCATCTTTCGGGAATACATGAAGGCTTACACCGTCTTTGCTTGTATTGCTGTATCCTGCTACGATACATCTTGCAGGCATTTTCGAAAGTATGGCTAAAACTCTTAAAAACCCTCGCAAAACAATCACTAGAATTAAGACGATCACAGAGATTGCACTAACATGTGCAAAATGCATTTGTAGGTACTGTATAAGGCGCGCGACATCTCGAGTCTGAGTCAATCCACTCTGTGCGAGTTTCTGTATGTGACGTCACACTGAAGTCAATTTTTTAAGGGGCGGGGGCATAGCACGTTGTGAATAGCTCCAGAAATGATCGAAATATTGCTCTAATTATCCCATTTTTAATTTTAAACAAACATTTTTAATTAAAAAACAAACAAACATGGGTGATTTCTTCACGAGGAAGGTCAAGTTAATATATAAATAACAAGAACGTTTTGCATGTCAGGGGACCTTACAGAGAAATAAGCAGATGATTTTCTACCCATCTGTGAAAGTGAGATAAAATTTAATGATCAAGAATATACAAATATATATATATATATATATATATATATATATATATATATATATATATATATATATATATATATATCGATCAGGTTTGGGTATTGGGGCATTGCAGATTTGGCCCCTGATGACCGTGTCAGCCATCTTACAAAATGGCTGCCAAGCGAGATGGTAATTATGAGGAACTGCTAAATTCAGAACAAGGAGCTGGTTTCAGTGGGGGTAATTATACAAGGATAGGTCCTATGAGACTATTATCAATCATTGCTCATCTGCCATATGTGATTAAAAACGGATATTTTGGTGACACAGTGGTGCAGAAATATCATTTTCTCTGATGAAATAACCTTGTTGTATTAATAACATACTAAGATCACCAAGCCAGTCAGCTGACTTGTCCGAATTACCATGAAGAGCATAATCAGATGAGGTGCATGAAAATGATCAAAGCAAAGAAAAATGAAACTTTTGTACTGACATTTCCACCCATGTCTAAGTGTAGGCCTAAATCATGAGCAGAAGCTCTAAATCAAGGTGGAGCTGTCCATCATGTTCATCCACCTGAAAAAAAAATTACTGTGGCATAGTTGGCACAGAACAAGTACAAAGTCCTTAAAAGCATTCCACAGATCAGTCAAGCAATGTCAAACATGTCAAACAATGTCACTATGGTGTTGAATATCAAGTGGAGTCCTCATCAGATATCGCAGTTAATTCTGTTCAGAACCTCAGGCCTCACCATTGTCACAGTCATTGTTCTAATCAGGTCTCACTGGAGGCCAGGGTGTCAATTCTGCAAACACTCGAATGCACAGCCCTGTGTGTGTGTGTGTGTGTGTGTGTGTGTGTGTGTGTGTGTGTGTGTGTGTGTGTGTGTGTGTGTGTGTGTGTGTGTGAGTGCAAGTGCAGCCTTTCTGCACTTGCAGCACTTCACACAACCCTCCTTGCATTTGCAGGATACAAGTTCGTAGCAGGTATGGACCACATAAGGTAGTGCAGAGGAAATCTCAACCAGAGAGTTGGTGTCAAAGCCACCCAATGCTCGCCTGTTTATACATTTATCGTTTTTAAAAGACTAGTCTAATAATATATTTTTATAAAGCATTGCAGTGAAGTCTGATCCAAATAATTTTGAAGCAATATATGTATTTGTATATTGTAATCAGTAAAAAAATATTGTGGTCGATAAAAACATTAGAAAGGAAATAACTTGCACCAAAAACTTTAACATTTTCACACTCACACTGACGCTCATGCCGGGGGTATCGCGATAGCTCTCCGTTCTTCGAACAGGCGAGCTAAAAAAACGACATAGAGTCAGATTTCTGAAAAGGTTGCAGACGGATTGGGACGAAACTTGGTGGGCCAGTTGGGTATGTAACGAGGAAGATTTGATTCAAATTTGGTGAAGATCAAAAACTGGATCCGAGAATTCATAAAATGATTCTTCAGCATTGAGCGATGGGGATATAAAACGATATATTACACAATATGTGAAAACGTTATGGACGGATTCAGATGAAACTTGGTGGATGAGTTGGTTAGGTGACAAGAACAAGCCACATAAATTTTAGTACAAGTCTGAAATCAGATTCGGCGTATCAGTGGGATACAAAAACGTAAACCAATTAACCTGGCGAGAGTGGCCGTTGTAGTTGAGTAGTGTATTTATCTCCGACTGTGTTCTATCTGTGTTGTCTCATCCTGGGGATTCCGTTTGTTGTCTTGTCTCATGTGCATAATAAGTTATTACATTTATAAAGAACATTTGCACATTTCTGGTTCCCACCATCTTTGTCACATCACTTTTGGGTTGGTTTGGAACCCTCTCAAGAATTAAATTAGAGTCATTTATATGATCGATAACTGCCATGTTGTAGACCTATTCAGAGTGGTTGACTCGGCTAAATTGATTCAAGCGATCTGCTTTGATACGTGTGGTCTTCGTGGCAGCTGCGGTTGCGATGGTGGTTCGAAGGTTGGCGCGGGGCATGCATGAGGCAATACAGAACTTACTAGAGCTCACAGAACACAATATCCCCATGCAGTTCCTTCAATTTTCATGAAATAATGATTTTGACGATCATTAAAAGAAATCCAAAAGTTTCGTGCTATTGAAGTAGTCCACCCTTATACACCATCCCATTGAAGTCACATTTAAATTGAAGTACTACTGCAAAACTGGAGGTTTTTGGAAGTATTATGACACATGATAATTGTGGAACTACAGTCTTCAAGTATATTATTAAATTTAAATAAAATACAGATTGTAAAAGTTGTATAAATAAATTAATTCTGTTCAGGGACTCAGGTGTGTTCAGTTACCAAGCAGCGAACTGGCATTTGCCAAGCCAACCGTTCATCGTCATTCGTTTCAAATTGAGTGCTTGCTTGAATGCTTAAGCTACTTATCGAGCGCTGTCCAAGAAACTTTAACTGAACACACATCGGCAAAACTGGAGGTTCTTGGAAGTACTATGAAGGCGATTGCGTTCTAGTCTTCAAATATATTAATCAATTTAAACATGGCTTAAAGAGGTTGATAGGCATATAAATTTAAAAATTCCGGGTTATACCGCCTTTTTTTCTCTCCAGAATCTATTACATCATCCTATCTAACGCGTTACATTAGTTCTTCGTGCCTTTTGTGTCCATTATAACATCCTTAAAAACAGAAAGTTTCCTGTTTGGAATTATTTTCATTGTTGTTTGACTGCCAGGGCGGGCTGACATTGTAAGCGTATCATCTCACTCCTCTCTGTGCATGTGCTCTCGGGTCAAATTTGAAGCCAAAGTACGTGCAAACACAGACTCGTCTTCTTATTCACGCTCGGATTCGTGTTCAAAATGTAACATTCAATTTAAATAAGTAGTTCCTCAATCATAAGCTGATGACAGATGGACAGACGGACGGACTTGGAAGGATGGATCCGGATGAAGGAGCGGCCAAAGTTACAAAGGCCAAAGCGGCCTTACAGAGCTGAGGAATCAATAACGTTTTCCGCATTTCAAGGTGCTTTGTACGAATATAACAACATCGTCCATTCCTCAGCAAAGGAATATGTCCAAAATTAAATTAGAACATGAAAAGGAGGTTAAACTGAGAAAACATAAAGTCAAGGTGGATGATGACGATGTAAGAATTTATAGATGGAAACCTCATTTTGAAAAATGTTACACCAAATAATGGACTAACACGTTATTTACAATTTCTTTGGAATTCAAGTCACCAATCCCTGAATATTGATCTATATATTACTTAAACTCTCATCATGTATGTCTGTATGTATGTATGTATGTATGTATGTATGTATGTATGTATGTATGTATGTATGTATGTATGTATTCAGTCAAGATTGTCACCTCATTGTCATAAATGTATAATTAATCTATTGTTATTATAGTCATCAAAACTGTCAGTTTGGTATCGTCATCAATCATGTCAAGTGTCTCTAAAGTTGACATTGCTTTCACTGCTCGGCTTATCATCAGCATCTATATATTACTGTCTGTGATCATCACTGGTTTTGGTTGATAAACTGTGATTATCACAAATCATCATTAGTTATTACCATTACTTTATAGCCTCGGCTTTTCATTCGTATTAAATACTTATGTGACGCAGACTAGATCATGATGTAACTGCTACTTATCAATTACTGAAATGAACATCTCTTATGATGCACAGATTAAATGACCTCCATCGATTCACCATAATACACGAAACTACACACACATTGCAATAATCAGGAGAAAAATACAGCTTTTGACAATATTTTGTGAGCTTTTATACATTTTAGTATTCGAAAGCACATCATCCCAATGCTCCTTTTATTGGTACGAGAGTGTGTATCAATGTGTGAATCTAGTTATGTAAATTAGATATCACCGTTGAATACACACGTTTCCGATCCACTCGATAAAACCAAAAGCTCGCAGGTGTAAAATTTTATTGAGATTGTCAGTACCTGTAAAGGATGCCGACATCATCAGGATAATGGAATGACGTACTCGTAGCATGGCAATTGGAAAGAAATGAAGTCTTTTCAGATCTTTGTGACCTGCTTTACAGGAAGGGGAACATGTAGCTAATCACCGTTTGGAGCGTGAGCTCTTCAAAGTCAAAAGGTGGTGATCAAAATGTGAAAATTGAGATAACTTGGCATTTGAATTATCATCGTTAATCGAACAACCGATTCAGCGTAAGAAGGTCATGTGGCGTGAACTGCATGATAGTAAAGACAGGATGATTTGAAGGACATTTTCAGAATTGTTCCCAATCATCCAGAGAAGATTTTGTAAAGTTGAAAATGGTACAAATTAGCTAGTATGTTAAGTTAGGTTGAAGGCGATGCAAATTCGCTAGTATGTTACGTTAGCGTAGTCCGTGTGTTCGTTCATGTACACTACCGGTCAAAAGTTTTAGAACACCCCCATTTTTCCAATTTTTACTGAAATTTAAGCAGTTCAAGTCCAGTGAATAACCTGAAATGGTACAAAGCTAAGCGGCAAACTGCCAGAGGTTAAAAAAAAGTTTAGGTTACCAAAAACTGAAAAATGATGTAAATTTCAGAGTTGTTAAAAAAAGGCCCTTTTCAGGAAACAACTAATGGGTTAGCAACTGCAGCTGTTCTACAGCAATGGAAGTAAATTAAGCCTTGAAAGTTGATGCAAACAATTCTGACAGTTGTCCCAACTTTTGTTGATTAGTTACAAACCCTCTGTCTGTATAAAAGCAGTGTTGGAACAGACTGTGTTGCTGCAACCTCTGAAGCATTATTTGGACAATATGGCACTGCAGGAAGTAGTATGTTGCTATCATAATGGCGAGAAAAAGACAATTAACAAAGGAAGACAGACAGACCATGATAACCCAAAGAAGTGTAGGTCTTTCCTTTAGAGAAATTGCGAAGTAAGCCAAGGTGTCAGTGAGTACAGTTTCCTTCACCATCAAAAGGCACTTGGAAACTGGAGGAAAGTCTGACAGGAAGAGGTCTGGCAGACCCAAAGCCACAACACAATCAGAACACAAGTTTCTGAGCGTCAACTGCTTGCGTGATCGGCGGCTCACAGGACAACAGCTTCAAGCACAGCTTAACACTGGTCAAAGTAAGGAAGTCTCAGTTTCAAGTGTGAAGAGAAGACTTCGAGCTTCAGGTTTGACAGGTCGAGTGGCAGTAAGAAAGACATTGCGGAGATGGCAAAATAAGAAAAAGAGGCTTGCCTGGGCCATGAAGCACCACCAGTGGACGACTGAATACTGGAAGAAGGTCTTATGGACCGATGAATCAAAATTTGAAATCTTCAGTTCATCACGCAGGGTTTTTATACACCGTCGAGTAGGCGAAAGGATGGTTCCTCAGTGTGTGACACCAACTGTCAAACATGGAGGAGGAAGCATGATGATCTGGGGCTCTTTTGCTGGATCCAGAGTCGGTGACTTGCACAGACTGACTGACACCCTGAACCAAAAGTGGAACCACAGCATTTTCCAACACCATGCAATACCCTCTGGTCTATGCCTAGTTGGTCAGGGGTTCATCCTACAGCAAGATAATGACCCAAAACATACCTCCAGGCTATGTCAGAACTACCTTAGAAGAAAAGAACAAGACGGAAGGCTTCAAATCAAGGAATGGCCAGCACAGTCTCCAGACTTAAACCCCATCGAGCTGGTTTGGCATGAACTGGACAGAAGGGTGAAAGCAAAGCAACCTACAAGTGCAACACATTTGTGGGAACTTCTGCAACAGTGTTGGGAAGAACTTTCCGAACAATATTTGATTTCGATTGCAGAAAGAATGACACACGTATGTTGGGCTGTTATATCCACAAAAGGTGGCTACTTTGATGAGTCAAAAATTTAGATTGAATTTTGTTCAACAAAACGATTCCATGATTTCTTTTTTATCTGCAATAATTTATTTGTTCTATGCTCTAATTTCAGAGTACATTGAAACATTAAACGGATTAAATTTCAGTAAAAACTGGAAAAATGGGGGTGTTCTAAAACTTTTGACCGGTAGTGCAGGGGAGACCATTTTCTGTAACCAATGACGCATTCGAGTGTAATTGTCCTGTTATTAGTATGCTGTGAGTGGAGGTATAGTTGACATAGGGATTAGATAGAAAGGTGTACTTCTTGTCCACTACATAAAGCCAGACAAGGCACTCAGGCAAGGTCGGGGAGAGGTGCGTTTGGATGGGTTTTGGTTGATAAACCCCCCTCGTGGCCGAGGACAAGGCATCTGGCGCGGTGTCAACCATCACCAGGACCCCCGAAGGTGCACTCCCATTGGTGTACTGCAACGTGTCATATCACTTGTTTGGGTGGCACCAGTGGCAAGACCCCATGGACATGACATCGCTATGGTGGCGGTGAGAGGCCACCTCATTGGCCTGTGCTAGGGAATGAGAAAAGAACATTTGAAAGTGTGTGGCCTGGCTACAACAGGAGAGGTGTTAAAAGTTCTGCAAACTTTGCAGTGTGGCTTCAGCTTTGTGCTTGGGATCATTGTCCTGCTGTAATGTGATTCTCCTACCCAGCATCAGATTCATGCCTCACTCAAGCACCAAGAATTCCCCTGTACTTTGCACCGTCCATTGTCCCTTCTCGACTGACAAGTTTGCCAGTCGCTGCTAATGATAAGCAGCCCCATACCATGATGCTGCCTCCACCATGCTTGACAGTAATGATGGTGTTGACTGGGTGGTGTGCAGTGTTCGGCTTGTGCCAAATGTAACACTTGGAATTAAGACCAAAAAGTTAAATTTTTGTCTCGTTTGACCACACAACCGTCTTTTCTTTTGTGTCGTCTTTCTCCACATGCCTGCAGTATCATTAAGATGCTTTTTCACAAACCCCACGTGGGCTTTTAGATGCGTCTTTTTCAGGTGTGGCTTCTTTCTTGCCACCTGTGCATTGAGGCCAGCTTTGTGAAGGGAATGGGATATTGTTGATTGATGAACACTAACCCCCATCTCGGATGTAGAGCCTTGCAGATCATTCAAAGTCGTTGTTTGATTCACAGTGACATCCCGAACCAGTTTCCTGCTTGCCCAACTGCTGAGTTTGGATGGGCAACTTGATCTGGGTAGAGTCTGGATGGTAAGATACGTCTTCCACTTCTTCATGATGGATTTCACCGCACTCAAAGGGATAACAAGCGACTTTGAAATCATCCTATAACCCTCTCCTGAACGGTGCTTCTCCACCACTTTATTTCTGACTTCTTTGGAAAGCTCCTTGGTCTCCACCCCACCTCCACCCTTCATATCCTCACCATCTTCATCACTGCCTCGAGCTATTATATAGATCATCTTCTTCCCACCATCTAATCTTACTTGCTGTACAAGTCCACCTCCACATCATTCCATGTCTTATCCACACCTCTCTTTGCAACTTTCTTCTTCTGCCCATACAAGCGCAACGATGCTGTTGTCCTCCTCCCTCCTCAATCTGTTTTGTCCTCTTCCTTCTCGTAGACTACCTTCAATACTTCCTCTGTCCATCAGGAAGCATACAATACTTTATATATTGATCTTTCGAGAATTAACCTCAAGACGAGAAATAATTTTTTTTTAACTTGAAGGTGAATTAAAATAAATATTTTAATGGATGCAGGTGTAGGCTCTGCAAAATGTAGGCTTGACCCTTCAAACCACCAATTCCTCACCTTCCAAGAGTGACTCTCACACAGCCAGAGCTATCAATCGGTAATGGACGCACAAACGCCAACACGAGCCGGGAGGTGTGTGGTGTGTGGGGTGTTGAGGGAGGGGGATCCAATAAGGCTGCACAAGCAATGATGATCCATGAAATGTCAAAGTTCATTTTAAGGGGGATATAGCGGTTCAATTTGATTCAATTCATCGTAGGGATGGGTGGATTTAGACAAAGAGCAAATTAATAGATTGTATTAATGATGTAGGGCTTATAATAAATGTAATAGCTTCTTTATTACCAGAAGCAGCACTTAATCAAAACAAGGACAAAAAAATCCAGGAAAGTTGGTGGAAAACACCGCCAGTGAAATGTTAATTACATCATCGACGAGCCCGATTCATGCACACCCGAAGCCGGTAAATACCGGGCCAAACATGTCCATAATAAATACACGGTCCCTAAAGGTACTTTTAAACCTTTGGTTCGCACACGTTCGGAAACAAAGAAAAACTTGGGAGGCACGTTCATCCAAGGTGCTTTGTTATGTGGTCGAGACCCCGGGGTGGAATTGTTCCTGCCGAGGGGGTTAGTGCTCCGTGTTTGCTCGCACAAGCAATGCCGTGCAGTTACACATAACTTTAATTAACAAAAATGCTTCTTTTCTTTGGCCCTAAAGCACCACCGGGATTAACGCACGTCTGTTGGGCGCACAAGAACAAACCGCTGAGATGGGAACTGCGGGCCGCCTCGTGCAACGGATTCCTGTCCAAATTAAATTAAACAGGGGACTATTGAGCTGTACACGGCACCTCTTCGATTCTGTGCTGATTCAGCCTTTTTAACTCCTTCCTTCCTTGTCCTTGAGACTGAACTTAGGGTTCAGCAACGCGGCGGCAAAACTTTTCTCAGACTTGAGATGTCCTGCTCCTAATAGGTGCTCACTTACAAGCGGTGAACAAGAGAAACAATCGGTTATATTAAAGGGACCTCCTAACAACTGAAATTGTACAGACAGACACACACGACATCAACACTCCCAGCCTGAATGTGCATATTTTTTTCCCAGCACAATGCAAAGCCTCATTTTTGTTGCTTTATGAAGGGGTGCAGCAGGTATTTAAAAACCTCAGGTGCAAATCAAGATGCCGTGACGTTAAGAACTGGATGAAATTTAACCCGGAACGGTTATTGGGTGTCAGAGGGTCGACATTTCCATCACATTTAGGCCTTTCTCAAGTCAATTGTGGGCAATGACCTCAGGAAATGGCAGTCGACGGGTCATGTGGAACAAAACAGGAAAAAAAAAATTATTGACAGATGAGGGGGCCAGAGGATTCTGAAATCGTGGAATGGTCCAACATTACACTTCATCATCGTATCGTATCGTATCGTATCGTATCATATGTCCCAATAATGGATGAAAAGTGATGATTAACTGTGCCACTGTATTAGAAACCAAATCAACGGTTCCAAATTATCCGCCTTACGTACATCCTGACTGTCCCGATACTTTTAACAATATAATAAAGGCGCAAGTTATTCAGAGAAATGAGTGCCATCCCAAAATAAGCACCATCATGAAATACTGAAACTAATCTTTTCTGCTTCATTAGTTGCAGCTAATTGTTTGCTTTATGACTCACTCATTATCATCACATACCAATCACTACCATTTGGGAGATGAACATCGAAGTGTTGGAGCTATAGCTATAGGAGATAGTAAATTAAATTGGAGAGAGCCGTGTGTGTGTGTGTGTGTGTGTGTGTGTGTGTGTGTGTGTGTGTGTGTGTGTGTGTCTATAAAACCTCGAGGTAAAAGTTATGGACACAAAGTGCACATAAAATAACTTTTACTCCCTTATAATCACTGCACGGGGTGAGCTGGGTACGCAGAGCTTCCCACACAGCCACGCGGCGTGTACAGACGGCCCTGATAATGTCACCGGTGCAAGTTTGCTCGCTTCTCTTACTGGAATGTCCTGAAAATAAGCCAAGTTTGGGGGCAGATTCTGTAATTTAACAGAGACTTTGGGTTCGGCGGTTGAACACACGATGCTTCAAGCCAACCCGAGAGGGTTCGTGAGTCACGTTAGCTCGACATTTCCAACACCACGTATCACAACTATGAAAGCAGAGAATTAAAAAAATTTAAAAAAATTAAAAAAATAAAGAACAATGCCTTGTTGAATTTGTTGTAAAAATTTTTTTTATAAGCTACCAACGTACATGATCGTGCTGAACCCTCCCACACTGTTCCTGGCGTGACAGCACTCACTACTCCTCTTTGTCCAGGTTTTCCCCATCAAATTGCCTCTCAATATTTTATGAACATGTCTGGTTCACGGAACGAACGAGCATTGCTGCCCAGTCGTTACATCTTGAAAAGTTACGAGTCACAAGTTATGAGTTTACAAGTTTCTTTGATAACTTTCTGGTTTGCTGCAAACATGAGTACTCCAAGCTCTATTACGACTGCTTTGTTTTAGCGTCCTGATTATTCACTCCTTCTTGTGGGGTCAGCTGGAAAAAAGCCGTTTGACCCAAGTGTTCCATGAACCAGCTGGCATGGGCCGACTTTCGATTGGAGGCAACTTGGAGAGGAACGAGCAATTTGTTCAGGGTACTGGCAATAACTGGCGTACTCTTCGAGAAAGACACTGCAGGATCTTTAACGTCCACAAACTAAAGCCAGCAGACGGGACACCCGGCTTAACGGCCGTCCGAGCGACGGAGCAGTTTGTGATGAAACACCGATCCAAAGTTTTACGGTCGGATCAGGAAGCAAGCCCACAGCAGAATCACGGACCAAGCACAGGTATCAACTGTCGAAACAATTCAGATGTACCGGGTTCCGCAGACTAACGGATCGCTCCTGCCGCGGATGCCCGGGTAACTCAGGCTTGCGGGATTCCCAGATCACATTTATTCTTAACCAGGGATTTGTTTTGGACACGAGAGATGTTGTTTGTATTTGGAAAAAGGTGAATGAGATACCTGAGCAATTAGACCACGACGTCGCTTCAAATGCAACATTAAATGGTCTCGCGTGATATAATTCATGGAAATGTTAATAAACCTTCATCTTGTCATATCAACAACCCAAACAATAGGATGCACTGCAACGGGGAATCTTTGAAGGACATAACCAACGGCGAGATGTCCACACGACGTTACCATTGACAATCGCACAATAAGGGGAATAGTGTGCGACAGTCACGTGGATTATCACAAGGCTACACTAACACCAGTCCTTGGACAGTGCTCTTTCTTCCTTCACCTCAGTTGATTAATGCATTGCCACCTAAAAGAGTTAAAATAAATGCAGACGTCACGAAAAACTGAAGCACGTGTACTTTAGCCTGAAGACCAGAGTATATGGTAAAGCTTACCTGAGAGCGATACACCTTGCACCTCGACTCAAAGGCCAAAAACGAACGGTCTTACAACAAACACAGGCAATGCTGACCCCAAGGCCACAACACGAGGTCTAACAAGCTCCACGTGCTGTTTCGATCTTAATGGCTCCATCGACAGGACAGGTGGAAGAAACAACAAAGTACCCAGCTTACAGGCAAGGGATGCCATGAATGCAACGGTGATGAAAGCATTTATTAAAAAAAAAAAACAACAAAAAATAAAAACAGCTTCACTAGCACAGACAGAAAGATGGAAAGATGAGTTAGAAAATATGGCACAAGAAGAAAAATAATTTTTTTTAAAAAGAAGAAGAGATTCAAAAAGAAGGGCCAACGAGCACCGTTTTGCAGGCCCTGCATATCATGAGCATAATGAGTGGATTAACAACTCGCAAGGAAGATGACTTAGTGCACAACTCCCTCAAGCTGCCATCAGCAAAGGCTTCACAGTCTTGTGACGTTTCTGACGACTTGATTTGACGAAACACACAAGGGGCCTGTTCCCTAGTTAACCGCATGGATATGGATGCTTTGGATTAACCAGAAATGACAAGGCATGATAATTATGACTTGGTAATAAAGCATTAGGCCTGACACATCGGTGTTGTTACTGCATTGCCGTTTGATGTTGTGCCAGATTTTTAACGAGTGTCCGCTGACCCGTGTAATGGCACGACGAGGGACGCTCAACCAGGTGTTTCATCGTCCCAAGGTGGATATCGCGTAAAGATCGCACGATGTGCCCTGTCTCTCAGCTCTACTTCTCGGATTCTGAGAAAGCCTGAGATGCCCTTTCTTGGAGAAGCACACAATGCCCAAAAACAGAACCGACGCCCATGATACCTGTCTGGATGAAATTAAGAGGATACGATCAACTGAAGACATTGTGGACAAAAAGGCAACTCATCTCAGAGCA
Source organism: Eptatretus burgeri (assembly GCF_056783735.1). NCBI lineage: Eukaryota > Metazoa > Chordata > Myxini > Myxiniformes > Myxinidae > Eptatretus > Eptatretus burgeri. The sequence continues at coordinate 5,768,504 of NC_140964.1, read as the reverse complement.
GGAAGACGTGTTAACCATCTTCTACAGTGGAATGTTTAAATCGTGACGCAACACATGATGTCACAATATTTGAGATAAGTACTAAATGCGAGACGTATAGTTTGGATTCATATCATTAACACATCCATCTTATTGGTTCCACCTAGAGTCTCTTCAACCCACAAACGCACGAACAAAATCATTCATTGTAAGAACTTGTGCGGGCCCGTAGGTGCGTAAACAACGACTGGATTGGGGCATTTTTTCACCCCCCCTTACTCCCCCTGTCTCGCCCCCTCCTCTCTCCCCCTCTCTCATGGGTGAGGCGTGCCAGTATGTGCAGCTTCGTTCCTTCGCTCTCCTAAACGATGACTGGATTGGGGCATTTTTTCAATTAGATTGGACCAACCGTATCATAAATGGCCATAACTTGGGAAACACCTGGGAAACATACTCAGGTCCCCAGTGTCAATTGTGACGTCATATCAAACGAAGAAGAATTGTGACGCCCCCCCCCTCTCTCGCCACCCCTCACTCCCCCCCCAGTCTCGCCCCTCCTCTCTCACCCCCCTCTCCTCCAGTCTTGAATTGTGACGCCCCTCTCTCTCACCCCCTCTCTCGCCCCTCTCTTGCCCACCCTCTCACCCTTCTCTCTCGCCCCTCTCTCTGTAAATGTATTCACAAAAAACAATAAAAAAATAAATATTAATTGTGACGTCATAGCACCGTGTCCTGTCATTGGTTTGGTAAATAAATGGCCATAACTTGGGCACCGCTCATCCGATTCATATCAAACCTTGAAAAGGCACATCCGTGGGTCCCCAGCAATATTCCTGGCAGGTTTCGATCAGATCGGACTGTCAATCGTGCAAAAAATAAATAAATACATAAACAACCTTAATTGTGATGTCATTCGTGATGTCATAGCACTGTCTTGTCATTGGTCGACAGATAAATGGCCGTAACTTGGGAACCACTCGTCCGATTGATATCAAACCTTGAAAAGGCACATCCGCGGGTCTCCGGCAATATTCCTGGCAAGTTTCAATCCGATCGGACCGGCGGTCGTCGAGAAACTGCGGTCGCATACAGACAGACAGACATACACACAGACAGACAGAGACACACACACATTGCTGGAATTATAGATAGATGACATCTTTCACTCAGGATCACGTGCAAAAATATGCATCCCATTAATTACAAGTGTACCATGCATAAACAAACTCCACAAACAAACGTGGTACATTTGCTTGCGCCCTTTCGATCATGTCGAAGAAGTCGCTTCCTCGCCGACGATGAATGGGAACCTCTTCACTGACGAGGGTGGTGACAGGTGGTTGTTGGCCACGGGTCGGCGTTGTCAAGGTATATTCAGCATTTCTCTAAGCCACGCCCATTCAGTTTGCGTTGGGGTCCAGCACAGGGGTCCCATTATCCGTTAAACCCCACCGGCAAGTTGGAAAGTTTGAAGTTGATGAATGCGAAAAAAAAATGAGGTTGGTCATACATTTATGAGCAGATGTTTGCGATTACATTTTGCACAAATGGTAAAAATGTTCTCATTTGCGGCAGTGTTATTTGTCCCTATTAAATATAAAAATCTGGAAGAAAAAAAAAAAAACACAAAAGAAAAGTTTAAAACAATGCGAAAGCCATTTTAGATGAATTTTTTGAAGTGAACTGGAAATGCAAACAATCCATTGTGATAGCACCTCGCGCGATTATCCCCCCCAAAAGCAAGATTGTATAAAATGAGGTGATTTGTAAACATTCCAAGACCGAAAGGCACTGCTGTCAAGCGATTCAACTCGATAACCTTCCGTGGATCATAATAATGCAGTTGGGTTTCAGGGACGACGCGTTACGTCACTACGCCCGGTCTGTGCTGGCGTAGCATCAGCGATTCGACGTTTGCAAAACGACGATGTGAAGACAGTTGCACACAGTGAAAGGAGAGAAATTTAAATAGCACAAGACATGTTTGGGATGCTAAGTTAGCACAACAGAGACAAGCCCTCAATGTGAAAATGACGGAGTGTCGGTTTGAGACGTGCCATCTGACCAGGCAGGACGTGCGGCGAGCCGAGCGGAGAATGGGCCGCCGCTGGATATGCAATGAGATAAAAACACTGCGGGTTTATCTCCATCCAACAGGCATTCGCCTCCAAGAAGAGAGGAGAAACGGGCCCGTTATGCAATTGCGTGGACGAGGCCGCGAGTGCACGCACGCACACAGTTTGGTGATAAAGCTACGCTGCAGCTGCAGTAACTCTTTCAATAATTGTCTGCGAATAACAATTTGTACAATTTATTCCAAAGCGAACATCTTTTAAAAAAAAATACCGGCCATTAAACACTTCATTTAGATGCCATTGCGTGTTGCACATTGTAGTTGAGGTGAAATGGAGTTGGATCCACCGGTAGCATCCATTCTCTCAAATTGAGAAATACCCTTGGATTGGTCGAGCTCTTGGTTTGCAGTTTAACATGGATTTTAATTCCTCCCTTTTACATCCCAATACCACCACCGACCAACCGTACAAAAACCTGGCAATTCACAAAGTCTAATGATGTTTGTACTCTAACAAAGCTAAAGCATGGTCACAGTCCATCATGAATCAGAATACATACGGTAGACAAGAGTTTAACCAAGTGATTGATAAAGAAGGAATCAATATGTAAGGCATCCTTTTCTTCATCGAGAAAGTATGGTATGGATTGTTCGATTTCACAATCCATCCGCCCATGACCACACTGTTTCAAGACTGTCGATTTGTCCACAAGTCGTGAATGATCCGTGGTTGAGAACCAAT
>NC_140964.1:5753209-5758209 GCF_056783735.1 Eptatretus burgeri | reverse complement strand
CTCTCCGTAGCACTTCCATGCCTCCACTGGTATACCATCTGGGCCAACCGCCTTTCCACTTTTCATCTTCTTCATAGCAGTCCTCACTTCATCCTTAAAGATCCACCCCACTTCCAGATTCACTATCTCCACCTCTTCCAACCTTCTCTCTCTCTCATTTTCTTCATTCATCAGCTCCTCAAAGTACTCGATCCACCTTCTCAACACACTCTCCTCGCTCGTCAGCACATTCCCATTTGCGTCCTTTATCACCCGAACCTGCAGCACATCCTTCCCAGCTCGGTCCCTCTGTCTTGCCAATCGGTATAAATCCTTTTCCCCTTCTTTTGTATCCAACTTCTCATACAGCTCGTCATATGCCTTTTCCTTGGCCTTTGCCATCTCTCTTTTTGCCTTTCGCTGCCACTCCTTGTACTCCTGCCTACTTTCTTCATCTCTCTGACTATCCCACTTCTTTTTCGCCAACCCCTTCATCCTTATACTTTCCTGTACTTCCTCATTCCACCACCAAGTCTCCTTATCTTACTTCCTCTGTCCAGATGTCACACCAAATACCTTCCTAGCTATCTCCCTCACAACTTCTGCTGTCGTTGCCCAATCATCCCACCCATCTTTACCACCATCCAACGCCTGTCTCACCTCCTCCCTAAATTTCACGCAACAGTCTTCCTCCTTCAGCTTCCACCATCTGGTCCTTGGTTCAGCCCTCACTCTCTTCCTCAACCTCACCTCTAAAGTCATCCTACAGACCACCAATCGATGCTGTCGAGCTACACTCTCCCCTGCCACAACCTTACAGTCTCTCATCTCTTTCAGATTGCATCTCCTACTTCAGATGTAATCCACCTGTGTGCACTTTCCTCCACTCTTGTAAGTCACCCTGTGTTCCTCCTTCTTCTTGAAATACGTATATACCACTGCCATACACACACACACACACACACACACACACACACACACACACACACACACACACACACACACACACACATATATATATATATATATATGTATATATATATATTTTCCCAATAAGGTGTGTTGTAAAACTCAATTGTAAGATATCTCAGTCAGTTTGTGACGGACCACTATGTATGATACACTGTTGTGAAGCTTATTTTATGGGCTTTCAAATCAACCCAACGTTGAATTTTTGCAACTTCCGACTGTTATTTTACTGGAGGGTCACATATATATATATATATATATATATATATATATATATATATATATATATATATATATATATATATATATATATATATATATATATATATATATATATATATATATATATATATATATATATATATATATACACATATATACACCGGGCATAGTGGCGTGCGCCTGTAATCCGGCGACTCGGAGGCTTGGGTTGGAGGATCGCTTGAGGACGGGTGCTCTGCGCTGGGCCACACGATGAGAGGGTGTAGGGCAGCCCGGAATCATGGCGAAACCCAATCCTTATCCCTGTGTCGTAAGAGGTGACCAGGGTTGCGTCAGGAAGGGCATCCGGCGTAAAACCTTTGCCAAATCAGTATGCGGATCATAATGGATGATCCGCTGTGGCGACCCCACAACGGGAGCAGCCAAAAGGAGAACATATATATATATATATATATATATATATATATATATATATATATATATATATATATATATATATATACACACATATACACATATATATACATATACACATATATATACATATACACATATATATACATATACACATACATATACACATATATATACATATACACATATATATACATATACACATATATATACATATACACATATATATACATATACACATATATATACATATACACATATATATACATATACACATATATATATATATATATATATATATATATATATATATATATATATATATACACATATATATATATACATATATATACATACATACATACATACATACAAGCCTGGTGTTGGCTTAGTGGTTAGGGTGGTGGCTTGGGATCCCAGGGTCCTGAGTTCAAGCCCTGTTGGCTGCTGAATTAACACCAGGGGGTTGACTCAGCCTGTCATCCTTCCGAGGTCGTCGAAATGAGTACCAGTGTACTGGTCCCGGTGTATGCCCCGGTTAGAATAGGTGTACCATATCCCTGTGTGTCGTAAGAGGCGACCAGGGTTGGCATCAGGAAGGGCATCTGGCCATAAAACATTGCCTCAAGAAAAAAAGCCCAACCCCTGCACAGCAGGGAAAAATGGCTGTAAAAACGGTCATTTTTTATATTTATATATACATATACACATACATATATATATATATATATATATTTATATATACATATACACATACATATATATATATATATATATATATATCGTTGTGGATTCTCGCCACTCCGGCGTGCGGACGGCCGCCTTTATCCCGATTGCGGCCGCGTGTGCCCACCGAACGTGGCAATCCAGTCGAAGCTTTCGGATCAACGCCGAAATCCATCTATGGGTGTGCTTTTAACCACACGATAAGCCAACCAACTTTTCTGTTCACGCGCTGCAGGGTGATCGCCGAATTGTCGATGTACCTAATAATTATTTGTGTGGACAAAAATGCCGGGAGCCTACACCTCAACGGAGCCTGCACAGAAACGAGCCGCTTTAAGCAGCTTGTTCCGTTTGCGATTGCCGAGCGGTTTATTATCGCCAAGCCCCGTTGGACCCGATTATCTTATTGGTGTTAAAAACCAGCTAATATTCCGAACGCAATTACGGAAGTTCAATGGAGAAAGGGATGCAACGAGTCGGTGAATATTCAAACAATAGGGAACATTTATTTCCAATGCACATATGCAAGCAAGGCAAAGAATGGGGGTAGGGGACAAGACACGAGCTAGAAAACTTATAGCTGTTATCTATTTATTATCTACATGAACGAAGTCAGTTCACTACTTAAGGACAAGGCACCACAGACTTCCATGTAAAAACCCCAGAAAAGAAAGAAGAGAACTGGGCTCGGAAGCCTTTAATGTTCCTCGGAGCTGGGTTGACCGAAGGAGCTCCGCGAGGCCATGCAGGTTACCTTCGTCGCCCTTGAGGCCTCGATGGTCTTTTGTCGGCGACTCTCCGTATGTTATTGTGGTCCAAGCGGCAGCTGTGGTAACGGCGGCTTGGTTGGTCCCGGGCCTAGCAGCACGGCCTGGTCAATCGGGACCTCGGACCGTTATGTGGCTGGCTGGCGACTTCTCTCCGGCTGAAACTCGACCAACTCCGACCAACTCTGGTGCTCTCCACACCGACTCCTCTGAACTGGACTCCACCAGACTCCAAACTCCACTGCAGGCTCGACTCTCTGGACTGTTACGGCCCAGCCCAACTCTCTCTCTCTCTTCTTGGCATTTCATCCCGGCCTTTTATCGGGTTCAGGGGGAGGGGGGGGTGCTTGGCCTTTCACCTTCGACCCTTCACCCCCGGCTGGCTCCGCCCCTTTCGTTGTTTTGATCCGTTTTGCAAGTCATGCGCGGACGTGTTTGAGATCACTCTCAACGCGGCCATGTTTGAAATCACCCCGCCGCCGCCGAGGAAGTCATCGTGTTCGTCCGCGGAGATGTTGTTTGTTGGGGACGCCGTTGCTGGTGAAAAGATGGCAGTGCGTGGAGATGATGGTGAGGAGTTATTGTTTGTTTGTTGAAATGTTGTTGTTTGTGGAGATGATGGTGAGGAGATATTGTTTCTTTGTTGAAATGTTGTTTGTGGAGAAGATGGTGAGGAGATGTTGTTTGTTTTAAAATAAAGATAGAAAAAGAATAACGGCTAACTCAAAGATTCACAGCCCAGCACACGAAAAAATACTGTTAGACATTGGTGGGGAAATGTAATCTGGAACACACACTTATCGACATAACTGATCTCTGGGGAACCCGAATGGTGTTCTGTGAATTTCCACAACCGTAACTATATATGTATATATATATATATATATATATATATATATATATATATATATATATATATATATATATATATATATATATATATGTATATAAATATATATATATATATATATACCCCGGTTAAAATAGGTGTACCATATCCCTGTGTCATAAGAGGCGACCAGGGTTGTGTCAGGAAGGGCATCCGGCGTAAAACATGTGCCAAATCACTATGCGGATCATACGGATGATCCGCTGTGGCGACCCCTCACGGAAGCAGCCGAAAGAAGAAGATATATATATATATATATATATATATATATATATACATATATATATACACACATATATATATATATATATATATATATATATATATATATATATATATATATATATATATATATATATATATATATATATATATATATATATATATACATATACACACATACATATTGTTACGGTTGTGGAAATTCACAGAACACCATTCGGGTTCCCCATAGGTCAGTTATTTGGGTAAGTGTGTGTTCCAGGTTAGACTTCCCCACCGATGTATAACGGGAATTGTTCGTGTGCCGAGCTGTGAATCTTTGAGGTAGTGCTATTCTTTTCTGTCTTTTATTTTAAACAAACAACTCCTCACCATCTTCACCACGTCCACGTGAAGACAGTGATTTCAACCACATCCGCGTGAAGCCGGTGATTTCCACCACGTCCACGTGAAGATGGTGATTTCCAACATGACCGCGTTTGACGGTGATTTCCAACACGGCCGCGTTTGAAGGCAAGAACGGATCAGGAGACGAAGAGGGGCGGAGCCAGCCGGGGGTGAAGGGTCGAAGGTGAAGGAGCGAACGCCCCAGGGGCTATAAAGGGCCGCGTTCGCTCGCCGTTAACGAGAGAAGTTGGTGTGGGGAGCTCGAAGGCAGTGGAGAGCTGTTCTGAGTTGCTGTTTTGAGTCCTGCGTTGGAGTCAGAGCTGTTCTGAGCTGGACACCAGTTGGAGTTGGAGACAAGGGGAGTTGAGTGGAGTCGGGGAGAGTGCTTGGAGAGAGCGCTTGGAGAGAGCGTTTGAGTTCGCGCT
>NC_140964.1:5640709-5748209 GCF_056783735.1 Eptatretus burgeri | reverse complement strand
AATAAAAGGGCGCACGGAGGCACCGCTGAGAGGAAGTCAGGTCGGAGGAGGTCAGGTCAGGGCGGTCGATGAGAGTGTCAGTGTCAGTCGGCGGTTCATGGTCTTCTGCCCGTCTGGGTCTTGGAGAAGCGGTCCATAGAGCGACCCACTCGTTGGAGCTTGCAGTCGGTGGAGAGTCCGGACGTCACGGAGGGGACGCAGACTGGAGGCGCCGCTCTGCCAGCTGTCGCGCGGACCTGCGCGTTCGTACAAGGAGCGCCGGAGAGAGCTCGCCCACCATCGCACCGTGAGGGTGCAGGTAACCTGCAACGGTCTCGTGGGACTCGTTCGGTCTGCCAAGTCCCACGCCATAAAGGCCCATGGGCCCCGCCCTCTCCCTTGTCTATGAGGGTGGCTTCTTTCCTTTGCTTTTGAGTAAATGTGTGTTGGCGCCGTCTGTAAAGTAGAACTGTATAAGTGTTGCCGTGTGTACGTGTATTCGGTTTAACTCTTGCTTTCGCTTTATATGTGCATTTTGATTATTGTGGCTGTATATACGTGCTTTCCGTGTGCCGCGGAATAAATGTGCATTGTGTTGAACTGTTTTCCCGTTTCGCTTCGTCTCCTTCCTTTTAATTGACCCTCCATCCTGGTTCACGTATAGGGTTCGTAGTGGGTGCAAAACGCCCAGTAAATAATCTGAACCGTCGAGGTCGACGATAACACCGCTCGGTTATCCCGATAGTACGGAACGGGCCGCCCAAGCGGCTCGTGTCTGGAGTCGACCTGCGGCGAGGTACGATCGCCCGGTTTACCATCCGCGTGGGTACTTAGGTAGGTCGAGTTTGGCGAACAACCCTATCCTACACGGTGGCCGATTGGCACGATTGTGGTGAGGTCGAAAGGCCCACCCGTGACTGGCTCCGGGCGATAGTTCTCGGAGGGTCACGACTGAATTGTCCGTCTGGTGGGAGACGTGCCGCTATCCGAGTCACGTGGCCGTCCGCACGCCGCGGCCACGAATTCGCAACAACACACACACACACACACACACACACACACACACACACACACACACACACACACACACACACACACACACACACACACGATCAGGTACCAGTCCCGAATGAGCGATAGTTGTGACTGAGGTAAATGTGGCCTGTCCAAGTTCCGCTGCAGTTCCATATGAAGTTCCATACGGATAAATGACACCAACAGGAGACTCACAAAAGCTTACCTTCAAATATAGTTCTTTTAATGTGGAATCAAGTGAAAATTTGGCAAAATTCAATTCCCACAGAGAGCACACAAAATGTCAGTCTATGCCTTGCCAACTCGAACTAACATAGTGGAGTTCGTAACATGAGTTTTTTGTCAACGTTGGAAGTTTTTTGTTTTTACTCTCGGTGTGTGTTCATACATTTTTGTTAATATTTTATAGTGAAAGCAGATCGCACACAAAGGTGAAAAAAGCAAACTGCAAATGTTATTGCTGAAAAAAAAAAAAAGACTCCTGTGGACTGTATTGCCATGGATTGCAAAAGCAGCGTGGCAACCCCACTGGTTAATATGTTTCATTGCACTCAATGAAGTCACACTTTCTACACATTCCTTAATCTTATCTTCACTCAATATAATTGTCCAAACAGTAGAAAAAGTTAAGTTGCATGCTTTGCTTTAATAAATAAATACACTTGGTTGTAAAAATCATGAATTTGTTGAAATTTTCAGATTTCACTCCAGATTTTGACACTTATTTAGTCCACCATATCCGATTCTCAAATCTGAAATAATATTTTGATTATATACTTCAATTAGTCCGTGAAAGTAGGTCGTATTTCCAAGGCAACAAGAATGTTTGAATGAGCCGAATCAAAATGGCGGCTCAGACCCTTGCGAGGCAAAGTTCAGCTGACCAAGGATAGGCCTTTCATTGAGGAAAGCCATTAATTAAATTAAAAAGGGATATACATAGACATAATTTGGGTCTTCCCTCCACCCTGAATCCCTCAGGCTATTCATTTTTTTATCCCCTAAAATCCACCAGTGCACGTCCCTCCATCCACACCCCCCTCTCGAGTACAACGACCAGTTTTCAACTCGTTCTGTACAGTCGTTTAGGAAAGCACAGAATTCGCACACATGCACACACATCCCAAATTATAGCATGATTTAAGGAGAATGGTTCGAAGAGTTCAGCCTTGAGATTTACAAGGTGATAGTTTCTCGCTTGCTTGAGGATCGACACACACTTGTTGTGAGCCTTGTGGAGTAACATCAGGTTGCCCAGTCAGTTTAACCATCCATGTGGAGAAAGCAAACTACTTGACTGCAACCACCTCACCACAGGATTCAATGCACCAGGACTGAGAATATGGATGGGATAGACAGAGATGGGATAAACCAGAGAGAAAGAGAAAAAGAGCGAGAGAAAAAAACTTTTGTTGAAGTATTCCCAGATAGTATCAAAGCAAAATACTTTTGTGAGATGGCAGATTGATGCATACTACTATTACTATGAGCCTGCCATTTCGCTTGTGTTACCAACCAGATTTGGCATGTGTTGAATTTGCTTCCTGATTGAGCATCAACGTCATCACGAGTCACAATTACAATCTCAAGGAATGTTATCTTTCACAGCAGCCATTTTTTAAATTGTGTCCTTTGTAAGTGAAATCTGGTAATGATGTTACAAGCCTTTGCTTTTTCTATGGGAGGTCAAGGCTCATGGAAGAGGGAGAACAATGAACGGATCAGGACGCAACAGAACAAAAGGAACAGTACAGAGATGGGAGAAAACACTCACAGAAGGGTTGAAGGATACAATAGACGGAGACTTAGAGAAATAAGGGAAGTGGGGAGGAAAGAGGGTAGGGGAAATTCCCAACTCAAATCCTGGTGTCTCAGACTCAAATCAGAGTCAGTATGGTTGTTAAAAAGTTCATCATTTTACCTCATTGTACTCACTGTCTACGGGACTCCAGGTCTTTCTCACCCGAGAAGGTGTAGAAAGTTTTGTCTGGGCTCGACTCTGCTTCAGAAATGGGCCCAGACGGTAACAGTGCCTGTACTGTTTCTTCTTTGTGTGCCCCATTCAGTCTACTTCTCCATTGGGCATCTCTCACCTTCAAGGAAGTCAACAAACATCATTCCCATCCACAAAAAGGGTGCAAAATCAGATCCTCTCAACGACAGGCCCATTAGCTCATTTCAATTATAAACCAAAAAAATCAAATGCATTGTAGCTGCCGAGGTCATCTTTCCTCTTTTCAAACAGGCTGACCTCTGACCATGAGTTTGGATTCTGTCCTGGCCACTCAAATCAGAACAAGCTGCTGCTCCTCTCCAAGCAATGGATGGAGGCCCTACATCTCAAACAATGGACCACCACCTTGTCTGAGAATATATCTCAGATTTTTGATGCAGGATAACATTCTACTCTGCTTGCTTAGCGAGCTGTCTGTTGCATACAAGGCAGGTTTCATACTAGGCTGAATTCATCCACTCACACAGTCAGCATGTTGCAATCAAGAGCCCACTCCTTTCCTCTCCTCTCCTCTCCTCTCCTCACCCATACTGCATGTCTGGAGTGCCCTGAGGCAGTGTCTTCAGCTCCAGTCTTGTTCCTCATGAACAACTTATTTCATGAGATGGAAAACCCTCTTTTCCATTTTGCAGATAACTCAACATATTATCATGCAGAACCCTCATCACACCAACAGGCAGACAGCAGTTGCTCATTTTCAATCGCCAAATTGTAGTTGATGAGATGCTTGTCTGATGCATGGAATACTGTATGTTCATCAATCCTAGAAAATCTCACAAATCTCAGCCTGTTGCGCCTGAAGGATGGGCAAATGAGCCCACGTATCATTCAATGGTGAGCCACTGGAAAAAAAGGTTCAGTCATTGAACTTATAGGTCCCGCCATTAGGCATCAACCATGGCCTTTAATGCACCAACCACATTGCAAAACTGGCCTCCAAATCCATCTCCGACTGGGCATCTTCCATTGTTGGGAGAAATTTCTTGAAAAATAAGAGCTACTCACAGCCGACAAGATTTGGTGACCTGCTCTCCTCGAATGGTTGGCACCCCAGCATCATATCTATCTCCAGGATTCTGTGGAATCTCAAGCTCTCAACATTATTGACATATTCTGTGATGAGGTTGAAGAATAAAGCCTGTTGCGTCCATAGCACAGACAGTGTCAGTGGCCTCCCGATTTATAACTGCATTCCTTTGGTCTAGCTCAATCGACTCTCTCAGCCCTCCGATTCTCACCAACTCCAAGACATGCACACCTTTTCCACTAACCCCCTCAATGTTAAACTCTCAAAATCCAGGCCAAGTGCACATCCCAAGTCCTTTCTCGTCCATTTTTCTCGCATTTGTGGAACCATTTTTCATCGGCTGTTCAATCACTCATTGGCCCTCTTCTCTTTTCCTACATGTCCATTCCCTTGAATATTGCATCCCTCTATTAACTCGGCTCAGGTCAGATATGGGAGCACGTCACTGCATCCACTTTCCGCCAGGGGCCTCTATCTGGCCATCACCCAAGCAGATGCCTGGCCCATCCCCATCTTCTTGAGATGCCAATCAACTTGCTGCAAGCACGAGACACATGGTCGCCCCTTTGGCCTCCTCCACTCACGAGGCTCCATCGCTGAGAGAAACTGGTGAGCAGGATCAGCGTCAGGAAAACGAGCCACATGTCCATACAGCCACAGCTTACGCTCACAGACTATGCAGGTAACAAATCTCATTTGAGTCTCTCTCAGCAACTCACTCAACTCAAAATCTGTTAACTCACTGCCTTCAATACCAGATTATTGCCTGGTTGCCTCTTGTCACTTCACTCTTTCCTGAGCCTTGATCTTATCTCGAAAAATTTGAAAATATAAAAGGAACCACAGTAGCCTGGAGTGTGTCGGGTTTGGTAGCGTTAATGGGGATAGAAAAGATTGCATGTATGGATGGGGAATGACATGACATGAGATGATGGTGCACCGCTTGCTTGAATCCTTGGAGGGAAGAGTGGGATTGAGCAACCTCAGGAAAGCAGTTCCAGAATTGGGAACAAAAGAGTCAAGGTATGCAGTTAGCCTGGAATTTTAGACGTTTAACCAGGAGGCGGTTACTGGAAGAACGAGTGCATCCTAGAGTTGCTTGAAGGTGTCATCGGGCTGTGAGAGCAGATGGAGCTAGACCCCAGTGAAAATGACCCAGCTTGCCATGCAGAAGTGCAAATGGGAATTTTGAATTGCCTAAGTTTACCTGAAGGTGTAATTCAATGTGGAGCGATTGGAGTTAGATTAAACAACTGGGCCTGTTGAACACATTTTTGGATCACGGTCACAGATTTACCGTTTTGCTCACCTGTGTGCACCACACGAGCGCCGGACGTGCTTGCGAGCGCATCAAAGGTGCAGAATATAAACCACAATTTTATTTAAAACGGATACAAGCCATAAAATATTGATGTGCAATTTTCATTGTACACACATTTCTGCATCTTCTTGTTTTTCGAAATGAAACCACTTTACGGGTGTGCATTGAACAGACGGCGCGCCATAAATATATGAATCGGTTATAATACGACCATGGGGACAAAAAAAATATTCTCGATTCCACTTTTAATGGCGTTGGGCCTTTCGTCGAAATGAATCGGACATTTCTTCTGAAAACAAAAGTACGACTCATTTGATATGTGACGTTCTATTTATTAATCGCTTGATCATTATACCCAAGGTAAGGGAACGTGATGGCAGCGATGTGACATCGTAGCAATTAGTTGCGGCTGAGCCATTGGAAAAACTCCCCAAAGGTTCTGAGGTTAATGGGTCGAGACGTCCGATTGGAAGGTGCTCGGAGGACGATCCAACCAACGAGGTTTCTTGCATGACTGCAAAGTCCCCCCCCCCCCCCCCCCCCGCCACCAAGGCATGCATTTGATACATTTCATGTGTTATCAATATGTCAGACTACACAACACTGTAACTGTTCAACTCTTTGAAAGTCACATGCTAATTATTGAAATTTTTATCACAAAACTAACCGAAAACCTTTTGGCTCTGATATTGTTGTTTATTTTTTTGAAATCAAGACGTCTTGTAGCACTCGAGCTACATTGTAGGGAATGTTTCCGCTTGAGGGCTCGGAGATGCAATCAGACGTTTAACGTCGATGGGAGTGATAAAATGGTCGCGCACGCACAGGTAGATACGCATGAGGACACGTACGAACGTTATGATCGGAATCTCGCTGAAAAACATCGCGTCGGTCGATAAAGCTGAAAACGCTGATCCTCATTATCAATTGTGTTACAGTCATAAAAAAAAAAATTGATTGGTGAAGCAGTAGTTTGACTTTTATTACAAATTATAACTTACCAATCTGATCACCTTCTAATGCATGAAGAAAGGAAGTCGGTTTCAAGGTTCAGCTGATGCACCGGTCGAAGCACTTTTGCTTTGTTCAAAATGACTCGCTCAGCGATTTGGGTGAAAAGAAACGTCCAAGTAAACTTGACTCGTCGTTAACCTGAGCCAGGAAAACATAAAGGACTTTCTTTCTCCTTAGGTTTCACCCTCAGAGAAGCGGGTTCCACCAATTACTCATATGAAGAGCGGGAGGGGATTTTGGTTTATATCGTGCTCCTTTCTGGGAATCCTCAACCCCGGTTGCTAGTATTACTCCTCTTTTGTGGGCACTATCTGCCTGATGTCGACTTCATGGTTATGGTGGTGGGCTTGGGATCCTAGGATCCTGAGTTCAAATCCCCCTTGGCTGTTGAATTAATACCAGTTGGGGTTGACTGCCTGTCATCGTTCCAAGGTCGGCAAAACGAGTGCCAGCATGCCGGTATCCTGTGTCGGAGAGGCGACCCATCCAGGATTGTACTCAATAACCAAGGAGACTGCTTCGGCAGCACCAATGCCCTGCACGGAGTATGGTCCAAATGAATGGATGGATGTGGGCACTGCGACCTTTTGTAAGCAGCATTTGGTGCCTACCTCAAGGTGCACGAAGTCGTTCAAAAGCTAATCCTGAAATGTGGACTCGTACCATGTGGCGAAACAAAATGAGGAGCATGGAGATTACCTGCTCCGTGAAGGTGTTTACCAAGCAGTTGGGTTTTTACTGACACCCAACATGTGGACAAGCTAATCCTTCTGAACCTCAAAAGTAAAATGCTTAATACTGCTGCCTCAAAACCCACAATCTGTTGGTTGGCAAGTCTCGTGCGCTCTTGGTGAGGCCTCCACACCCGGTGCAGCAAAGTCTGACTAATGATGATACGTCGCTATCAGGGGAAGGTGGAAGGGGCGACGGATTGTGGAGAAAGTCATCCTTCAGAGGTGATGTTAAACTGGCTGTCCCATCATTCGCCGTCCCAACAACTCGTTCCCCAAATGGGAGCCCACAAATTTGTTTGGCGCCAGGCCCCAAAAAAGGTTAGCGGGGCCTTGTATGTAAACACAGTGCAGGTATGATGGGTCAAACAGCTAGTTTCCTCAAACTTTCCTGTATAACTTTCAACTGTCAATTTAAACAAAACATGATACAGCTTCACAGTGGTGAGAACCAAAAATATACCGAAATAATGAAAAAAAAAAAAAAAGATCACACCTTCAGAGGAAGGAACACAAGTTGTTCTTATCGTATAATTACAGGGCAACGCAAGAGAGCTCAGTGCGAGTCGAATAATGTTACAGAAGATAATTGTTATCGCTTTACATCATGGGGTTTGGGGGTTAAAATAGTCCATGGTTAAAGAGTAACACTGAAGACGTTTCACCCTGGCAAAGGTAAAGCCCTTTCCCGTTGAGCAGCCATCATGCCGGGCTCTGCAAGAGGCAGGCCCCGCGGGCCAGGCCTCGGCTAGGCCTCACAGCGGGAGCCGTGTCTTGCATGAGGCCAGAGCCAGGAGAGGCACGGAGCATGGCGCGGCCAAACTAAGGGTTAATACGAGCTGTGCGTCTCCTTTATTGCAGGAAAATTATGCAAACGTGGATGAAATATTTCCACAAATGTGCAAATCATTAAGGCCACGGTCAAAACTGCTGGCACCCTTTTTCACAAGACGAATTGAAGCAGTTAACGAGCACATTAGCCACAACTTGCACCTCGAGCGGCACAATTGCAGGTTGTGTTTGCGATATCGCTTTCGCAGCATGAATATTGCAATGTGCGATGACTCATTAAATACCATTATTCATGGTGCATTTATTATGTTAATGTGTCCCACAGATGCTCGAGCGGTATCGACTTGCTTGCTGGTCATGGAGAGAGGAACGAGGTCAGTTTTTCCTTGAACAAATACACTCCGGGTGCCGACACGTCTGTTAGAAAACACCATTACTTCTACGACTTAGGCAGGCTAGCTGATCTGAGGGTGAAAGTGGTGGGGATAACAAGGGGGTCTTATAGTGGGAATACTAAAAAAATTAAATAAATAAATCAGTCGCAGCAAAATCATTCAGAGTGGGGATGATTCGGTAAAAACAAGTGGGAGAGAAAAATCATACTGCCGAGCAGCAAAAGGACATTATGTCATCACCGTGGGTAATATGAAACGGTTTATGGGATTCCGATTGATGTAAAATGAAATGATGAAACGGTTTATGTGAAATTATGAGAGAATTCTCGATGATCCAAGTATGCTCGTTTTGTCCCTCTGAAAACACCACACCACACCACACCACACACAAACACCAGAGTCCCCATCGTGTGCTGCCTTTTCGGCTGCTGGTTGCATCATTGGTTAGGGGCATTGCTATGCCGCTGATGCAGTGCCCCTATTACCAGTATACTGGTACTCATTTCGCCAACCTCGGAAAGATGACAGGCTGAGTCAACCCCCTGGTGTTAATTCAGTGGCAATGAGGCTTGAACTCGGGACCTTAGGATGAGAAGCCACCACCCTAACCGGTAAGCCAACACCAGAGTATGTCTCACACAAACACACAAACACAAACGCACACACTTTGAGATCTGATAAGTCTTAATTCCTTCTCCTGAAACCCACCCAAATGTGTAGATAGCAGCAAATAACAGAAACTTGCACGCTCACACACGTACGCGTGCACACGCACGAAGCTTGAAAAAGTATCCCTAACTCACCTAGCAAGGATCTTCCAAGAACAGGTAAGGATAGAAGATACTGCACAGGAAAATGAAATGGCAACAAATACAGCCCCAACAATTGCAATAAAAGACAAAATAAATATATAAAAAAAGAAGTATCAACAAATATACACCAACAGTTGGGAGAACGACAAAAGAGCAGGAAAATACAAAAAATAATTGGACCGAGTTGGGATCGACAAAGAAAGCTCATTGGAATGGCGAAGAAGAGGTCAGCTCAACTGGGAGAGAAAACGAATAATAATAAATGCAAAGATTGAGGACACGACATCAATGGATGTGAAAATATGGTGGGACCGAGCCAGACGGACAAGTGCATGTTCTGAAAAAACAGAAACAGAAAGGACTAGTCACCGACTTTTGGGATGCAAAAAACTATAATCATAACAACTTTACACACAACGGCACAACAAAGTATGCAAAGTGATTCATCAGGAAATCCACAAAAATTTCAACATTCGAGTTCCAGAAAACTCACAGAAACACGAACCAGGGGCAATAATTGAAAATAAGGACGTGATGCTCACGTACGACTTGATGATCCCATCGAGCGTGAACATAGAAAACAAAGCCTTGCGACCGGACATCGTTATCAGGAACAAAATGGAAAAGGCATCATTGCTGATTGAGATCAGTACCCAGCGATTTTGGGTTTAATAATACAGAAATCAAGAAAATGACAAAATACCAGGAACTCAAAAATGAGATCGAGAGATCATGGAAGATGAAGATTGTCGAAATTTCACCAACAGTGGTAATTGAAGCAACAGGAATAATAATGAATAACCTTACTGAGATTTTTTTTTGAAAAACCATCCCCGGGAATATTACCACGTACAAACTACAACTGGAGACAGTCCTGGGTTCGGTGATGATCCTGAAAAGAACCCTCAGAATAAAACTCTGAGAACAACAAAGTTGAACAGCTTGGTCCATGAACTGTGATCCCTTACGGAAGCAGAGGTGGGGACATTCAGTCCTGGGAGGACTTGGTTGTTATCTCAATTTGTTGGTTTGAGGAGATGGAACAAACGACAGACAGACAGACAGACAGACACACACATCAAAACTTGCAATCAAAGGCCACTTGTGCAGGTGCACTTTTCATCAGGTATTCCGAAAATCCTCACGGTCAAAACCGACCCTTCATGTGGTTAACCATCTGCAGAAGACAATCACAAATATATTATTATTTGCTTCTCTGAACGACTCGGCGGTTGAGTGGTTAAAGGCCTCATTCAATTGACCCGGCCCATGTGGGTTCAATTCCCATGGCTGTACATCTGAGAAGGCAATAATAATAAAAAAAAAACCACCTAGGTATTCTTATCCATGAAGATGCCTCAACAGGACCATCATCATGGCTGAGTATGGTACATGTCATGGATGGATGGATGGATTTGCTTCTATAATAATCGATACTGGAAGAGAGATGTTTGTCTGTCTGTCTGTCATCATTTTTCTCAGAGATGATCAAAGAGATCTTTGTCAAACTTTCAGAGGTTCATCAGTGAGTGCTGGGGAGTGTTGCAAGTAAAAAAACAAAAAAACAAAAAAAAAAACATTAATTTTAATTAAATCGCTCTATAGTGCCAAAGCCTGTGCAGCAATGCGAAAAGTGATATTAAATGACCCCAACCCCATTCCTTAGTGGGTGTAGGGAAATGCTTGAGGCCTCCACAAAAAAATGGACAAAAAATTTTTAATATCATTTCAAAATGCCAAAATGATGAGAACAGCACTTGGCATCACCAGGTACCCCTACTAGTAGAATATAAGGCTCATTATGCAACTTTTGCCCGTATTTATGAATCATATCAAGTACGGTCGTTAAGCTATACTGTATAATACAAGAGAGTTCATAGAACACGATACCCTGCACAGTATTATTATTTCGTAGGCAGCCTGTGGCTGCTGGTTGCATCATTGCTGGGAGCACGGCTATGCCGCTGATGCGGTGCCCCATTTCCAGTAATCTGGTACTCATTTTGACAACCTCAGGAGGATGACAGGCTGAATCAACCCACTTGGTGTTATTTAATGGCACAAAAGATGCTCAAAAATCAAGACCTTAAGATCTTAAGCCAACCACCATAACCATTAAGTCAATACCAGGGGTATGTTCAGTTACCAAGTTTCTTGGAAGCACTCACCAAGTGCCTCAAGCACATAAGCAAGCACTCCATTCGAAAGCATCGTTACGGTACGGCCGTCTTTGCGAGTACGAGTGAGCTGCTTGGCCACGAAACACACCCCAGGCCGACCGTGTGCAGTGTTCAAGTCGACTACTTCAATTTTAATAAAATACTCATTTTAAAGATGGTTAAAAAAAATAGGACCACTGGAACTGTAGCTTATCTGGGCCATGGCCTAATGGTGTAACCCAAATTCGGTAGCCTTATGACTCGTGGGTCTCGAGAGGAAGGTTTTTGAAAGATTCTACACAATTTTTCCCAAATATTTACCAAGTCAGCCATTCGACACACTTCCGGTCACGTGATTGGCCTGACTTCCACAATTTAATTACGATCCCTACCCTGGCTTAATGTTGCAACCCAAATTTGGGAGCATTCTGACTGGTAAGTCGAGAGAAAAATATTTTGGAAGGAATTTGCATGACCGCGATTTTGACACTTCCGGTCACGTGATCAGCATGGCCTCCGCAATTTAACATCAGGACTGTGTCCTCATGTTGTAACCTAAAATTTGGTAGTATTCTCACTGGTGGGTTTTTGAAGAAATTTACTAAGTCGGCCATTTTGACCGACTTAAAGTCACGTGACGGGATCGAGCTTTGCCATCCCTGTTACCAGTCAGGAGAGGAACATTGCTGCCACATTTCAGCCGGGATGGCCCAGCGATTTGGCCAGAGAAGTCGAAATAGGAGGACGGACGGTACGCGATGACAATACCTTACGTGGAATTTAAATTTCAGATAAGCTGAAAACCAATCCAGACGTTTAGCTCTACCGAAGCAGCCTATATGGACCATTGAACACATATTAGAACCGTGCTCTCGATAGCTTCTGTCGCTCTAACCACGGTAGAGATGTAACCAAGTATGACATCCCAAGAATTGTTGACATGGGCTTCCAAAACTCTATGACCATTGCTAACATCATCAGTGGATTCTGGTTGAGAGGAATCGATCAGTATAACAGACATCGATCAGGATAGCGATTTCACAGCAGCTATGGCTTCAGATCAGCCTGCACCGACGATTATGTCTGAACAGCCACCACAACATAATATCGTTTAGACTCAGCAAGCAACTTCAGCTACACCTGGGACACCGACTCAACGGTACCACAGAGTAAACTAGCATTGCTTCATGTTCTCGTAACTATGAGTCACCAAGAGAGCTGTTGCCACTTCCAAAGTACCAGCGAAAGAAGTGAAATGGTGGTGGACGTAAGAGATGGAAAGCTGCCATTATCACAGATACTCAGGAGAAGCAGCTAGCCATGGAAGCCGAGAAAATAAAAGAAAAAAAAAATAACACAAAAGAACCAACAAAATAAGTAAATAATATAGAAGCAGAAATATTCACTCCAACTGGTCAGGGGTCAGGTATGGGAGCATGTGCCAGAACAGCGCGTCGCTGCGTCCACTTTCCGCCGGTACTCCAGGCGCCTCCGTCTGGCCATCCCCCAGGCAGATGCCAGGCCCATCCCCATCTCCTTGAGATGATGGTCAACCTGCTGCAACCTTGAGGCACATGGTCGGCCCACTGGCCTCCTCCACTCATGAGACTCCCTCGCTGAGAGAATCTGGTGAGCAGAATCAGCGTCAGGAAAACGAGCCACATGTCCAAACAGCCGCAACTGACGCTCACGGACCATGCAGGTACCAAATGTCATCCGAGTCTCTCTCAGCAACCGCTCGTTGGACACAAAATCCGAACAGCAATAGCCAAGGATTCTCCGAAGAGACCTGGTACCAAAGGAATTAAGTCTCCGTCTCAGATCCTCGGTCAGAGTCAAGTCTTACATCCATAGAGCAAGACTGGAAATACCAAGGACCTGAAGACTCTGACTTTCGTCCTCCCGCACAGATACCAGCAGTGGCACACCCCATGATCCAATGAATCCATGACTCCCCAGGCCCGACCCATACGCCTATTGACCTCTGACTCACAGCCAGCAGAGACATGAATATCACTGCCAAGGTATGTGAATCTCTCCAAGACCTCAACATCCTCACCACAAACAGACACAGACAGGACAGCAGCATCCAAGATGTCACCGAAAGCCTGGATCTGAGTTTTGACCCAGGAAACCCATAATCCCAGTGGCCCCGACTCCTCAGTCAGCACCTCGAGGGCCCCCAAAAGGATATATAGTCTCCACAAAGATGACTGCATAATCTGCAAAATCAAGGTCAGAGATCTTGACATTCCCAAATGAAGCATCGCAGCTTGATCTCTCCGACATCCTCCGCAGAATCCAGTCCATACAAGTGCTGAAAAGTGTGGGGGTCAGTACACACCCCTGACGAACTCCAGTAACAACTGGAAATAAGTCAGAGATGGTACCACCACACTTCACAGCACTCAGTACCAGAGTAGAGTTCAGACATCATATCGAGCAGTTTTGGTGGCACCCCACGAAGACCAAGAATCCTCCAGAGGACATCCCGATTCACTGAATCGAACGCTTCACAGAGATCAACATAATCTGCAAGCAGCCCCTGCCGAAACTCTCATCTGCGTTCGGTGAGGACACGAAGTGCAAGGATACGGTCAATCGTTGACCTCTTTGGTGTAAAGCCTGACTGCTCTGGATGCTGGTGCTCAAGCAGATGGTGGCGAACCTGATCAAGAATTATCTGAGCAAAGACCTTGCCCGGCACTCAGAGCAGCCTCACCCCTCGGTAGTTGTTGCAGTCTTGGCGATCACCCTTCCCTTTCTAGAGAGGGACAACAAGGCCCCTCTTCCAGTCAGTTGGGATGATGCCTGTGTTCCAGGCAGAGCACAGAACTGCATGCAACGACACGAGTGCAACATTTCCACCAGCCTTGAGAAGTTCAGCATGGATGCCACAGATCCCTGGAGCTTAACCCCATTTCAACCGGTTCACCACAGCCTGTGTTTCCACAAATGAAGGTGGACCACAGTTGATTGGAGGGTCAGCAACAGGGATTGTAACACCCCTGACATCCAACTTGAAAGCTGATGGATCAGCCTGATACAACCGCTCAAAGTAACCGGCCAAGCGGGCCATCACTTCGGACTCATCTGTCAAGAGCCTACCACTCTCTACTCGAACTGCAGTGCTCCGAGGGATGGGCTTGGATGAACGCAATGCGCGAATTCCCCTGTAAGCAGGATGCGAATCACTTGACCACAGGTGATGCTCTACTCCCTCACAGATTCCTCGCACATAGGCCTCCTTGTCTACCCTCAGTGCACGTACAGTATTTGGCCTCCGCTCCCTGAACAGCTCAGCTCTGCCATGCAGGTCAATGGTATCCAGTTTCCCTCGAGACAAAATTCTTCTTCACATCACGGTGAGTTCCAAGACATCCATCGGCAACATCAAGGATGGTGGTCTTCAAGGCACTTCACAACTCTTCAGGATCTCGTAAAGCAAGCAGACCCCCCAAATCTCCACTCAGCCTGTTTGCAAACTCCTCAGCTACCCTCTCATCCTTGAGCTTGCCAACATCCAGCTGAAGCTAGGACAGTACCATTCTCCAGGATTCAAGGTGCAACTTCAGAGTTGCTACAACAAGCCGGTGGTCACTATTGAGGAACTGAGCACTTCGGTGGATCCTGCAGTTCTGGATCATCCTCCAGTGACCATCAACGAGCACATGGTTAACTTCCTTTGCCACACCGCCAGCGTTGGAATACCAAGTCCAGCGATGACCTTGTGGGCGATGAAACCATGAACCGGCCATCCTAAGTCTATGACTTCTTGCAAAGTCAAGGAACTTGGTGCTATTATGGTTCAAAGTTCTGACCCATGGGGACCAACACACGTCTCAAAACCATCCCTATCAGTTCCAGTCGATGCATTGAAATCCCCCAAGACTAGAAGCATATATCGCCTGGGGCACTGATCAACCACAGACTCGAGCGTGGCGTTGAATGCATCCTTCACGGTGAGATCACTCCCCTCAGTCAGAGCATAAACAGAGACCAGGGAAATGACACCTAAGGAGTGACGAATCCTTAGTCTCATACACTCGTTGACCGGTGTTCCCTCAATTATCATTGGAGTCAGCTTATTGGACACAGCTACAGCAACTCCTTGGGTATGGTAACCATGAGAGTGACCAGACCAATAGTAGGTGTAACCACCCACCATTACCTCGCCGCAATCCGGTCTCCGAACCTCAGAGAGAGCTGCAATCCCGATGTCCAAACGCTTGAGCTCAGATGATAGAGACAGGTGATCATCCTCTCTTTGGAATAGGACATTCCAGGCACCCACCCGTAGGGACCACCTCAGCTTAACCCACGGAGACCGCCGTCTGGTGGACGACACCTCAGCACCACTCCGACACACTCTTCCGAAATCTGACCTGGGAATGTTACCCCGTGGTTTTTCTCCTCTCAAAGATTGAGGGTCCTGAAAGCTTTGCCCCAATCTCGTCATCCGGTGAGCTCCCCTCAAAGGGAAGCTGCACAGGAGGTACTCCCACGGAGTGGGTTTTCAGATTTTTTTTTTATGCTTCAAGAATGTTTAGTAGAATGAAGGGTTTTACGGTGGCCGGAGTGCAAATCCTGCCACCAACCTCCTGATAAGAAGTAACCAAACTGCAGGAGGACGTCCGCAGACACAGTTGGGCACTAGATATGGATGGCCGTTGGCTTACAAGGAGCTCCTCCACCCTTTGACAGCTTTTGTTTTTAATCCTGCTGGGTGTCCATATCGAAACACCCTCCTCACCAGAAAACCTGGTGGGGGAGACGGTTTAGTCGCCGACAACCCGACCATGGAACAGGTTAGTACAGATTTACATGATACCTGTAACAAGTCACAGATCTGCTCTGGCTGGACCTGACAATAATTACATTACAAATTTGGTGGAGGAATTACAAAAACCAAGATTTTTGAGCAAATTGCAAGATGGCCGATTGACAGTTATTGCAAGACAATTTCACTCGGACATCGTTTTGTCCATCAATGGCTGGCCACTCCAAAGAAAAGCAAACCTTAAATTGGTCCTCATCCATTTTATCAACTAAGAGGGTCAGATAGACAATGGTACTTTAACCTGCATACCCTGCAGAACCTGAGCTTGGATACTCGAGCATTCTCGCAGCTGATGACCTTCAAAGTTAATTGTATGAGCTCAGTACTCTTTCGTTCAATGTAATGAACAAACTTACACATTCTCTTCAATCTCATGTTTTTCCCTTCAAGTCTTCAAAACAGCTGTTCATCACCATCTCAGATCACCCCCATTCCTAAACCATGATCTTTTCCACCCTCGTTCACTCCCAACGAGCCCACCTCCTTCTAAATTGCCAGTTTTTTTCCTTCCTGAGAGTTTGCTTCTCTGTCCATCTTATCCACTCCGTGCATTCTCCCCGATCACTCATCCTTACCCACATCCCTTGTTGCCCGCCTCTGTCTGTTTTGTCCTTCAATCCTGCAGCTGGTGTTTTCCCCACTCTCAATACTGTTCCTTTTGTTTTGTTGCGTCCTAATCCGTTCAGTGTTCTAGCTCTTCCACGAGCATTGATCTTGTCTACAATAAAGGGGACGCGGTGCACCTTTTATTTTATAACAAAACCAGGGTCACTCCTCAACCCCCCTACTGGACTCCCCAACCCCTAACAACACACTGATCGAAGGTCACACTTACAGCCTCAAAGTGTTGTTTCAACAATTCATCCTCCGATGAAGTCTTTAACTGAACAAAGCAAAAAAGAAAAACACCTGAAGGGCACATTGAAAACTCACCTGCAGGGCACACTGAAAACACACCTGCAGGGCACACTGAAAACACACCTGCAGGGCACACTGAAAACTCACCTGCAGGGCACACTGAAAACACACCTGCAGGGCACACTGAAAACACACCTGGAGGACACATTGAAAACAAACTTGCAGGGCACATTGAAAACACTTCCAATGGTACATGTCATCCCATTCATAACAACAGCACAATATACACCCGAAAAAGTCTCTGACACACGCACGCGCACACGCACACGCACACACACAATTATATATTCAAACACGTCAATTTATGAAGAACAAGAAGGTATATACAGAATTGTGCTACTACATGGAAAACAGCATCCTGGTTGCCATGGCAACCACTTTAGATGACGAACGTATGTCGCGACACCGTCTCCACAGTTTGTACCTATGTACCAAATATGAAACGTGAAAGTTGAAAACTTTGGGAGTTAGAGTGTGGACAGGTACAGATGGACGGACAGACAGACAGACAGACAGATAGACAGACGGTATTACATAATACGCCCCGGTGTGTGTGTGTGTGTGTGTGTGTGTGTGTGTGTGTGTGTGTGTGTGTGTGTGTGTGTGTGTGTGTGTGTGTGTGTGTGTGTGTGTGTGTGTGTGTGTGTGTGTGTGTATATATATATATATATATATATATATATATATATATATATATATATATATATATCGGGCGTATAAAAATGTAACATTCACATTGCATTCACTTCTCCACATGCGATTTCTTTACTCACACGAACATATTCCACAGAGCTTCGTGCCAAGGTTTACATGGTCATACTGCAAGAAAATACAGGACAGTCGGCTTTATAAATACGTGCTCCACCATGCGGTCCCCCCCCCCGCACCAGAACTGCAGCTTCTAGCCCGATTGGATTTGATCGGATTGAAATTGAGTATTGGATCAATGGAAGATGGCATTATCGATGGCAGTCGAGCTTGCAGTCCACAATAATCAAAGTTCCACAATCCGAGGCGTTAATGAGAAATATTACCACGACTCGTAATGCATCACCCATTACACATCAACACATGTACAGGAGGCAATAACTTACAATCCCACCACACTGATGCAAAATTAAAATATGATAAAGTATTGTTTTCTTTGGCTCTTAACCTCAGTGTGCAAACGAATGACATCAAAGTTAAAATCCCATTTCAGTGGGAAACTCAGATTTACGCTCACAAGGCAGGCGGCCATTCATCTCTGACTCATTTCGTCCAAACTCTAATAACTGCCTTGTCTGGGTGGGTGGACCAATTCAATTCCACCCCAATTAGGAGCCATGCGAGCTGTTTAGCACCACATTAAAGAACCGCTTCGTGAACCGCCCTCAAGCCGACTCGGCTCTGGGCTATGGCGAGTCGAAGAACGGTCACGGTGTACCATTCCGCCAAACCCCAAGGGTCTCCACAGGGTCCCAACGAGGCTTCCTGATTAAAAACCAGATAGATGGTAAATTCCAAGGCGGCGTTAGGACCGCGCAACCCGTGCAATTGCAGGCAACAAGGGCTCCCACGTGACTGATCGTGGTGCACAATCTTTCAAGATGGGGGCCACGAGGGTGGTGGTGGTGGTGGTGGATCTCACTTTACTGACAAAACACATCAACTTGTGAGTGGTGTTAAACACAGTGCAAAACTACAAGGACACTCGGTAGAGCGCGTACCTCCGCCACATAATACCTGATCCACGAGAACATATCGGGCCCAATAATTTTTGAAATATCGTGCCATACAGTGACAAGTCGTTTTTGGCCCGATCTCTCAATGGTGAAGAATCACTTTAAAAATTAAATAATTCTCGTTTCCAGATCCAGACCAATTTGTCGTGGTCACACACCCTACCTGTCCACCAAGTTTCATCCAGATCCGTTCACAACTTTTTGAGTTATTCTGCACACAAACAAACAAACAAACAGACGCACCTGTTGTTGGAAGGTTTGTGCAAGGTGAGTGACGGATACCTTTTTCAGGTTTGTTGCGTTCATGCTTGTGGACAAATTGTATTCGGTAGTCTGTTGAACTTTTCACGTGCTCTGCTAATCCCAGTCATCGCTGTGTGCACATGATTGAGATCCATCAGGTCGCCACCTCCTTTCCTCGGTCGGTATATTCCTCGGGATGCATCGATTTTCGTGGAACACTTTGTGGATAGTGAGGAGTTTCCTTGTTCTGATATCTAGTTTTCTGATTTCTGATTTCCACTTGTGGCCAGTTTACTATTCCTCAGCCGAAGTGGAACACTAGTACTGCTAGTTGGTTTACAGCTTTGATTTTTGTTCCTTTGAGAGAGTTATGTTTTCAGGATCAGCCTCGTTCTATGCAGGTATCGTTTGGGAATTGTTTTGCGCAGGGTATTCCAGGGTATTCATAAGATGCTTTGTTGTCGAACTCCTGTATTGGTGCGTCGAGCTCGATATTTATGTTGTCCGCTTTTGTTGGTCGACCTCATATAAATGTGTACTTGGCACACTTATTGAGGCAAAATTCCATCTCGATGTCATCAGAGAAACCTTTTCACTAATTTTAGTCATTCTGTCAATTTTTCATTGTTCGGTACAAAGACTTTCAAATCATCCATGTGCAGTAGATCTGTCGTCACCTTCCTTGATTCTTTACACATTCTTGTATTGGTTGTTCGGGTGTATCCGTGTCCTACTGTCCTTGTTCATCAATGAGGTTACTTCGTGGATCCAGAGCCAGGCAAAACAGGAGGGGGGGGGGGAATCCTGTCTCCTTTAAAGATCCTGCATCGTATCTTCACTCCCGATATTTCAATCTTTCCTTCCGAGTGCTGCAGGATTAGTGTGGGATTCCATAGATCCATGGCTTTCTCAATCAGATTGATTACTTGGGGATATATCTTGTAGATTTGCAAGCACTTTATAATTAATGAATGTGGGACGCTAATCAAAAGCATTTTTGTTGTTTTTTTTGTTGTCTATCCAGGCTGTGGGCAATTTGATTCTTCTGGTGTTGCAGTTTTTCGAGTATGGCCTCATTGAGTAGTATGTGGTCCATTGCTCCGTAGCATCCTCTCTTGTATCCCTTCTGTTCTGCCTTTCGCCCTCCTTGTTGTGTCTCATGGTGATACATTGTTTCTGTGATGATTCTTGTTGAAAGTTTTATGTTGTGGGAGACGGGTCATTGGCCGGAATTTGTGAGGTCGTTGAGTTTCTTCAGATTTTGGGATGAGGAAGGTGTTACCTTCTGTGAGCCATTCATCCATTTCCTGATCCCCTTGGATAAGTTCATTGAATGCTCAAGTGTAGTGAACGTGGAGAGCATCAAACTGCTTTATCCAGAAGTTTGGGATCCTTTGCCAGGGCCAGGGCCTTTGAAGTTCGCCATCTTTTCAAGTTGGTGTCCTATCTTTACTGTATCAGTTATTACTGGGGGCATTTCCTCGAGATGTTGCTTCTTCTCG
The DNA here is from genome assembly GCF_056783735.1 of Eptatretus burgeri. NCBI lineage: Eukaryota > Metazoa > Chordata > Myxini > Myxiniformes > Myxinidae > Eptatretus > Eptatretus burgeri. Next base: position 5,727,703 of record NC_140964.1, on the reverse strand, counting down.
TCCAGGTTTCGGATCCACTCCGCCTCCTTATTGTGTTCTTTTCGATCTTCATAAATTCCTTTCTCGAATTGTTCCAGTTCATCTTTTTCAGGAGGGATTTACACATTCTGCTTCCGTTTTCCTCGTACACGGGAGAATCTTTCCAGGTTGTTGTCAAACATCCGGCCTTGTTTTCTCCTGCTGTTAGCCTCGTCGGAGTTTTTTTTTTATTTTCCTTGCCATCATTTCTATGTTCAGTTTGTTTTTTAGCAACCATTCCTTCTCAGTCTTTGTCTTCACTTTTATGGGTTTTTATTTTTTGGGGGGATTCTCCTCTTTAGTTTTGGCCTTTGATTTCTTCTTTGGAATTGCTGAATCTGTCCCGTCTCCTTTCTGAGCATCTCCCTCCATCTCTCGATGGTGGTGCTTGGGTTTTATTTGTGGAACCTGCTCTGTTCTTAGGGTTCTGCTAAGTTGTGTGTTTCTCAGCATGTCATCAAATTAGTCGTCTTTCTTCAGTTGGTGTCATTCTCACATCCTCTATCTTATTAGCCAGCTCCTCTTCTAGAGAATGTTGCACCTCATCATCCTCCTCCTCCTCTACCCCTCTGTTCCCCTTCATCCTTCTGCCCATTGTCATTTGTCCTTTCCTCATCTATATGTGCTGCACCCATGAATCGGTCTCCACTACCCATCCCCCATGATTAAAATGTAGAGCATGTTCCGCATTCAAGGACATCATCCCTCCCCTCAGCATTCCAGCTTTCATTGTTTTTCTCTTTGCTGTCCTGCTGAGGTCTTTCCTTTGAGACAGGCAACATCGTTGTAGCTTTGACCTTTGATGCATGGCTCTGCCTCCGTTTTGAGATGGTGTAGCCGTTTAAGGCACCCTTTGTTCGGAGTTGTTTTTGTAATACTCTCCTACACACTCAACCCATCGTGCATCACACACGGGGCTTCCATTGCACCACACAAGGCCTCCCGCGAGCACCCTCGGCTGTTCACATAATGTGGTATTCCCGTGATGATGGTCCCACTCGCTTTCACTTTCTTCCTGCTCCGATTGCCACCACACGGACCTTTCAACATCCCGACAGAGATGGTAGGCTCGCCGCTTCGCTCGAGGCCGCATATTCTGCTGCTGTGAGCCGTGCGTGCCTCTCTCACTTTCTGCTCCATGCAGTGATATCTGTTCGAGCACTGCACGTCTCCATTTTGAGTGCACCGTGCTGTTCCCATGTCGGCAGGATCACACCACCCTGTGCTTTGCAGCCTCTCGATTCCATTGTAGTCTCCTTCCTCACTGTCTCCGTTACCTGAAGAAGTCTTGACATCTGTGCTCCTCAGAATGGAGGTATGTGACTCAGACAGGTTCAGACGGTGGAATCGTCGAGAAAGACAGAGAGGGAGAAACGAGGCATCCTTGTCGCGCCGCCATCTTGGGATGTGTGTGTGTGTGTGTGTGTGTGTGTGTGTGTGTGTGTGTGTGTGTGTGTGTGTGTGTGTGTGTGTGTGTGTGTGTGTGTGTGTGTGTGTGTGTGTGTGTTCGATGTAACTGTCTTTTCTCGGGACAACCATTATTCAAAATAAGATGTAGGGATGCTTTTACATGATCATTCTTGTGACCATTATACCTTTTGGAGAAACATCCCTAAATCTTTTTGCATTTAACAAAAAGGTGTTTATTTCTTTCGAGCAAATACCACCCATCGCGACGCTAATGGGGATACTAAAGGGGGAGGGAGAAAAACAGAGGGATGGAGAGTGGTGAGGGAGAGAGAGAAGAGGTGGAGGGGAAAGGAGCAAGGAGGGTGGGGGAACAAGGAGGGGTGGGGGAGTGAGGAGGGGAGCGAGGAGGGAGGGAGCAAGGAGGGTTGTGGAAGGGAAGACAGTGTTAAGTGAGAGGAAGGGAAGGCAGATGTGCGGTGGAGCGTTAATTACGATTAATACCGTTTCATCAAAATGATTCTGCATAGACCACCAGTGAAGATGGAAACAAAATAATGTCTGAAATTCATTTTCTACCAGTCATACTACAAACATGGCCCAGAGACAAACACCGCCTGGATACATCTGGAGACAAAACCCGCTGGACGCATCCGAGGGAAGTCGGCTGGACACAAAAACCACCCAGACACATCCAAAGACAAACTCCCTTCCAGAGACAAACACCACCCAGGACACGTTCAGAGACAGAGACAAACACCATCCAGACACATCCAGAGCTAAGCTGTCCAGAGAAAAACTCCTGCCTGGACATAAACACCGCCCGGACGCTTCGGAAGCCAAGCTGGCCGGAGACAAACACTGCTTGGACATGTCTGAAAACAAACTCCCATCTGGAGACAATCACCGTCCAGACATAAACACCATCCGGATATGTCCAGAGACAGAGAGGAAAGGAGAGAGAGACAGAGACAGAGACAGAGACAGAGAGAGAGAGAGAGAGGGGTGGGGTAGGGGAGTTAGCAGAGAGAATATGTTATACCTTATGAAAAACACACACACAGCAATTTTTCAGGAATCGGCAGGTTGGAGTCCGTGTGATTACCAACTGCAGTACTTACTGTACACAACTCAAAAACCTTGAGTAGCTTTCACCAAAAAACAACGTTGCATTTACTGTATATAGACGTTTCAGGGATATGTTCACAAACATTATTCTTTACAAACAGCTGCATGTGACAGATGGAACAAAAAATCAGCTTGGTGGCTCTCTCTCTATATCTATCTCTATCTCTATCTCTATCTCTATCTCTCTCGTGTTCTTCTGACGTCCACTCTGTTTGCCATCATCTGAGGTAATGTCAACAAAAATGACACATTTTATCTTTTACTTAATTCGTCCCGAGCGCTGCAGTGGTAGGATTTGATAGCGATTTTATTGCACCTATGATAAAGCTATTCAAGAACTACAAAAAGTTTTCTTACGTGCTTGACCTCCGACTTCCGGTTTTCGAGCCATAGCCGGAAGTTGGCAAACACATGCAAAGGGCAAAATCGCCAAGGCGAAACGGATAAGTGTAAACAAATACGTCTTGACATGGTGATCGAGCATGGTTGATAGAACATTTTTTGTCATTTAAACTTTCCTCCATCTCAACTGCGAAGGGTGCCAGATGGCAAAATACGCAATAGGAAAAATCTTGCCAGGCAGAGGAACAATTGTATGTGAACCAATACGTCTTGGCAATGAATCTTCGTCGGTGGATCGGTCAGAATGAAAAGCATCGTATCCAGCGCTTCAATCCCAGCAGATCCCTCGTCGCCTACTGGCTTGTCCCTCTCTTTCCACTCAAAAGCCATGAAATCTCGTGGCCTGAAACTTTGCATGCAAGGTAAGGGAAATCCAAAGTCGTGCATGATTGAATATTGGTATTTTGGGTTGATTCAAATACCCCTTTTGAAGATAATTAACGGCCTTATTTAATTATCCTTTATCAAGGCTCATCCTTGGTCACCTTGCTGTCCCTCAAAGTGGTCTTAATTTATTAAGGGAAGAGGGAGTGGGGGAGGGCCCGTTTATTCTTTTTTTTTTTGGCCAACTCAACAATGCCTTGATTTGAAACAGGCTGCAATGATTTCTTGACGACAAAGCTATTTTTTTTTCCACTTTCCTCATACCATCAAATGCCTGATCATTATACCGACAAATCGTTCAGTGATGGGTTGCACTATGTAATATTATATATATATATATATATATATATATATATATATATATATATATATATATATATATATATATATATATACATATATATAGTTGTATTGGGATCTCCCGCAATGAAGCTGAGTCTTTGGGCCTCTCACTCAAACACCGCAGGTTGGTCAGTGGTCTTTGTCTTCTACCGTCTCCTCTCCAGCCTCGCCCCCCCCCCCCGCTCTCTCTGCGATTTGTCCCCACCACATTTCTGCAGGGCGCTCAAGGTCCGCCAACAACCCCCTTCTGGTAAAACTACCAAAATCACAAATCACTGCTCACCTTCACTCTTTCATTCCTCTTTTTTCCCACCTTTGGAATAAACTCCCTCACTCTATTCATTCCCATTCTTCCCTCCAGGCCTTCAAAACAGCTGTTCACCACCACCTCTTATCATCCCCCATCCAAATCCTCGATCTTTTCTACCCCCGATAATTCACCCAAGCCCACCTCCTTCAAATTCCTGCTTTCCTTCCTGAAAGTCCCTGTAATGTCCATCTTTTATTCCCCATGTTCCCCGTCCCATCCTTCTCCCTTCCACAGATCTCCAAATGTCTCTGTTCCCCATTATTTTGTCCTTCCCACTCCCTCCCCTCCTATCTCATGCCCCCCTTGATGTGCGTTGTGTGTTAGCTCTCATATGAGCCTCGACAAGGTATACAAGAAAAAAAAAAAAAAAAAATTAAAAAAAAAAAAAAAATCGCTGGATACATTGCAATGCCTATAAATTCCCAGAGACACCAGCATTTGTGGCTTCATTTCATTTCTGCCCATGCCATAACCTCGATAATCTCTTAAACCAAGCCAAATGACAAAATTTAAGCTCCAGAATTGAACTTAGCAGCAGTTCCGACTGCTGAAAAAGTGTTCGTTTGTCCAATTCTGACATTGTTTGACATTTTTGGCATCTCCTTGAGGTGCTTAACATGATGGATCGGTGATTGCTAATCGCTTGCAAAAGCAGGCATTCCTTATCGACCCTTTGAGGAGTGCTTCCTTTGGTGCTTAAGCCACTTTGCGAGCACTCTACAATATTTACATAATCACTGAATCCTCTATATCGATCGACTTGAACAAAGTTCAGGGGATACTCACCTGCATTTAGCCCCATGTTGTTCTGCAGTGCATTGGGTGGTGTGTAGCCCACTGAAAATGTGCAATTATATTTTACACCATGTTTCCCCTTTTTGTGCAATCTTCTTTCATAATACGACCCGTCACTTCGGCATAGATAAATACATCCCAAAAAAATTTATCCGTTTTGTATATAAAGGTTTGTTCAACCATTTCGGTTTTCATCAACAACCCACCCCCTCCCCCTCCACCACTTCCCCCCTTCTCTCCCTCCCACATAGGGAATCGTGACATTTTGTGAGGCATCGCTCACCTCCCTCATTCATTCTCCTGTCGTTCAGTGACGGGTTGCACTTTGTTATATATATATATATATATATATATATATATATATATATATATATATATATATATATATATATATATATTTTTTTTTTTTAATATATTGTTGCGGTTCTGCAAAACCGCATGCCTCTTAGGCAATGGCACCCAACATACAGTGAACCCTTGGCAGTTATTTTATTAGTCTTCATGCAGTCAGAACTTCCCCTCATGTCAAGTGCATTAACAGGATGAAGTGCATTACATGGGTCTAATAGCTTGGTCTATTAACTGTATAGTATCTCTATCTTCTATTCAAACTCTTTCCTTTTAGCCATGGTACAAATCAAGCAAGCAAGCAAACACACCACAATATGAATAGCAAACACACCATGGAGCCTACCGTGTGAGAATCAACAATAAGAATAAATACACCACACGGCACGCGCATGGCGCAACATTTCATTCAAATCTGCGTGCCAATTTCCAACGGCATCTCACCTTGCTCACCCCTCGCCCACCAAAAACTCATCACTTCGACCGGCGACACCTCCCGCACACGGGGAACATGTTCCCACACCTCCTCGTACCTCTGTATCGATACAATTCGCCGTGGCGTATTTCGGAGAGTCTGGTGGGAACCGGAGGTTGCTCCCACCCCATGGTCTTCTCACCCCCGAACCCCAGGTCCGCAACAATGTCTATACATCATACTTTATCGTTTAGCACTTTGTTGAGTATTTTAAACCAGTCATGAGAGCACTGACATGCCAGTTTACAATGCTGACCTAACTTTGATCACTGATTCCGAGTACTGTCTCTGATCACAGTGTTTTCAATATCCATGCTTGATAAAATTGCCAGGTCATGTGTCATGTTGTGACTGGCTATTCTGTCGTCCTTTTTTATATTTATTTTATAATCTTGGTTGTGTTTCCAACAATTGTCAGGGATGAGTATATTGACATTTTTCCAGATATTGTGTTTGCTTATTCTGCACACATGTTGTAATGCCCAGTTGTGCATTGTCCAGGTGTTCTGATACATGGGTTATGCATCACGAGAGTAGGCAAATGTCCTCCACATTTCAACTTTACACAACCTGCACTAATCCGACTGACTCGGTCCTGCCATTTTCTCAAAGACTTTCGTGTATTGTCCTCAATCTTGGGCATTTATCATACATAACTCATTCTCCATCCCAATGATGTCATCTTAGGCATTCCGATGAGTGTTTATCCATTGTTGGCTTGTCCAGTTATTTTGGAACCATCTGCAATTACCCATCTCCCATTTTCCTTTCCCTACTTTGCAATATGGGGCTGTGTTCATCACCGTCTCTCTGCACTTGCCTTTGGTCCATCACCGTCTCTCTGCACTTGCCTTTGGTCCATCACCGTCTCTCTGCACTTGCCTTTCGTCCATCACCGTCACTCTGCACTTGCCTTTCGTCCATCACCGTCTCTCTGCACTTGCCTTTGGTCCATCACAGTCTCTCTGCAGCTGCCGTTGGTCCATCACCGTCTCTCTGCAGCTGCTGTTGGTCCATCAGAGTCTCTCTGCAGCTGCCGTTGGTCCATCACCGTCTCTCTGCAGCTGCCGTTTGTCCATCAGAGTCTCTCTGCAGCTGCTGTTGGTCCATCACCGTCTCTCTGCAGCTGCTGTTGGTCCATCACCGTTTCTCTGCAGTTCTTGGCACCTGGTTCAATTTCCTCTTTGAGGATGTACCTGTGATGTCGGCATGGTTATCCCCTCAGTGGATCCTCCATTTGGCCCCAAGTTTCTGTTCCGTAGTGGATGTTATGATTTTTCCAATTTGAGGTGGACCTGCGACAATGACGGCACCAGGGTCCCTTTGGTGTCTCCAACACATCAGATCCTATAACTATTATCGAGTTACATTTTCGACAACTCCGAGTTAAATATTGTCTTCTTTCTCCAATCAGTTTCAGTTTTAAACGAATCCACCTGTTATTGTGAGTATTTTTTAACATGTGAAAAACCTTCCTCAATGTATTCTGCATGTATTTAACATTTCAATAAGGTCTCCATGTAAGTAACCCTCCCTTCCCAAACCTACATAACCCAATTCTACAAGCTCAGCCATGCTTGAGAATTCCGTGGCTAATTGAGGACACCATTTGCCTTCAAAAGTCTGGATAAAACTCCACCTCTGTCTAATGAGAAATGCCTTCACAGTGCGGTCAGCGTGCACGGTCCTTCAGCGAGAGGTTCGGACGAACGCATTCACCTGCAACCAAGGATGCGGGATAGATAATCAGCAGGGAGACTAAACGCCGCCCTGCAGCTGAGCTCAACGCCAAGAGTCCGTTACAATCAGCAGTGGGAAACATGAAAAGCCGTAAACCTCATTAGCAGTGCCGTCGGCACCTTGAATCAATCTCCTACAAGAAAAAGAACTCTTCAACTCCAAGCTGTGCCTAAACATCAAATGCATGCTAAACAATCACACACACACACACACACACACACACACACACACACACACACACACACACACACACACACACACACACACACACACACACACACACACACACACACACACACACCTGGCTGGATCACAAAGGTTTCAGCTCATTTAGGTCGGTACATTAATATTTTAAGAGGACCACGTTACATAAATTATTCTTCCTGCATATATCTCGGATATGTAACTTGTGCATCGACGTTCACACTTGATAGCAGAGTAAAGTAAAGGTTGAGTGAATCGCCCCATCGTGTTTGCTGGATTTTTGAAGTTCTTAGTCGTTCAAAATATGGTCCATGGTTTGATCGGCATTTCCGCACTCACTTGCCGTGTTTTCTTTAATTAGCTATTGATGCAGATAATAAGCAAACCTAGCATGGGACGTGGGACTTTGGTTTGTGTACACCAAATCCTGGTCGTTATTTTGTGGGTGTGGGGGGGGGGGTAAGGTATTTATTGAGGATATTGACGTTCATTTAATTAATTTGCAATTGTTCTTTTCCATTATATCCAAAATCAAGGAGAGTCTGGCTGTGCTCCAGAAAGGTTTGCATAATTTGAGGTGGAGATTCGGCGAGCTTTGTCAGTTGTCGGTCTTCATGGATTGGGAGGTTTGGGTTGGTTTGGATATTTACTGAGCGATGAAGCTTTCCTCCAGATTTCAGGTGGATGAATGGTTAAGAGCTCCAGACTCCAGGTGGATGAATGGTTAAGAGCTCCAGATTCCAGGTGGATGAATGGTTAAGACTCCAGATTCCAGGTGGATGAATGGTTAAGAGCTCCAGACTCCAGGTGGATGAATGGTTAAGAGCTCCAGATTTCAGGTGGATGAATGGTTAAGAGCTCCAGATTCCAGGTGGATGAATGGTTAAGACTCCAGATTTCAGATGGATGAATGGGTTAAGAGCTCCAGATTCCAGGTGGATGAATGGTTAAGTGCTCCAGATTCCAGGTGGATGAATGGTTAAGAGCTCCAGATTCCAGGTGGATGAATGGTTAAGTGCTCCAGATTTCAGGTGGATGAATGGTTAAGTGCTCCAGATTTCAGGTGGATGAATGGTTAAGAGTTGAGGTAGCCGGGGGTAAAGATGTTGACTAAACGGTATGTCGGTGATGATCTGCATCGTAATGCTGAGAACAGTGGTTGAGGTGTTTGGTATGGTGGTTGTCTGTCCAAACAAGGGTACAACAAACACTATGTGGTGTAATACATGGGCGACAGGTAAGCATGTCCACGTTCAACTTGTGCATGTGAGTTTCCGGAGTATATTGGTCCTCATCTTCATTGACCTTCATCCATCCATTGGGACCATATTCTGTACAGAGCGTTGGTGCTGCCTAAGCAGTCTCCTTCGCTCTTGGGCACAATCCTGCACAGGTCACCACTCCGACACAGGATACAAGCATGCTGGCACTCATTTTGCCGACCTCGGAAGGATGACAGGCAGAGTCAACCCCACCTGGTATTAATTTAACATCCGAGGGGGATTTGAACTCAGGATCCTAGGATCTCAAGCCCACCAACCTAATCATAAAGCCAACACCAGGCATATTGACCTTCAGATGTTCTCAATTTAGGTCAGTCTTCTACCCAGTTACGAGATGACTCAAATCGGGACTTCTTCACCATAGAAAGTTACCTTTAATCCAGCATTTGTTAACCGGTTATCCACGGACAGTGGGTTATGCCACCGTCCTGGATGGATTCCGACAAAGCCGTGAGTGTCCAGAGTATTCCTCCATTAATTTTCAAGCCCTTCGTGCGTAAATTGCTTGTCGGCTTTGTGATAGTATAGTGAAAGCAAGATTATCCGCACACATGAATTTCTACGATGTTGTACGTGGCATATCGCTTACATGCATATTAGAGTGATGGGACCAACACAGATGCTCGAGGTAATCCATCATTGAGGGTTCTGAGAGAGCTGGCCTGGAGTGTCTCAAAAACTGCCATTGGGTGGGCGACTTCAACCTTCACGCGGTTCACCCATAAAGTGGAACGAAGAGTTTCCTTGAATTGGTGTCATCAGATGGACCAAACAGCAACTCACACTCCAAAAAAAAAGGTCCCTTTTCAGGGCCAGTCAACCCGAAGCAAAAAACCAAGCCACCGAATGTAATCAAAGTATGTTCATGCGCACATCGGACAATTTCCCTCGAAGGACCCTTCGAGACAACACCGATCTTTGAGCACCGCAAGAAACCCAGAGTGAACACATTGCACGCGGTTTGTGACCACATTCATGGTCTGGAGCACACCGTGGCATTCCACCACCCACAACGTGACATCGCAACCTCCACCGGTAACCGGTCATATGCAAGCGTGTCACGCATGTTGATAATTTCCTAAAACACACACAAGCACAAAGTTCAATGTTAAATATTAATGAAGTCAGAAAATTGCGCCATTATTTATCATTCCGGTGCTGTGCCACAATGCGTACGACATTATTATTATTATTATTTTTTTTTTTTGGTCTCGCAACCGCTGTGGAGTCACTCAAATCTCTTCAGGCCACAAAGTAAATTCCACTTCCTCAGGAGGGTCACCGAGGAGCAAGTTCAATAAACTGACGTAATCAGTGTAAAGTGCAAACTCCCAATGCAATTTTGAGCAAATTCTGGATGGGTGCGAGTTATATTACATGATTACTGTGGGGATATAAGCTATACGTGTATGTTTGGTCATGCTTTGATAATGCAAAATGAAATGAGTTTTGTGAGCTGGTGCATGACATTTGGGGAGGGGGTGAGGGGGGGGGAGTAATGGGCGTGGTTCAGCAGTGGGTGGTAAGCAGAGTTCTGATGAAAGAACCAACTCTAACTCCATCCATCATACAGTGCCACAGACTCCAGGTGGTTGAAATCTGGTATTTTTAATTGTAACTGACCAATCAAAGCAGGTGATGATCGACGATGCGAAAATGCTTCCTTTTTGAATCACAACGTAGGACCCCGGGATGCCAGAGAATGCAGCAAACATTCCATTCACAGCTCAACAAATCGAAAGACTTCGCTTGTGTTGGCGAATGTCGATCGCAAATGTACAACGAACACCAAGCTCACCGGACACCTGCAGCCACAATAGTGTGCAGCCTGTGGCTGCTGGTTGCATCGTTTTCTGGGGGCGTGGGTGTGCCACTGCTGCAGTAGTGCCCTCCATTACCAATAAACTAGTTCTCATTTTGCCGACCTCAGAAGGGTGACGGGCAGAGTCAACCCCACCTGGTGTTAATTCAACGTCCGACAGGGGCTTGAACTCGAGAACCTAAGATCTTAAGCCAGCCACGCTAACCGCTAAGCCAATACCAGACACTGATGACACGACAATAGGAAGCTTAAATCGGCCGTGACCGTGCAGGCACTGCAAAATGGCATTTGGTAATTGTAACTGAATGTAAAAGTCCAATCCTCAAAGGATGTTTCATAACAATTGCCCGTTATCCATGTCGCCTGACCTTGCATGGTCTGGCCCGGTGCCTTTCGATGTGAAATCACGATTGATGAAGGCCGTTGTATGCAAGGTGTCATTATGTACCAATTACAAGTGATGTCATCATGATGCTTCTCATAAATGGTTCAGAGAAAGTTTCACTTTCTGAATGTATACTTCCTTCCACAAACACATCTGGTTTTTCCTGCTGAAAGGCATCATTTTAGAATTTAATAATGAGCTGCGATGTGATCGTCTGCTGCACAATGTTGCTTGTGTGCAGCAATCAAATTTACTCCTCACCAAAATACGTACCTGACTACGACTACTACTTGTACTACTTCCTTAATGGTGCGGATTATTCTCACCTTTTTTGTGAGTTTGGTTTGGGGAAGGGAAGTTTTTGGCCAAAGTCTTTGAAGAACCCACCAGTCAGGACTGAAATCCAACAGGTGACGACTTGGGCAGGCATTTATAATTTGTTTAGGGCACCGGAGATAGCTCACCTACTCTTTGTGTAGGACACTGTGGGATCTTTAACATTCATGAGCTAATACTAGCAGGTTACAGAGAGCACAAAGCTTAATGCACATCGGAGGGACGGCACGCTTTGTGATTTAATTCCTGGCCTGCAAAGCACCAATCCGACAGTTTATAGTCAGGCCAGGAATCAAACCCAGACCGGACATCCTCTGCACAATCTTGTTGGAGATATTCAGTGAAATCTATCATTTTGAAGTGTAAAAGTAGCACATTAAATTTCTGGGACTGGCATGGGTCACATTAGTCTTTCAAACTGTGTCCCAACCTAACTTGTCTGGTTACCAAGTGTGGCCAACATCAAAGCCAACTCGAGAGTTCATATAACACCTTACCCGAGTCTTGAGAAAAAGGACAAGGGAAGGGTCTTTTAAACTCTTGCTTTGGGTTTACAAGCACAACCTATATTTCCTATGAGCCACAATTTGCTTTGAATCTAGATATTCGCCAATGCTGAGAGCACGAGCAACAAATTTGATTGGTCGATATGGCATAAAATTTTGTCCAAGTAGTGCTAAACTGGATGTTTATTAAAAAGAACAAAGATGGTGATTTGTGTTCTAGAGTGTTGAAGTATATAATTCAATTTAAATAAAATAAAGATTTTAAATGATGGAGGAAAAAAAAAAAAAAAAAAAGTTGGTGTCAAAGCCACCCAATGCTCACCTGTTTATACATTCATCGTTTTTAAAAGAAGAGTCTAATAATATTTTTTATAAAGCTGTTAGTCTGCAGTGAAGTCTGATCCAAATAATTTTAAAGCAATATATGTATTTGTATATTGTAATAAGTAAACTAGGACACATATTAAATGAGTGGCAAGCGTCTAGTATAAACAGGCGAGCATTGGGTGGTTTTGACAAGATCTTAGGTTGAAATGTATTTTTTTTTTTAAATAATTTGTTAATTTCAACGTCACTACACCAATAGTATACCCCAAAGGAAACTCTACGCCAAATATCAGCATCCTAGTACACATATTAAACGATTGGCAAGCTTCTAAAAAAAAATAACTTGCACCAAAAACTTTAACGTTGATGTGCTAAAAAAGTTAAGTTCAAAACAGGTCAAAAATTTAAAACATTTAAAATTATTTTTTAATTTCAACTTCACTACATCAATAATATACCCCAAAGGAACCTCCATGCCAAGTATCAGCATCCTAGTACACATATTAAATGAATGGCAAGCTTCTAAATAACTTGCACCAAAAACTTTAACATTTTCACGCTCACGCTGACACTCACGCTCACACCGGGGGTATCGCTAAAGCTCTCTGTTTTTCGAACAGGCGAGCTAAAAACAAAAAAAAAAATTGGGAAGTTTGCCACCATTGCTGCACTGTCTTTTACACCACCATATTTAACACAAAGTTCTTTGTATTCTTTATGATGTCCCTAAAAACAGTAAATTTCCCTGTGTAACGATTTTCAATTTTGTATGACTAACAGACAGACAGACTAAAAAAAAAATTACCTCGCGTCTCTGCGCATGGACATCTCTTCACGGGATGAAGTTCCGTACAATTTGCCAAATTCAGAGCCAAAGCGAAACTACAGATTCATGTTCCAATTGGTGTTCTAGTGTTCAAAATATACAATTCAATAAAAAAATAAAGAAGTTCCGAGATCATAGACTTGCGTCTGTAACAGACTCACATACAGACAAAATGAACCAACCGCTTAACCCTGCTTTTCACTTCACACGCCGGGTGAGAAGGAAAATATTTTTGTCCAAGCCTATCTGGATACCTCGTAGAGCAAAAAGACGATGGGGTTATGTTATTAACTATATGGATTAGTCAACATCCTTCTCTTCAACAACAAACTAAAGCGAAGTCAATGGCACACCATCGCAAATCCCCACGCTTCCCACCGAAAGTAAAGTTGAAAGACGGCAAAACATTCCACCAGGAATGACCGAATATCAAATTTTGAGTTTAAAAAAACAATAACAATAAAAATAAACATAAACACAACCTGTTTTGACCCCTGTGACCTGAAGTCCCCAACTCCAGGGGCTTGAAACGGTGGTAAAATTCAAAAAGTTGCTGCACATTTCACCTCCCCCCCCAGCCCCCCACCTCAACAATCATGTTGATTGCATATACAAAGTTTAATTTTTAAAAATGTTTTAAAAATGCTTGTAATTGCATTTTTGGGTATTTGACCTTTTGATCCCGCCCCAAGGTCACAGGGCGCGTGGCCAATAGTTGTACTGCTCTCGCACATTCTTACCATGTGTTCATAACTACCAAGTTTGGTATATATATATATATATATATATATATATATATATATATATATATATATATATATATATATATATATATATATATATATATATATATATATATATAGATAGATAGATAGATAGATAGATAGATAGATAGATAGATAGAGAGATAGAGAGATAGAGAGATAGAGAGATAGAGAGATAGAGAGATAGAGAGATAGAGAGATAGAGAGATAGAGAGATAGAGAGATAGAGAGATAGAGAGATAGAGAGATAGAGAGAGAGAGAGAGAGAGACAAATGGAAACAGATAGACAAAACCGATTTCACAATCTCCCATTTTTTGGCATTTGGATAATATTGCACAGCCTTCTTCGATCATGCAATTAATTGATTAAATTTTGAAAATAATGGGAATAGTAATTGCAAGTATCCCCCCCATCCTCTGTACCCCCACCCCCCACCTGCAACTGTGTGGACCTCCAACATCTGGGGTCTCCACTCTAATCTGACAGATCTCTCAATCCAGGCCACTGCCAATAAACCAGACATCTGTTTAATGGAATCCTTTCTCCCAGAGGACACCCCCAACTCCTTAGTGGATCTCCCTGGCTATTGTCTCTTCTGGTTTGATCGACATGAACCACCTGCTGGCGGTGAAGTTGGACTGTACATTAAGAGCTCCATTTTTCACTCTCCATGTACTACCCTTACACCTCCCAAACCGCATGACATACCTCTGGCTGTGACTCCCCCCCCCAAACCTCTGCAACCACCTCAGATTTGACTGTGTTGTACTGTCCTCCCAACAATGATGACTCCATCTACATCTCTCTCTCAGACAACATGGACCAACTTTTAATCGCTCATCCTAAATCTCTTCCTCAAATGTGACGATTTCAATTGTCACCATCTAACCGGGATTGGTGTTGGTACCTCTTTGACCAGCCATGGTACTCCAGCAAAGGACTTCTGAGATTCCATGGGACCGACTCAATCAGTGAACCGTCCAATCTGGATTTCTCCCGACGGCAAATCCTCCTTTCTGGACTTGATTCCCAACTTTCCCGCAAATGTCTCCTGCTCTTCCTCTGCTCCAACTGATTTCATCTGAGAATACGCTTCTGACTCTCTCAACATCTCTCTGACTATTCTCAGAGAACTGCCTCAACACCGGCGAGTCTGGCATTTCACTCAAGCAGATTGGCAGTCACAAGCAGCCACCTCTCTTCAGGACTGGTCTCCCCGTATCTACTGCCCCTGATATTAATGCATCCTGGGAATTCTTCCACAAAAACCTGCTGTTCCTGATGCAGATATGCATCCCATCTCGTCCTCAGTTATCTGACCCTCCTTCATGTCGATGGTACACAGACTCGTGTAATGAGGCAGTCGCTCTGAAACCATTACACCATAGAATCTGGTTATATTTTCCTTTAAAATGAATAATCTTGTTGAAAATCTTCTTCCTTCAAACAACTGAACTAACTACATTATATTAATTGGATAATTGCTGAGAGCAATGTTTATTTAAACATCCTTTTCATCTTCACAAGCAGCGACTTGCACGGCACCATTGTGGCACGGCCAGGCCCAATTGACACGTTCACAAAGGAGACAAAGCTGTGTTTTGACTCCGGGGCAGAAAGCAACCATGGCCATCCTGCAGACACCACAAACCAGACAAATCACATTGCACCGGCTTCACGTGAGAAGCAGAATGCACTCGGATCCAAGCACTTCGCGGTTCTCGGAATGGCTCGAGTAGAAACAAAAGGAGACGCGCAAAGATTGGATCCTCATTTCATCGCCTGAGAGCAATTCGTTCCTCGCCGAGTATCATCTCCTTGGAAGTTTCTTCCTGGATGCCTCTCCAACAGGTCCTTTGCGGACAATATGCGTTGCCGGTTAAATGGATGGGGCCGCGTCACAAATTTCTTGGCAACAGACGGTGCCTTTCTCCAGGCGATCAGAAGCAAGACACACAGGCAATTTGTTCCCAACAGAAGGTGGGGTAATGGAGCCAATTAGAGAGAAAACCTCCTTCAGGGTAAACGTTTGGGGGAAGGGGGGGCTGTCACATGACGACCGTGGATTAACGAAAGCGCACGGTGTTCTCCAGGATGAATCATCAACACTTGTCGCGTCATCGTCAGCTGTTCAACAAGAGGCACAGTAAGGTAAACCGTCGCATATTCCAACCTCCTGCTATTCAGAACACGCAGAAAACAGAAAAGCCCATCTCGACCTTTCAACAGAAAGAAGAAAGGCCGGAGACATGCAGAAACACAGGAGGAGATCCATCAATGGCTATTCTGAGTTTGAGACAGGATATTGTCGTGACCGGAGTCTGTTGCTCGTTGGGTCATTGCCCAGAATCACGACTGCGTTGAAACAGTGACACTCACCGCCGCTGCCTTCAGAAGACTAGTCCTTCGATGGCTACGGCACATCCTGGGAACCATTTCAGATTTTGTCACCTAAAGTTGAGCTTCATTCATGCAGCACAAGTTCTTGGACCAATTAATACCATCACTTTGCCGTCAAAATGAAACCAAATAACCTTAAATTAGGCCGAATATCTTCGAGCAATTGTACCAGTTTTCTTTATCGTGACCCTGATGGTTATATACTCGGGGAGGGTGTCAACACGTTTGTGCAACGAGACCAATGGGTTACCAGTTGCTTTTCACAAGGTGGGGTCC
The DNA here is from genome assembly GCF_056783735.1 of Eptatretus burgeri. Classification (NCBI taxonomy): domain Eukaryota; kingdom Metazoa; phylum Chordata; class Myxini; order Myxiniformes; family Myxinidae; genus Eptatretus; species Eptatretus burgeri. The sequence goes on along the minus strand of NC_140964.1, from coordinate 5,711,223 downwards.
CAGTTTCCGCGCTCAGGTCAGAGTCCTTACATTTAGTGATCACCAAGGAAACGTTTGGCTTTGTTGTTATTCTCAATGTTGTTTCTTCTCTTCCATGGTGAAATTAAATCAGTAGGGTGTTTATTATACCTCACCCCCCCCCACCTCCACCCCCTCAATCAACCCTCAACCATTCACTGCAATTCGATTGCACAACTACATCCCCATCACTCGAGGAATAAAATCTCCAGCTCATTTTTAATGAATTTTCTGCATTATTGCCTCAAACGGAAGAATTTGATAACATCTCCACGGCGAGATTGTTCAGAATCCCACACACAATGGCAATGTGAGACCTCAGTGGCCTTTATGAACAATCTTGAAGATTTCACAAGAGAGACAAGCGACGCCACCACCTCGTCGTCGAGAACAATGAAACGCACTTGGATGGAAATAATAAAAACGTTTCCCCGAGATTATTCCGGCTGATTGCATGAAATCACGTGAGCGTTGGATTTTACTAACGATCGGTGTTAATCGGATAACGATTCCACTCGGTTCCTCCATTTAATGGCAGAACCATGAAAACACCTCGTGAGAAGCTCAGGAGATAATCAAAAGGAGGACGCATGTTTAACTAGACCTTTGTTTGAAATAATCAGAGACCCTGAGCACACACTGACAAAATGGCAAATGGATTTATTACAAATGAAAAATGATCTCTCCTCCAACATCGATCAGGTAATGATGATATATTTGGCAGAGAGCATTAAAAAAAATCGATTTGATTGCTGCAGATATGATGCCAATCGAGGTGATACGAGGACCACACCGACGTCTTTCCACCTCCCAGTGGTGGTACGACATGTCATAGCACGTACCACCTCTGCCTAATGATTAATGAGGCCTTTCCTCTCTCCAATTATTATTTTTTTTTACATTCTAAGCAAAGACATTAGTAGACACCCTCGTCCCTTTACACGAATTGCAAGGAGACGAGTAGACATTGCACAAACACCTGTACATGGTGAATGGGATTTGAACCTCGGTTCTCGACATCTCCAGCCAAGGGAACACGAACAGGTGAATCAGGTGAACAGGTGAATCCATTTTACATTAAAAAAAAAACAAAAAACAAATTAAATTTAAATGTTGGCGCTCCTTAGACTACTGCGGGCACCTCGTTCCGAGAACCTTTCAAACACCGCATGTAGTCAGTCAATGCTCTCAGATGACTCGCAATCGATCAGGCATTTGCAAGGTAAACATTATCAGAAATTCCCAAAACGAGGAAGTTCTAATCGTCAAAAAAGAAGAATTCGAACTTCCTCGCTCCTTCCCCTTGAAATAAATAATCTTTCCCAGTGACGTGCGATTACTTTAACAATTTAATATTCATCAAAACCAAACAAATACGTCACAATGGACCGAGCTCGCGCTTTCGAATGAAATGAAGATTTATTCGCTCACGTACCCCACGAAGCATCGGAATTTATCCAAACGCTCAAACCGAAGGAGGCTTTTGCTCAAAGCTGCACACGTTCGACTCTGCGCGGTCTTCCTCGGACTTGCGCTCTCAAACGCACACTGCACGGATTGAAATAAACACTAAACACCGGATCAGAGTGAAATCAAAACCATCGTAAGGGAAGAACGGGAGAACGTGGTCGGTCCTTGAAAACTACAGGTACTCAAAATATCCTCCCACAAAAGAGAAACATACCAACGGAGGCAAAGGGCATGCACCATCAATGGAGTGAACAAGTAAAGAGCATCACAAAAAAGTTCAAGTCATTCAAAGAGAACTTTATAACAGAAATACAAGGGCGGAAAGATGGATAAGAGGAAAATCAAAAAGACAAGAAAACAAGACCAAGGATCCCATGCACCACAATTACAAAGGAACATTTGGTGGAGAGAGAGAGAGAGAAAGAGAGAAAGAGAGAAAGAGAGAAAGAGAGAAAGAGAGAAAGAGAGAAAGAGAGAAAGAGAGAAAGAGAGAAAGAGAGAAAGAGAGAAAGAGAGAAAGAGAGAAAGAGAGAAAGAGAGAAGAGAGAAGAGAAAGAGAGAAGAGAAAGAGAGAAGAGAGAGAGAGAGAGAGAGAGAGAGAGAGAGAGAGAGAGAGAGAGAAAGAGAGAAAGAGAGAAAGAGAGAAAGAGAGAAAGAGAGAAGAGAGAAAGAGAGAAGAGAGAAGAGAGAAGAGAAAGAGAGAAGAGAAAGAGAGAAGAGAAAGAGAGAAAGAGAGAAAGAGAGAAGAGAGAGAAAGAGAGAGAAAGAGAGAGAAAGAGAGAGAAAGAGAGAAAGAGAGAAAGAGAGAAAGAGAGAAAGAGAGAAAGAGAGAAAGAGAGAAAGAGAGAAAGAGAGAAGAGAGAGAAAGAGAGAAGAGAGAAGAGAGAAGAGAGAAGAGAGAAGAGAGAAGAGAGAAAGAGAGAAGAGAGAAAGAGAGAAGAGAGAAGAGAGAAGAGAAAGAGAGAAGAGAGAAAGAGAGAAAGAGAGAGAAAGAGAGAAGAGAAAGAGAGAAGAGAAAGAGAGAGAAAGAGAGAGAAAGAGAGAGAAAGAGAGAGAAAGAGAGAGAAAGAGAGAGAAAGAGAGAGAAAGAGAGAGAAAGAGAGAGAAAGAGAGAGAAAGAGAGAGAAAGAGAGAGAAAGAGAGAGAAAGAGAGAGAAAGAGAGAGAAGAGAGAGAAAGAGAGAGAAAGAGAGAGAAAGAGAGAGAAAGAGAGAGAAAGAGAGAGAAAGAGAGAAGAGAAAGAGAGAGAAAGAGAGAGAAAGAGAGAGAAAGAGAGAGAAAGAGAGAGAAAGAGAGAGAAAGAGAGAGAGAGAGAGAAAGAGAAAGAGAAAGAGAAAGAGAAAGAAAGAGAGAGAGAGAGAGAGAGAGAGAGAGAGAGAGAGAGAGAGACAGAGAGAGAGAGAGAGAAAGAGAGAGACACAGACAGGTGAGGAATCAGAATGGCACTCGGAAGAGTGGATACCTCGACTTGGCCGAACAGTTTACGTTTTGTATCCCACCGATAGGTGGATCTGAATCTGGACCTGAACCAAAATCTCTTCGGCTTGTTCTTGTCAACTAACCAACTCATCCACCAAGTTTCGTCATAACTCATCCAGAACTTTTTTTTAAATATCATGCTGTATTTCACTTTTGGCCGCATCACTCAATGGTGATGAATAACTTAAAAAAATTAATTCTTATCCACACCCGGATTCGGATCTTCACCAAAATCGAATCGATTCGTCCTCGTCATACATCCTTCCTGTCCACCAAGCTTCATCCGAATCCGTCAATAACATCCTGTTCACAGACAAACAAATACACAGATAGACAGAGACAGACAGACGTGGGTGAAAACATAACCTCCACCTACCTTTTTTTGGCAGAGGTAATAAAAAGATGCCTTTGGGCGACATATTTTGTGTTACTAAAAGTTCACAAACTTATTTTGACCAAACATTCAGTCATTACCTCCAACACGGAAGAGGAACGGAAGTTGTGTTTTCATCCCTGTCGGTCTGTTAACAAGATATTTCAAAAAAGTTGTGGACAGATTCAGACGAACCTTGGTGGTCAAGTTGGGCAGGTGACGAGAGCAACCCATTCGATGTTAAGATCCGGCCGATCAGCGTGCATCAATCCACTGCATCGTTCAAAGGGCAATGACAAACCAGGTGGGGTGTTTACAAAGAGTTGTTCATCAAATATTTATTTTCCTTTGCAATCAATTCGCATGCAGAGGATGAAATAAAGGAACCAAAAGCCCCGTGGACCTCATCTCTTTCCATCAGTCACTCTCAATAGAAAGGAGGAACCGCCAAACGCCAAACAAGCTGAGTGTCAGCTCACGGCAAGTCGTGCATTAGAATGGATATAGATTTGAGTCTGGAGACACGGAGAGCAAACCGTGAGTGCACGAGTGTCCGTTGTATATTTTCATGGGGAAACGACTTTCATCGATGGGGACGTAACACGTGAACGTGATCCACGAGGATCGGACGAGGCAAATAAGGAAATTCTAAAGGTCGAACCGTGCATGCAGTTGCGAAACACAAAACGGAGCATCTTTCCTCAAAGAAGGAACATTCTAAAGCCTCTCGTTTAGAGCACAGTCCTCTAAACAACTCTCACCAACAAACCGGAAAGAGAGAGAGAGTCTCACACGCCACACCGGCGCGAAGCAATTATTACAAGATGGCCTGTGTGAGCACCGATATCTTTCTCTATTCCTGATCAAGAAGCCGATCGATATCTCGAACACTTGCCTCATGTCCCTACCTTTCAGCAAAGAGCTCGAGGTTCTTGGAGAAACTTCTGGTGTTGCCATCGTTATTTCCATCACCATGTGCCCCTCATGAAAAGCTACTCCATGATCCGCATGCTCCAGTGAGCGCGTGCGTGCCACGCTGCATGAATAAAATTAAACTAAAGATTAGGCTCCGAAAGTCTGACAATGATGGAGATGGAATTGGTGCCAATGTGTCTGTTGGGGAAAGCTGCTTTGACTGCGGTATAATAAATAAGCTAAACATAATGATATTCCAGATGTTCGAGTGCAACTGAAAGCCAGCAACCGTAAGTAAACTTCGAGGAGCTAGTGAACTCACCGGAGATAAAAAAAATGCATTCAAACTCCCCTCCCCAACGCCCCATTCTCATGAATTTTATGATTGTTTGTTATTTGCAATGGCTGAGTAATGATGGAACAGCCGAGCACGGATCTCGTATTCACCCGTCTGCGTGCTGACAGATGCCACGTAGTGGGCAATGTGCTGCAAGTACTGGCTGGTATCCAACGAGGCCTAATGCTGCACGATCGTCTGCAAATAATTAATTAATTAATTTAAAAGCTTGAGTTGAGTGTCCAGAATTGCTCGATTCTATATCGTCAATCAGTCCTTGTGCACTGAACCCTTCGATTTAGTCGCACCGTCTGTATGCTGTGCAAATAGCATATTAATGTTCTAGCGCTGCCCTCTACCGTCATTAAACTTTCCTAAAGCGATGGAAGAGAGAGAGAGAGAGAGAGAGAGAGAGAGAGAGAGAGAGAGAGAGAGAGAGAGAGAGTGAGAGAGAGAGAGTGAGTGAGAGAGAGAGAGAGAGAGAGAGAGAGAGAGAGAGAGAGAGAGAGAGAGAGAGAGAGAGAGAGAGAGAGAGAGAGTGTGAGAGAGGGAGTGTGAGAGAGAGAGTGTTGGAGAGAGAGAGAGTGTGAGAGAGAGTGAGAGAGTGAGAGAGTGAGAGAGTGAGAGAGTGAGAGAGTGAGAGAGTGAGAGAGAGAGAGTGTGTGAGAGAGAGTGTGAGAGAGAGAGAGTGAGAGTGTGAGAGTGTGAGAGTGTGAGAGTGTGAGAGTGTGAGAGTGTGAGAGTGTGAGAGTGTGAGAGTGTGAGAGTGTGAGAGTGTGAGAGTGTGAGAGAGTGAGAGAGTGAGAGAGTGAGAGAGACAGAATTGTTGTTTGAAAGCCTATCGGTATGACATCCTTGTAAGATGAACATTCTGCGGTACCACAGTGGAAGGTGAACCCACCGATGTTTCAGTGACAAAGATCCCAAAATTGTGATGAGAGCCAACAGCTTGGCTTTGTGGATGAAAGAGCAATGAAGCATCTCCCCAACACGGCTGCAATTATTCTGAACACCACAGTCTGCAACAATCCCCAAGACATAGCCCTAAGGCACGAGATTCCAAGATGATTACATTTATGAGGATGAAACCATTTTGTGGGGACAGGTGTACCCTGCCACTTAGGGTTGTGTGTATTTATCACACTCCGAGGAAGGCCGCAATCACCGACTTGGCTCATGACGCAATTAACCACGGTGCTCCTTGTGCATCAAATAGTGGTGACACGATGTCGTCAAAATACCACGCCTTCATCCAAGTCTGTAAATGGCCAAAGGCGTAAAGATCGTTTGAGGAAATTGAAGACCAGGCTTCGTGGTAACGGTGATCCGCTCTCGGTTCACCAAACAGGCTTGGGTCTCCGGTTCCTTGAGGAACGTCCTTGTAAAGATCGACGTTTATGGCCGCGGTGCCTGTTAACAAGTACGCCCTCATGTCGATACTGTTCATCACTCGGTGACCTAATGTTGGGTACTTTAACGCATAAAACACCGTCTGAGGTCTTCGTGACCAAGACGTACTCGTGGTGCTCGAGATAAAGGAAGACAATGAAACGACAAAGTGAACTTACCCTTTGTCATACCTCACATGAGTTGAGAGTCAATAATCCAAGTGAGACGTTCCAGACTGGAGTCACCTGATATCCATACTATGAACTATTTCCACCCAAACGGAGGAAGGTTTCCTCAAAATATGCAGTTCTCAGACAGAGACGAGTTTTAATGATCTCGATTTCATGACAAGTGCATCCGCCGCACTCCTGGGCCATTTTTGTCTTTTTCTTTCAGCATTTGCCAAATTGGCCCAAGACGAGGAAGAATTTATCACCCACTCAGTGCAAGCATGGGGGCTTCCGTGGGGCCTACGAAAAGTCAGCCCAGCATGACGATCAATTCGACTGTGGCCAGTGATCACAAGGTCGTTTAAGCAAAGGGGTCTCATCCGTGTCAAGCTGCGAGGTGGTTGGATATCCGGACGACGAAACGGGGAACAGAGGAGAATTACGCAGGTAAGCCTACAGGTTACAGGGCGAGACGTACACCTGTTCAGCCACAATAACTCCGCATGCCAGGGCAAGGAGGGCAATAACACCAATGAAGCAACTGCATCCAGAAGCATGCAACGAGGGCATTCGACCAAGCGAGGGTATAAATTGCTCTCGATAACTTCATGCGGTGTGGTTGTGAATATGAAAGGAATCGGGCTTTAATAGGCTGGGTCATGGAACCACTTCATTTCATTTTTCATTTATCTTATTAACCTGCAATATCGCACGCGTTACGCCGTGCGGTCCCCCGCCTCCTCATCAGGTTTTAGGAGAAGGCCTTTTGGGCCCTCAGGACTACAAGCAAGAACGTCCATCAAAGCATAGCTAAATTTAGCGAGAGTCATTTTTCCGTTACAAAAACTTGCCACGGGGCAAAGAAAATAAATGTTTCTAATCAAGGTTACATGGCATATCCCGGGCACCTTGTACAAGAAAATATTAAGTGGCGCCGTTCCACGCTTGTCCGGAGCGGTTTAAAAACCGAGGCTCGCCTCGGGCCACAAGCGCAAGGCCACGTAAGGACGTCAAAGGCCCAAACCAAAACACCTGGTCAAACGTCAACGTGAGCGGCAGAAAGTTTGGAAGGACGGAAGCTTGTGGGTGTCCATTAGCGGTTTCAGGGGGTGGAGGATGGTGGTGACGAAGCGTCTGCCAGGAGGTGGCTGCATAATGAGAAAGATAATCAGAAATATATGAAAAGTTTTCATCATACCTTGGCACAAAACGAAGCTCATACAAGGTCGTTATATTGTATAACTACTTTACTTTTGGCACGTCTGGAGTGAAATAGGTGCTTATTAAAAGTTACCATGTTTAAGCACAAATTGCTTCAGCGATGAACTGCCAATGGTTTTGGTGTTTATAGCAAAGAAAACAAAAATAAACCCCCCATCAAAGTCATCCCAACCTGCCATCCTTTCATGGACTTTCCAATTGCCACCTTCAAAAAACAACCAAGAAACACTTCACTTCCAGTAGTAGAGGGAACTTATTGCAGGAACTGCTCAGCATTGCAGTGGCGTTCATGGAGAAGACACCCATGGAAGCACCAACCCTGACCGGATGGGCCAGTCAGCCCCAACATACCATCGCATTGGCAGTGACATCACAAACCCAACTTGTACGCTAAGAGGATAGCATCTGGATCGCATCGCACACTCCGAAAAGCCCTCCATAATAGGAGAAGAGGAGGAGAAGAGGAGGAGGAGAAGAGGAGGAGGAGAAGAGGAGGAGAAGAAGAGGAGGAGAAGAAGAGGAGGAGAAGAGGAGGAGGAGAGAGAGGAGGAGAAGAGGAGGAGAGAGAAGAGAGAGGAGAAGAGAGAGGAGAAGAGAGAGAGAAGAGAGGAGGAGAAGAGAGAGGAGATGAGAGAGAGAAGAGGAGGAGGAGAAGAGGAGGAGGAGAAGAGGAGGAGGAGAAGAGGAGGAGGAGGAGAGGAGGAGGAGGAGAGGAGGAGGAGGAGAGGAGGAGGAGGAGGAGAGGAGGAGGAGGAGAGGAGGAGGAGGAGAGGAGGAGGAGGAGGAGAGGAGGAGGAGGAGAGGAGGAGGAGGAGAAGAGGAGGAGGAGAAGAGGAGGAGGAGAAGAGGAGGAGGAGAAGAGGAGGAGGAGAAGAGGAGGAGAAGAAGAGGAGGAGAAGAAGAGGAGGAGAAGAGGAGGAGGAGAAGAGGAGGAGGAGAAGAGGAGGAGGAGAAGAGGAGGAGGAGAAGAGGAGGAGGAGAAGAGGAGGAGGGGAAGAGGAGGAGGGGAAGAGGAGGAGGGGAGAAGAGGAGGAGGGGAGAAGAGGAGGAGGGGAGAAGAGGAGGAGGGGAGAAGAGGAGGAGGGGAGAAGAGGAGGAGGAGAGGAGGAGGAGAGGAGGAGGAGAGGAGGAGAAGAGGAGGAGGAGAGGAGGAGGAGAGGAGGAGGAGAGGAGGAGAAGAGGAGGAGAAGAGGAGGAGAAGAGGAGGAGAAGAGGAGGAGAAGAGGAGGAGAAGAGGAGGAGAAGAGGAGGAGAAGAGGAGGAGAAGAGGAGGAGAAGAGGAGGAGAAGAGGAGGAGAAGAGGAGGAGGAGAAGAGGAGGAGAAGAGGAGAAGAGGAGAAGAGGAGAAGAGGAGAAGAGGAGAAGAGGAGAAGAGGAGAAGAGGAGAAGAGGAGAAGAGGAGAAGAGGAGAAGAGGAGAAGAGGAGAAGAGGAGAAGAGGAGAAGAGGAGAAGAGGAGAAGAGAGAAGAGGAGAAGAGGAGAAGAGGAGAAGAGGAGAAGAGGAGAAGAGAGAAGAGGAGAAGAGGAGAAGAGGAGAAGAGGAGAAGAGGAGAAGAGGAGAAGAGGAGAAGAGGAGAAGAGGAGAAGAGGAGAAGAGGAGGAGGAGGAGGAGGAGGAGGAGGAGGAGGAGGAGGAGGAGGAGGAGGAGGAGGAGGAGGAGGAGGAGGAGGAGGAGGAGGAGGAGGAGAGAGAGAGAGAGAGAGAGAGAGAGAGAGAGAGAGAGAGAGAGAGAGAGAGAGAGAGAGAGAGAGAGAGAATTCTGCTTCAATGGGGCCTCTTGGGCACGTACAGAGATCGAGACAAAAACACATTTCAAGTGGGAAACACCTTTGCCGAAGTAGCCCTGAGCAGTTTGATTTAAAATAAACAGCACGTGATGTTCACACATGCCGAGCGTTATTACTCGCCCGACATGTTTCTGCTTCGACCTTGGCTTTAATCTTGGCTGCTCGATGGTGGTGAGCAGAGGAGGAGGAGGAGGAGGAGGAGGAGGAAAATGTAAATTGTGAACAGCAGTTGGTGTGCCTTCCCCCTCACTAGCCCTGGCACGTTCAAGAGCTCTCGAGTGCCACCAATAAGTGTCACCAATGGGGCTCACCGGTCTCACCACGACGACCGTGCGACTTCACGATGCTCCTCCGGGTGCCAGAGGTGCACTCAAAACACAACCTGCGAAATGAAGGAATTCATGGGCACGGCCACCTCCGGATGGTACTTCGTGACGGTAAACACGACTCGGTGGGTGAAATGAAATCGCACAAGTTCGTCATCTACAGAGAAAGGCAAAACCATCATCGAGAACACTTTTAAAACAACGTTTCGCACCGAAGTGCAGATCTAATTAGCCGATTACAGGTACCAATTTCATTAGCCGAAGCGATCATGATAATTGTACATTGTGGATTCACCTTTTTCCTTCTATATAGCTGCCTTTACGTCAAGTTCTTACATACATTCAGGTCAATATATCGGTATTTGCTTTCCAAGGTACCAGTCTCCTCTTCTGAGACTTTTAAGAGACGATTCAAAATCACAAACATAATGTATTGCTCCCCATCTTTCTCCAATACCAAGGAAACAAACTCTTCTCTATTTTTTTTTTTTTGTTTTTAGCAGAGTAATCAAATCTCTCAAACGACTTCTCCTTTGTGACTGTCACGTGTCGTGGATTACTAGAGATTCCTTTGAACTTCCTGATGTGCAACGGAGTCTTCCTCAAACTTCTGGAATAACGAATCGACTCCAACGATGTCCAACCTTAGAATGTTCGGTTCCCGAATGCAGTTTCCCTCCGACCTGGTCGCATCGGAACTTTTCACACACAAAAAAAAATAATAATAATAATAATAATAACTTTTCTCAATAATTTCATCCGAACCACCGAGTACAAACAAGGATTCTGCATCGAACAAGTGAACATGAGCAATGACTAGGTGAACTGGAACGTAAACTAGGTGAACTGGGGTGTATGACGAAAACAAGCCGATTAGATCTGGGTTGAGGTTCAGATGCCGATCCGACGTATCAGTGGGATACAAAACATTACCTGCTCAGCTTGGTGGAGGTATGCGCTCTACCGTTCCAGTTCACCATCAGGACCAACTTTAAAGTCCATGGAAGTTTTTTGGAACACAAAACAAATTCGAAAAAGCTTACAAAATAAATAAAAAAGGATTTGATAAATCTGTAGTCTGCAAATAGTAGGCCAAAAGGGTTACCCCCCCCCCCCAAATCACCGATTTAATTACTTAAGCTGGTTCTATCCAGAAAGAGAACTTCAAAATTAGAGAGTCATGGTTTGTGCTTCCACATTACACTTTCAGACATCCCCAACCAAGTGACGGTTGTGATCTAGTGTTGCTGTTCGAGACCCTTTATCTGCCGGTCAAACAACGATTTCACTGGTTAAAAGGTAACATAATGCGAAAGGAAGTGCGCAATTGATTAAATGGGTGAGATCCGAGAAATAGAATGGTTGCTTTAAATTTCAACATCGTGCCAAATGACGTCACAATCATAGCTATATAATCAGATCATCACGAAAGACATCACATCTACAGGTGTTGCAAATCACTGCTGAAAATGGGGTGGTTGGGGTGGTTGGGGTGGTACGGCGTTGGGAGACACGTGCACAGCATTTGTACTGAAGTACAAAACAAATAATTTCACAATTTCATCCAAACTTATAAAACACAACAACATCCAACATTTGCGCATTTTCCGCATCCTCAAGAGACAAAGACAAAGAGGCTATAGTACAAGTCAACGCAGTGCCACCAACATGCACACGGTGGGGATGAAAATCTAACAGTTCTTTCACCAATAATTACATTACGTCTTCTATAAAATGTGGGATGGAATGCACGTACAGGCCAGACGTACACCAAATGTGGGATGGAATGCACGTACAGGCCGGACGTACACCAAATGTTGGATGGAATGCACGTACAGGCCGGACGTACACCAAATGTTGGATGGAATGCACGTACAGGCCAGACGTACACCAAATGTGGGATGGAATGCACGTACAGGCCGGACGTACACCAAATGTTGGATGGAATGCACGTACAGGCCGGACGTACACCAAATGTGGGATGGAATGCACGTACAGGCCGGACGTACACCAAATGTTGGATGGAATGCACGTACAGGCCGGACGTACACCAAATGTTGGATGGAATGCACGTACAGGCCGGACGTACACCAAATGTGGGATGGAATGCACGTACAGGCCGGACGTACACCAAATGTTGGATGGAATGCACGTACAGGCCAGACGTACACCAAATGTGGGATGGAATGCACGTACAGGCCGGACGTACACCAAATGTTGGATGGAATGCAAGTATAGGCCGAATGTACACCAAATGTGGGATGGAATGCACGTACAGGCCAGACGTACACCAAATGTTGGATGGAATGCACGTACAGGCCGGACGTACACCAAATGTTGGATGGAATGCACGTACAGGCCGGACGTACACCAAATGTTGGATGGAATGCAAGTATAGGCCGAATGTACACCAAATGTGGGATGGAATGCACGTACAGGCCAGACGTACACCAAATGTTGGATGGAATGCACGTACAGGCCAGACGTACACCAAATGTTGGATGGAATGCATGTACAGGCCAGACGTACACCAAATGTTGGATGGAATGTATGTACAGGCCGGATGTACACCAAATGTTGGATGGAATGCACGTACAGGCCGGACGTACACCAAATGTTGGATGGAATGCACGTACAGGCCGGACGTACACCAAATGTGGGATGGAATGCACGTACAGGCCGGATGTACACCAAATGTTGGATGGAATGCACGTACAGGCCGGATGTACACCAAATGTTGGATGGAATGCACGTACAGGCCGGATGTACACCAAATGTTGGATGGAATGCACGTACAGGCCAGACGTACACCAAATGTGGGATGGAATGCACGTACAGGTGGGATGTATACCAGAGGCTGGATTGAATGCACATACAGGCTGGATGTATACCAAAGGCTGGATGGAATGCACATACAGGTGGGATGTATACCAGAGGCTGGATGGAATGCACATACAGGCTGGATGTATACCGAAGGCTGGATGGAATGCACATACAGGCTGGATGGATACCGAATGCTGGATGGAATGCATGTGCAGGCTGGATGTATACCGAAGGCTGGATGGAATGCACATGGAATGCACATACAGGCTGGATGGATACCAAAGGCTGGATGGAATGCACATGGAATGCACATACAGGCTGGATGTATATCGAATGCTGGATGGAATGCACATGGAATGCACATACAGGCGAAATGTATACCAAAGGTTGGATGGAATGCACATACAGGCTGGATGGAATGCACATACAGGTGGGATGTATACCAGAGGCTGGATGGAATGCACATACAGGCTGGATGTATACCAAAGGCTGGATGGAATGCACATACAGGCTGGATGTATACCAAAGGCTGGATGGAATGCACATACAGGCTGGATGTATACCAAAGGCTGGATGGAATGCACATACAGGCTGGATGTATACCAAAGGCTGGATGTATACCGAATGCTGGATGGAATGCATGTGCAGGCTGGATGTATACCGAAGGCTGGATGGAATGCACATGGAATGCACATACAGGCTGGATGGATACCAAAGTCTGGATGGAATGCACATACAGGCTGGATGGATACCGAATGCTGGATGGAATGCACATGGAATGCACATACAGGCTGGATGGATACCAAAGTCTGGATGGAATGCACATGGAATGCACATACAGGCTGGATGGATACCGAATGCTGGATGGAATGCATGTGCAGGCTGGATGTATACCGAAGGCTGGATGGAATGCACATGGAATGCACATACAGGCTGGATGGATACCAAAGGCTGGATGGAATGCACATGGAATGCACATACAGGCTGGATGTATATCAAATGCTGGATGGAATGCACATGGAATGCACATACAGGCGAAATGTATACCGAATGCTGGATGGAATGCATGTGCAGGCTGGATGTATACCTGCGTTCGTGCACGCACGTAACCGAAACAATACCAAGTCACACATGATGGAGTAAACTTCTGGTCAGAACCCGGTGGAAATTTTAATGATTCCTGGCTACTTTCGCAACTAATTAATAACAGCAATGAGGGAATAATAAAAGGCCCATTTCATTCCAACAACGTTAAAAACTTTTCATCAACTGTGAGTATCACAAGAACATCAATAAATGAGAGGAATCAATACATAATTAGGTGAAACTAAATGCTTTCCCGTAAAACGTTTGTTCTGTGCATTAATGCATGAGGGGGAGAGCGGCTGTTTGGGAAATTTATACTTTGCCTGGAACGTTGGACGGTTCTGCCGTCCCACACAATATGCGTTTCACCGTTATCAATTTTATTTATCCCCTAGCAAACCGGCACCTATGACGTTCACTCATCCTCCTGACAAATGTATTATCTCCCACGACCAGCTGTTAATCAGGGCCTCCTCGTCCGACCGGCCGGCCGCACGTCACACCGATTCTCCGCACTGCTGTCACCCATCGGCGAGTCCCTTACTAGAGCGATATCAGCAGGTCAGCCATGACCGGATCTCATGCTCTGTGCTCGCCCCACTCCCATCTGCCAACACATGCCCCTCCTCTTGGCCCCTGTATTCCATTCTGGCCGAACATATTCAGCATGCGTCGATCCACTAGCAGCCGTGCCATGCTCTGTGACGACGCGAATGACTTGCCTTCACAAATCCGATTCATGGTCATTCGACGCACCCTCGCTCAGCCCACTCTTTCTGCCTGGGTCCCTTCAAAATTATTATTACAGAACTCCATTTTTGCAGTCGTTATTTGTGGCCTTGCAGAATGTAATTCGCCAAAACACCCATAAGTGACGTGCCATTCCGATGAGAAACGCGCGTTTGACACGCTCGCCAATGCGCACGACTTGTATTACAAAGTCGTACTCAGGCATTTTGGCTGCACTTGCAGCACAAATGTATAGATTGGGGTGGGGGATAGGGGGGGCAAGATGCTTAACCAGTATTTGGAATACAGCATATAAACACACAAGTGCATTTGTCAAGGGTTTCCTTCAATTACACGCAATGAGCCAATTTCCATCCATCAATGCAAGTTTCATGATTGGGAAGAGGCTGAAGAAAAAGGCCGTATCGGCTTCGACATCGATTTTGCGCCAACGGCCTAAATCCGTGAAAAAGTTCCTGACAAATTCTCCACGGGTCTATACTGCGAGGCGCCTTCGGAAAGGCGAGTGGAGGGAAAGCCGCCGCTTTAAGCCGAAAATCTGGAAAGCAGCCCCTGGCGGTACTTGGGCCGCCAGCTGGCCAGTCCGTGGATCAAGCTGGGCTGGGAGAATCCGAGGTCTCATCCTGATGATGAATCTAAGGAGCAACAATAAGTCCTACAGAAACAAAACCATGGAGAGACAGGACGATGGACGAGGATGCTTGCACAGAGTCTACATTTGCATGTCTTCCTCCTGTGCATCAGATCCACTTCACCTATTCATCATGGAGCTAACAACATGCAGGTTCCGTTTCATTCCAACACCAAAAATCCGCCGGCAGGATGCATACGAACGAGGTGGACGCCAAATGTCTTGCTCCTGATGAGCAATTTGACACATTTTAATTGCAAGACTCGAACTTTTTATGGCCGACTCGAAGTCACCACAACGCAGCGCGAATCCCACCGACAACACGTGAAAGGGGAACCGTGTTTGAACTCGACTTCGCTGCAGATAAAAACCAGGATCAAACGCACTACCGAGATGTCACGCCGCCACTCGAGGTCAAGGGTCATTCCTCAGCATAGCTGTTAGAGGAACATTTCACGGCTATCCCACCTTATCAAACTGTGGGGGTGAAGAGCTCAGAGGCTCCGATATGTTGACGATGAAATCACGGCAAAACGCAATCAAAAATACTCGTTTGAACCTGATGGCATGACAAATGTCATTTCAAGTCTTCACGAGAAAGCTTCATTTGTGGCTTGGAACACAAGGACACATCGTTCCGACATACTGCTCAGATTAACAAATCAGATGGACTGCGCTTGTGGTGAGCAAAAGGGCCCGTTACAGGGGTCTTCGGTCTTAAGCTCCCAACGTAGCTATCTCCTGTGCGCACAAAGTGCATGTGCACAGATGAGATAGCGACGTGGTTTGTAATGCTTGCTGTCTACAACAACAGGGGCTTATAAGTCAGCAAAGAGAGTTTCTCACCCACCCCTTAAACACTTGTCTTTTTTGAAAAAAAAAAAAAAACGTTAAAGAAAAAATAAATTAATAAAGGTTTGTAAGATTTAGGGATTGATGCCTCAACATTCCCCCAAGGACATTTCACGTCAGCTACAAAGCATGGGCTGGGATTCCATGCCGGCAGGTTATCCCCTTCTCGAAGGGTCATTAATGAGAGGGTCATCTGGGTTTTTAATGTAGAACCGGTTCATGGTCCCGAGGCAAGCTCGCTTCCCACAACCTTGCAGTCCAAGTCAAGTTCTCATCACGAGACCACCAGCGAATGCACCACTGCTGCAGAAACACCTTGGATGGTGGGAAAATAGGAGAGACGTGTTGAACCGCGTTGTTTCAGAGATAAACAGGTTTATGAAAACTTTGAACGGTTTAAATCAAAACAACAAGAGCAATACAATCGATGCTCCATGGATCTCATGCGACGCAAGCACGGCTTCATCATCAAATAAATTGCTCCGTGGAATCGGCTCGAAGGTCGGGCGAAACAAGATATTAATCGCATGGTTATGACGTCATAGTGCAGCGGATACGAGACCATAGTTGATGAAATCAAGGGTGAAACACGTCAGGTTTTACATTTTCATAAAGACTCCCAAGACCCCCCGATAAAAGGGGCGTTTTGATGAACCAAACATGAAATACTATTGAAGCATTCAGATGATACATCCACCCCGCGCACTTTCACGCCGGATAAGAACTTTTGACATTTCAAGCTCGTTTTTAAAGAAAAGAAAAATCAATCAAACTAATGAGGTTTATATTTCTGCACTGCAGTCCAATTTGTATCAAAAGCGAGAACAAATTGTCCTTCTCCCAATTGGTATTAATTGCGCAGTAACTGCTCGGCGGAGTCCGCAGCCAGACACGGTCAGACACACGTACGAGCTGGACTCGGGACACAGGGAAATCACATCAATATCACACAAAGATGGAAATAATCCACATGGCCACGCCATTCACAAAGTCATTTGAAGACATTGAACAATTCTCTTCAATGAAGATTTACAAATGGACAAGGAAAGGCAGTTTGGCCCATCATACCTGCTCCGTATCAATGCTCCAGCTCCACGGCGACTGGAGGTAGTGCTAATTATGCAGTCAATTTTGCCATTGTATCTTGACACAATGGCCTGCCCTTTATTAATAAAAAAATACCTTGCAATGTTTAATGTGCAAAGCTTTCAAAGCAACCAGGCCGGCCGGTTTAAATGCTACCATATGAAGAATGGCGTACTTGGAAATGCTGCGTTTCTTGCTGGCAAAGTACCATAGTGGCAATTTTAGAGTTCAAGAGAACGCTGTTGGGGATTGAACTAAAGGTAAGCACCTAATGGCTACCACATTACTGTAAGAGCCATTTTGCTGTCCCCCCCCCATCCCCTACCCAAAAGGTCTCGTGATTTCCATCGCATTCTTCCACCGATGTTGTGGGTGCTGGGAAAATGCTTCCTCCGTCATACCCCTTGTGGTGACCAAGTGGCCAATATTTGAAGCTCGCAGGCTGGAATAAATAACTCACCTTACAGTTGGTCAGGAGAAAAGGTTGAAGTTGTTTCTTCAGACATGTTAAACTAGTTCCAATCATGCAATGGTGAATATTCACAATAATGAAGGTTAAGCAACCATCATTGAGATTGTGTGGATGAGCGAAATGCAGTGGATGTAGTACATCTAGACTTTCAGAAAGCATTTGATAAGGTACCACAGAGGAAGTTGTTAGTGAAGGTGAGGGCTTGCAGAGTGGCTTGTAAACTGGATTAGTGATCGGAAAGGAAAAGTGGTTGGGAGTGGGAGGATGTCTGGCTGGAAGGATGCAAGCAGTAGGGTACCTCAACCATCACCACCAGAACCATTATTTACATCAACAATTTGGATCGTGGGGTTAAAAGGAGGCTTTCCAAATTTGCAGATGATACAAAGCCTGGAGGTAAAGTAGATAGCAGAGAGGAAGGTGATCAGATTCAGGAATGTCTAGACTCTAGATACTTCCAAAGAGAAGTGGGTCTCTGTTGGTCCATTGGACCAAATTTTCATTTGTCTGCACCGCCTTGTCGCATACCTGCCTGCTGCACCGTTTGAGCATCAACTTACCTTTTCATCAAGCACAGATGTGCTTGGGCCAAGGCGAGGATTATACATTAGTTATTAGTATAGCCAAATGATAATACCATCATTATTGGAGTTAATATTAATTAATACTCTTTGTTACAATGCTATCATTATTTTTGTTATTAGCCCCCCCATTAGATTTTGGCCAAAATGGGGGCTTATGTATTGGGTGTTATCAATCTGTCCGCAGCCATATCTGACATGTATGGATCAATTTTGTTCGAAGTTGGCGCAAAGACAACACGTGATGGTGTACATACAGGCATAGTCTTGTTTCACGATCCGATCAAAGATGGCCGACTGGCGGCCGTTTTAGTTGTAAAAACCCGATGCTGAACATGCCCTCAACCATTTCTCGGACATCCATTTGCCGAGGTTGTTCGAACTTGGCAAACAGATAAGGAATGATGGCTCACATATTCACGTCACCTTATTTCGAGATCAGATGCAAGATGGCCGACTGGCGGACATTTTGTTACTTAAGTGTCCCCAACCATTTCTCGGACATGCATGATCCGAATTTGTTCAAACTTGGTAAACGCACAGTATATATGATGGCATACATGTGCATTTCACTTTATTTTGCAATCCGATCAAAGATGGCCGACTGGTACACTGGTGGCCATTTTGGTTGAAAATAAATATGGGCTAGCTCTTTAACTCTGCACAGCAGAATTACTAAAAACCACAGGGCAATGACATCTTATGTCTTTATTATTTTATTTTTTTTGCTTTATTATTTTGCAATTAGAAAGCCATACCGTGGAAAGGCCAATTAAGCTGATCTATACACCTTTTACCATGGCATGGCATTCTAATTACAAAATAAACTCGAAAGGCACTTGGTGGAGCGCATACTTCTGCGACTCAATGCCTTATCCACGAGAACACATCGGGCCAAATACATTTTTGAAACATCATTTATACTATACAGTACATCATTTATAGCCCGATCTCTAATTAGTGAAGAATCACTTTTAAATTAAATAATTCTTGTATCCGGATCTGGATTCAGATCTTCACCAAAATCGAAGCAATTCTTCCTCGTCACGCACCAAATGTGTCCACCAAGTTTCGACCGAATCTATCCATAACTTTTTGAGATATAATGCTGTATATCATTTTTGGTCTGATCTGAGGTAAAGAATCACTATAAAAAAAATAATTCTAGTAGCCAGATCCAGATCTGGATCTTCACTAAAATACAACCATTTAGTCCTTGTCACACTCCCAACCTGCTGACCAATTTTCATCCAGATTCATATGCACCATTTTGAAATATCTTGCACACAAACAGAGACAGACAGACAGGGTTGAAAACATAGCCTCCTTCCACCTTCAGTGGCGGAGGTAAATATCAGGCTATATATCGTTTTTGGCCCTAATGCTCAATGGTGAAGAATCACTTTGAAAACTAAATAATTCTCGTATCCAGATGCGGATTCGGATCTTCACCAAAATCGAATCAATTAGTCATCACACACCAAACGTGTCCACCATGTTTCATCAAAATCCGTCCACAACTTTTTGAGATAATGTGCTATATATCAGTTTAGCCCCATCTCTCAATGGTGAAGAATCACTTTAAAAAAAAATTCTAGTTGCCGGATCCAGATCCTCACCAAAATCTAATCAGTTCGTCCTTCTCACACACCCAACCTGCCCAACAAATTTCATCCACATCCGTCGACAACTTTTTGAGATATCCTGCACACAAACAAACATGGGTAAAAACATAACCTCCTTCCACCTTCAGTGGTGGAGGTAATAACAAAAATAACTACAGAGATATGACAGAAGTAAATAGACACCATGATTTAAAAAAAAATTATTTATTGAACATTTGATCCATTTAAAAACATACACTAGTATTTTGTAGACTTCAATGCTATTACTCTTTCAGACATAGAACTAACGAGTTCCGAAATTATCTCTTGTGCGATTTCGAGCCAGGCTTCACGCAAAAGGTTGAAGAATTCTGCCCATGATGTTGATTTCCTGGACTTTTTCGGCACAGCTCGATCTAATATGGCCCAGAGGTGTTCAATGGGATTCATGTGTCGTGAGACTGACTTGGCCATGGAAGTCGCTTGATCCCATTTCTGTCCTGCCATTCCTTGGTATGTTTTTGCAGTGTGGCATGGAGCTCCACCTTCCATGAAGTGTCGTTTTGGACCATCTGACCAGTGGAGAAGACAGGGAGAAGTCCATCCTCAAGGATAGAAATATATATTTGTAGAGTTGATGTTGCCAACACACTCCACAAGCTCCGACCGACCAGCGCTCCAGATTGCTCCTCACACCATCACTGAAAAACCACCGTGTTTGACAGTTGGCTGCAATCGGTTCATAGAAAACTCTTGACTGGGAAGTCTCAAGACCCATACGTGTCCACAGTCAGAAAATTGAGCAAATTGGGACTCATCTGAAAAAAATAAAAATAAAAAATAAAAAAATCAGTTTGCCAAAACTCCAAGGGTCTGTTAGCCATCTTATCAGCCTATTTCTTTCTCCTTTGAATGTTGGCTGGTCTAAGAAGAGGTTTTCTCCGAGCTGCTCTCCCATAGTAGCCCAGTTGATGAAGGTACCGCACAGCAGATCTTGAGTTAACTTGGACTCCTCTGCAACATCTGCTGTCTTGCAACGGGGAGGTTTCTCAATGGACCGCTTGAAGACACCTTTCTGAGGGCCAAGATCGACCAGAACGGGAAGCTGTGGATTCCTTGCCTTCGCGGGTGAATTGCACAATCACCAGATTGACCGTAGAAAGCGGAAGGCCAAGGTTCTGAGCTATCTGACTCCATCTTCCCAATGGCCAACAATCATACTCTTTGAAAATCGGAAAGTTCGCGTGCTCCCTGGGTTCGAGGCATAGTTAATTGTCCTACAAGACCCACGAACTCGTTTCTGCAAATAAATAGTTGAATACGAGTACAAATTGCTGAGTAAAACTTGCTTTATATCAATGAAATGAATAAATTTAAGGTGTCTATTTACTTCTGTCATTTCTCTGTAAAACTGCCACTTTATAACTGCTGGCAATGATGACCGGGTTCCAAGACGTCCGGCTTATACACAACCCTGCTTCGATACAACACGGGACTGACAAATTACGGACCGAGTTACACAAAGTGTTCAATCTATTTATTGCGTATGCAGTTAGCCCTTTTTCCTGGGGTCATTGTCAGTATCAATTGAATTGGCGTTTAAATTACCTGAACATGAAGCAATAAATGTGCGGGAAATGTCACCATGGGTCTACAGGGTAAACCGGAACTCCCCCAAGTAATACGAAGCCCCCCCCCCCACACATCTCTATACCATGCGGGATTGATGAGTTATGGACCCATTAACACACCACATTCAATCTATTTATTACACAAGCAGTTTTTCCTAAATACATAATCGGGAGCAATAGAATTGGTGTTTAAATAAATGTGGAAACCATCGGAGGGATTCCCGTGAGTCTAATGAGGCCCCACACGTTTCCCTTTGACACAGGATTCACAGGTCATGTTGCATCCATTTATTATGTACACAGTTGACCATTTTTTTTCCTGTGGCCATCATCGGTATCAATTGAATTGCTATTCCTGTACCCTCAAACGCATGCAGGCACAGCCAAGTGCACCTTTATGCAAAAAAAAAATATTTAAAATTCTAAAAGTTCTCAGATTCAAATAATTAAATAATTATGGCTGCCAGACCTTGCGGCCGTTCAGGTTGAAATTTAAAACCTCCATTCCGCATGTAGGCTAGTTTATAATTTTGAAGTTTCACATTTACTGATGCAGCGGTTCCATAGTAAATATTATTTAATATTTTTCCTTCAATCAAATATGGCTGCTAAAACATGGGGCCGATCAAGTTGAAATTTAAAACCTTCATTCCAGATGACTGCTCCATCATAACTGTGAAGAGTCACATTGATTGATGCAGTGGTTCCAGTCATCATTTTTCCTTCAATCCAATATGGCTGCCAAACCATGTGACCTGCATCAAAAGGAGGTGGGAACTTTTTGTTCATCATATTCATACGTGTAAAGTTTCGCCTCGATCTGTTCAGCCGTTTCAGAGAAGACGACTTTTTTATTTTTTAATTTTCAATCCAATATGGCTGCGGAACCTGTGACGTATTACATCATAAATTTATATTCTCCCTCGAATGGGATAGGGATCATGCTTATTAAGTTGTGTTGATCAGACAAGGTGCGTTTTTCTATCCAAGATGGCCACCAAACCATGTGACATCATTTTTAACATATATGCAGCCATGGGGTTCGATGAGAGTTGCAAAGTTTCACTTTGATTGGATAAGTGGTTCCAGAGAAAACATTATTTAATATTTTTCTTAAATCCTCACCTATCAATTATTCATGAACAAACTTTATATCCCTTTACATTGGAGAATATATGTGTGAAGTTTTGCTTCAATCGGACCAGCCGTTCTGGAGAAGATGTTTGAAGGTTTTATGGTAAATTAAATATGGCCACCAAACCATGTGACCTATCAATTAGAAATTAACAAACATGTTTACGGATGTTTTGGAGCCTGGTGTTGGCGCAGTGGTTAGGGCAGCGACTTGGGATCCAAAAGGTCCTGAGTTCAAGCCCCGTTGAGCCACTGAATTAATACACCAGGGGGTTGACTCAGCCTGTCATCCTTCCGAGGTCGGCGAAATGAGTACCAGTGTACTGGGCCGGTGTATACCCCGGTTAAAAATAGGTGTACCAGATCCCTGTGTCGCAAGAGGTGACCAGGGTTGCGTCAGGAAGGGCATCCAGTGTAAAAAAATGTGCCAAATCACTATGCGGTTCATATGGATGATCCGCTGTGGCGACCCCTAATGGGAGCAGCCGAAAGAAGAAGAAAGAATTTTACGGATGTTTTGGGGAAAGCGTGCGTGAAGTTTTGCCTAAATCTCTCCAGCCATTCTGGAGAAGATTTCAAAAATTTATTAATTTTCAATCCAAAATAGCTGATGAACCATGTGACCTATGACATCATAAATTTTCATTCTGTCTCTAATGTGGTGGGGGATCACACTTGTGAAGTTTCTTGTTAATCAGATAAGGTGGGTTTTTCTATCCAAGATGGCCACCAAACCATGTGACTTGTGACATCATAATTTTTATCATATATGCAGCCATGGTGGTAGATGACAGTTGCAAAGTTTCGCTTTGAGAGGACACATGGTTCCAGAGAAAACATTACTGAATATTTTTCTTCAATCCAATAAGGATGCAAAACCATGTGACCTATCAATTATTCACAAACAAACTTGTATCCCCTACTCATGGAGAATATGTATAGGAAGTTTCCCCTTGATCTGACCAGCTGTTCTGGAGTAGATGATGTTTGAAGGTTTGAGGGTAAATTCAATATGGCCACCAAACCATGTGACCTATCAATTAGAAATTATCAAACTTGTAAAAGGACGACCTGGGGAATGCGTGTGTAAAGTTTCACTTCAATTTGTCCAGCTGTTCTGGAGAATATTTTTTTAATTTCTTTTTTTTTTCTTCAAAATATGGCTGCTGAACCACGTGACCTAAGAAGTCATAATTTTTTTTCTATGGTGAATTGTTGCGTAGATGACGCTGAAGAAATTCCAAATTTTTTCTGATGCAGCGTTCTCCCTATCAAATTTTCACCGGGATACCACTTCACCGATGACGTCACGAAAAATCACTCGTGCTCCTCGTGGGGAATTCTTGCCATGTGCCAAGTATCATTTTTTTTTCCCCCATTTTGTGGTTTCAGAGATACAGAGGTCCAAAGTTTTTCGGTTTTTCAAACAGAAGGTCATCTATGCCACCAAAAAAAAGTTGAGTATGCCATCCAAAAAGATACAAACTATGGTGGAAATTGTGTCGATCGGACTTATGGTTGCCGAGAAAATTCATTTTAAAGCCAGAATATTGTGGACCGTTTTGGACACCACATCCAAAGAAGGACATAGCTACTCCAGACGGGTTCAGTGCAAGGCAACTAGATAGATTCCAGGGACCAGTACAAGCTGAGGAGTGGCTAAAGGAGACAGGACTTTATGCATTGGAAAGGAGACTATTGCGAGGGGGTCTGATGGAGATGTTGAAGACAATGAAGGGTGTGGACAAGATAGGTGCAGTGGAGTTTTGCAGCAGAGTGCACAATGTTATGACCTGGGGCCACAGGTTGAGGGTAAAGAAGATGAGAGTTCGACAGTTTTAAGGCAGGGGGTCTTTCATTCGGAGAGTGGTTGCCATAGAAAGTTAGTGGCTTTGAGGGGTTGGATAGGTTGAAATTAGAATTAGATAGGTACCTCGATGCATTGGAGATAGAGTGGTTTGGGGATATTGGCAGGACTTGAAGGTAGCTTGTGTGTGGATGTGTTATGGAGACTGGAGTTGGTGCAGTACAGGCATGATGGGCCAAATGGTCTCCTCCTGTGCCAAAGTTCCTTATGTTAAATCAAAGTTTAACAAGTTCCTCATTGTGACCATATTGATGTGAAAGGAACATGATATTTGCATACGATCCACGATGCAATCCCAAGGTTCGCTTCCATCACAAGTGCGCAGTCGAGTTGACGGAGCATGTTCGTTGTTCAATTAAAAGCCATGTGAATGGATTTTGGAGTCAGACGGTATGGGATGAACTGTGGTCTGAAGTAAGGAAGGCATGACATGGAATATTGGCTTAAAAATGAAAATTTGGAAAAGAATGTGAAGGATTGCCTTGCCTTAATATTCCCCATAAATTATTTATCGAGGGTAATACCAAGAGGGGGGAAATGCAGCATCGTATTCATGGACAGTCATGTCAGCCATCCTGATGTATTAGATCCTTTAAAAGGGGTGTTGCAGTGAGACTCCACATGTAGACGGAAATCTGTTTGGTCACGACAGAGCGAGCTCATTGGAGAAAACAAATTTATTGTGAAATCATCGGCAAACAAGCTACCTGGGGCACCTTTCAAGTGAGAAATCAAAGTAAAAGGACAAAAATAATAATATTAAAAAAGAAGCTTTTCGCTTTGGGGAAGATGTTTCTGCTCGAGTCCCTTTCAGTTAAAATTATTGGTCAACATCCAGCTGGAAAGACGTTGCACAAAGATATCCATTGGATGTTCATTGTAATTATGGGTTCGACAATCAGTGCGTAGATACATTGCATCATCTTTGCTCATGTTTCATGTCACGTTATTGGACTCGAGTTATCAGCTTCTTGGTCGTGGTTGCTTCTCTTGGCCCTCGGTGATCTGCTTCCAAAAAGCTAAGTCATCGGTTTGGATTAATCTGTGCTGCCGCCAATTTCATATTGTGTTCATGTTGATTGGTCTTCGTATCGAGTGATCACTCGGGTGTATTTTTTTTTCGTGCTCATTCTATTTATTTTAATCTTGGCACGGATAGCTTTGGACCAACCTGTTTTTGGGTTGTTTTTTTTCAAAATGTTTCTTATATCCATTTACCATGTCTCCATCCCCTCTGTTCCATTATTCACCACCTGAGATTTAACTATATAAAAAAATATAAACATCCTCTTCATATTTTACTGCACACACTCGCCGCCTCCCCTCCTCCCTCTCTATCTCTCTCTATCTCTCTATATCTCTATATCTCTCTCTCTCTACCTTCCAATTATAAGCAAGGACATGGTATCTATCATTGCAGTTGACATCACATTCTTCATTTTCTCCAACAGCCTGCTGTCAGATCATCAGTTCGGTTTCAGACCTGGTCATTACACCATGGACATGCTGTTTCTACTCCAACAACAATGGATGGAAGCCGTCAATATCAGACATGGGATTAGAGCGGTCCCTCTGGACATATCTCGAGCATTTGATAGTCTGGCACCACACCTTGATTTCCAAACTCTGTTTATGGCATCCAAGACCACCTCCTCTCATGGATCACCGACTTCCTCCACTCAAAGTCAGCATGTAGGGCTTAACGGGATCCTTTCATCTCCTCCCGTTAAGGATGGAGTTCCCCAAGGAAGTGGTTGTATTCCTAATCATCTCCAACAATGACCTTTCTGATTCCTTGGCCATCTCTTTGCTGACGATTCCATCTTCAGCCAAAGCATTTCTCATCCTTCATATGGGCAGGCAGCAGCATCTTCCTTCTCTGTAGACCTGAATAGAATCAGGAGCTGGTCCAACACTTGGAATATGTCTTTCAACCCTGACAAATCCCACATTCACCCTGTCTCTCTAGTCTCCAAACAACTTGGAGGTTAAATCAATCAAACTTTTGGGCCTCACCATCAATCATGATCTTTAATGGGCAAGAAAAAATTTCAAAGATGCCCTCCAAAGCCGGCTACCGAATGGGCATCATTCCAAGTTGTATAACCAAGCAGGCTAAATTACGTGCTACTTGTGAATGAGTGCAGATGGATTTGAAACAGCAAAGGCATTGACTGGGCTATTTTACTCCACGCTTCTGCACACATCATGGTAGTTGGTGACTTCAATGTTCACCACAAGGAATGGCTGGTACATTCTCATAATACTGACACTCCCCGTCTCGATACCAAACATTTCTCAGTTGCTCAAAATCTCACCCAACTTGTTTCCTCTCCCAATCATATTCCTGACCGTGCTTTTGAGGGAAGATACTTGCTTGATCTCTTTGTGTGTTCTAATCCTGGTGACTGTGTTGCTGATGTCCTGGCTCCAGTTGGTAACTCTGATCATTCCACCGTTTGCGTCTCTTACTGCTCATTCTCAACTCCAGTGCTTCCTTTTCACTACACTGTGTTTCACTTTGGGAAAGCTGATTGGGATAGATTTCATTCATTTCTTGCCGATCTGCCATGGATCTCAGTTTTTAGTCTTGGTCCTAATATGGTTGACTCTGCCTGTCATCCTTCCAAGGTCGGCAAAGTGAGTGCCAGCTTGCTGCTATCCTGTGTCGGAGTGGCGACCCATCCAGGATTGTGCCCAATAGCCAAGGAGACTGCTGAGGCAGCACCAATGCTCTGCACAGAGTATGGTCCCATTGGATGGATGGAAGGTTCATTCCCATCCATGGTTCACTCCTGATTTTGCAATTGCTGATGCACGTCACAAACACTCTTTTAAGCAGCACCAAGTGCAAGGGTCTCTCGAGTCCAAATGTCTGTTCTGCAAAGCAAGTAACCTCTGTAAGAGAGTTCTTGAGGATGCGAAGCAGCAGTATGCATCTTCTGTAGTCTTCAGTGGTATGCATTGCAATTCAGCGACTCTGCTCGAGGGACTTTTGGAGGATTGCCAACAGTGTACTCAACCGTAATAAATCTTCTATACCTCCTCTCTTTTTTGGACCCGAGGTTGTTACTTTGCCTCTGGACAAGACAAACCTCTTTTCAAATTGCTTTAGTTCCAATTCCACTCTTGATGATCAGGGACACCCTCTGCCTCATTTTCCATCTCGTACAGACTCCGATATTCTTGTTCCATTTATACTCCGAAGAAGGTTGCCAGAATTATATTTGTACTTTAGATGCCTCGAAAGCGACTGGTCCTGATGGAATCCCTGCGATTGTATCGAAGATGTGTTGTGCTGAACTGTCATCGATCCTTGCCAACCTAGAAAACATGTGCTTGTCTGCTTCGGTGTTTTCTTCATCCTGGAAAGTGGCTTCTGTTGTCCCTGTTTAAGGGTGCTGGTGAGCATTCTGAACCAAGTAACTATTGCCCCATCAGCCTGCTTCCTCGAATAAGTAAGGTATTTGAATGCTTCATCAATGAACAGCTTCTCAACAATTTGAAGGACAATGAACTTCTCACAGATAGCCGTACTGGCATTCACCGTTACTGGTGATCTGCTGTGCTAAATTACGGATCATTTCAACA
This sequence comes from Eptatretus burgeri, assembly GCF_056783735.1. Taxonomy (NCBI): domain Eukaryota; kingdom Metazoa; phylum Chordata; class Myxini; order Myxiniformes; family Myxinidae; genus Eptatretus; species Eptatretus burgeri. The sequence goes on along the minus strand of NC_140964.1, from coordinate 5,683,631 downwards.
TGGCATTGGAGCTCAAGGGTGAAGCTCGAAGAGTTGATTTGGATACTCGAAAGCCTTTGATAAAGTACGACACAAGGCTCTGTTCCACATGCTTCAGTCGTATGGTGTATCTGGTGTGACGCATTCAATCATTTTGGCTCCCCTTCCAAATCGCAAGTTGAAGGTGGTACTTGAGGGTAAATCTTCTCTGACTTGCTCCATCAATTCTAGCATTCCACAGGGCTCTGTCCTTGTTGATATCAATGATCTTCCTGATAATGTTCTGTCTCAGTTAGCCATGCATGCTGAAGACTCCTCACTTTACTGTACATCTGCAGATTCACTCAACACTACTCGTAATGAGGTTGAAGTTTCACTGGACAATGATTTTGAGAATGTGTTGAACTGGCTGACAACCTTCAATGTACTAAATTGTTGTCCACGTCTCACTCTTGAAACAGGTCTTTCCCTAATCTGTGCATGGGTCTTCAACCTTAACAGAATCATCTGAGCTTTGGCTTCTTGGTATGGACATCTCCCATAATCTGTCGGGATCAGTTCATTTCTGGTATTGCGAAGTGCTTCCAAGCGAGTTGGTTGTCTTTCTCAAGCGCAGAGGTATTTACCTCCTGATGCTGTTTTGTACCGGAATAAGACAACTATACGTCCCCTCTTGGAGTACTGTTGCCACATTTGGTCTGGAGCTCACCGTTGGTCAGTTGCCACCTGTAGTTTGTTCTACAGGTATTTTCAAAGCAAATGTTCTGCTGGACTCTCTGACTTGGTTCCTCCTATACGAGTGTTTGGACGCAAAACTCGGTTTGCCGTCTCTGCACACCCATGCACGATAGCTGATCCAACGTGCAGAATGAAAGACGATGTGGATAGTTTTATCCCTCATGCTGTGTTGCTTTGCAATTCACTATCTGCAACGTGCTTCCCATTATCCTATGACCTACCCAGCTTGAAGAGGAATCTCAATTCCAACTTCGTACATCTTTGAGGTTATATCACATTTTACCCAACTTCTGATGCATCCTGTGTCTTGGATGTTTTTTTTTGTTCATTTTCTCTCTTTACCTCCACCACCGTGTAAGAAGGAGGTTATGTTTTCACTCCTCTCTGTCTGTTTGTTTGTCTGTCTGCGTCTGCAGCATCTCAAAAAGTTGTAGACAGATCCAGATGTAATTTTGCCTTCCCCCCATTCAAAACCATGATCTTGTCTACCCCCACGAATCCACCTACTTTAAATTCCCAGCTTTCCTTCCTGAAAGTCCCTGAGGTGTCCATCTTGTTTACCCTGTGTACTCCACCCAATCCCTCTCCCTGTGTGTCTGTTCCACACTTTTTTTTCCTTCCCTCTCCTAACCCTCTTATCACCTACTCCTCTTGCACATTCTGTGTGTTAGCTCTCATTCGAGCCACGACAGTGCTTACAAAAGACAAACTAACAAACATTGTGGACAGGTTCGGTGTGTGACAAGGACGTACTGATTGGATTTTGGTGAAGATCCGGATCTGGATCTGGATCCAGATCCTAGGATTTCTAAACTGATTCTTCACCATTGAGAGATACGCCAAAAAAAGATATGATATTTCGAAAATGTTTTGGGCTTGATGTATATTTTCGTGGATCAGCCATTACTTGGCGGGGGTATACACTCTACCGAGTGCCATTCTTTATTCAACCTTCCCTTTGCCCCTCACCGAGAGTGGCTGTATGCCTTGTTTGGGGGGTGTGATATCCATAAAATAAAAGAAAAGAAAAATCTTGTGTAGCTTTTCTTTGATTCTTTACATAGCTTTCTTTGGCTAGAAGAGCATGGGGTTAATTTATCAAAATCCTGACCACCTTGGTTTTAATCAATTAGGTGAGAGTCATTATCTTGTTATATTAGAGTGTGTATATATATATATATATATGTATATATATATATATATATATATATATATATATATATATATATATATATATATATATATATATATATATATATATATATATACCCCTTCCCCTCGTTCCTTCTCCGAGCAACCCCACTTCCCGAGCCCCCCTCCCCATCTCCTCCAGCCTTCCCCTCCCCCCAAAAAAGGAATTTTTGCAGGTTGTATATTTGAAGAAGTTGGCTAAAGTGGTAACTGTTTTTTCTAGAAACTTTTTTTTTCACCCAAGAGAGTTTTGTTGTTAAATGAGAAATAAAATAAAATTACCCTTAAATCGATTTATTCAGTTCATTGTATTTGTACTGTTTTTGATTTTTGGACAATTAGCTTGCCAAGTGTCGTGTCAAAATCTGCCCCCGAGGGACGAATTCAAATGTGTATCGTCGCGTCAGGAGTTCCCGCTCATGCAGACCCTCTGTGCCGGAGTTCCAAGACCTCCGCTAATGGTCAAACGATCTTGCAAGCTGCTGCGAGGGGTCAGGATTTGATGATCTGTCCACTCTAATGGCAGGATTACCTATTACAATTAAATATTCCCCAAAGGTCATTCATACGAGTTCTGAAACAGTCGATTGGTCTGAGCATGCACGTGGGCAAGGTGGCGGGAACATATTCAATATAATTACAGGGCTTATTATGAAAAATAAAAAAACAACACAGGTGGTGTGAAAAATGAGGCACACTCTGTCCTAATAAATGTCAGTGTGTGTCTGTCTCCTCCATAACTCCAAAACCATAAAACTGAGCGGCCTGAAACTTTGCATGCAAACTATTGAGGCTCTGTAAATTCAGCTCTCCTCCGAGGCAATGGCATCAAACATATAGTGATCCCGAGACAGTTATCGCATTCGTATTCGTTTAGTTAGCCCTTCCATACGTCTATTGGGTGAATGGGACAAGATGCATTGTGTCGGGCTTTTAGTTCAGTCTTCAATCCCCTATTCTGTCATTTATTTCACACAAAATCCCGCCATGCACGTCACCTCACTGATCCGACTCGAGGAGCGTGAAGAGGTGCAACAACCCAGTTCATTTGCAGACACACGCCATTTCCCCATTCAAACGGCACGCCATAAACCAACCAATTCCTCATCTTGGATGCTCACCACAATGCCACAACCCCCACCATAATACTCAACGCCTTCTAAAAACCCCAACAACTGACGTCCGACCTCTTTACCGCAAATTCCAAAACCACAGCCAACCACTTCAACCTCCTCACCACAACTGCTTCAACTACTCCCAATGCTTCAACGCCTTCACACCAAATTCCAGAGTGCTTCCTCGACCTCAACATTCGCTACAAACCGCCTCAACCACAGTCAACTCCCGAGACACTCAGCACAGTCTGAGGATGTTAGGGGAATGAAGGACATTATGAGCCAGGGTATTTTGGCCTGTAACTTGAAGCACAAAAGTGAGCTGGGGCTCGATCAGGGACATCTGGGTAGCCCTGGTGCTCCGCTAAATAACGACGCTTGAACGAGAGTTCGGCGCACGTTCACGGCCGGATATCGCTCGCAAAGACCCTCGGCCAATGTTAATTACAGAGCTGTGTTGCGTGGCCAGCCTGGAGTGTAACTGAAGCCATTTTCGTCTCTGGAGTCTGTCGCGGTGAGACTACTTCTCAGGGTGGCATCTACGCACCAATGGGAAAGCATGGAAATGCCTACAGGCTCTCTTGATCTGATTTTTGGCTCCTCCTTCAGCCAAGCTCGATCAATATAGTATCAATGAGCCAAAAAGAAGAGATCTGACCCATCAAGCCCGAGCCGAGAAAACAGCACAAGCCATCAAGCCGTAGTCATCAAGGGGGACAGAGTCGAGACCCAGCAGGGTGGGGAGAGCAGTTACCGAGACGTTTAGTACATGGGCCCAGGCCAGAAATTCCACTTGTCGGTACCATCTAAGGAAACCAATCCTAGTTATGATTTTTGAATTGGTGTATATATAGATGATATTTTGATGTGATAACCATTGCAGACTGGCAGCTTATTGGTAATTATCATCTCTGGAATGTACCCACCCTCCGCATAATGAAAGCGAAAAGGCAAACAAATTTGGATATCCTGAGCTGTTATTGAATGATATTACCTTCATGGGATGTGTCAAATAGTCCATTGTGCGATTTTCCCCCAAAACGTCAATATCTCAGAATGGTAAAATGGTAAAAATGCAAAATACATACACGAAGCTGCTCTTCTGGAACGGTTATCACATATTGAAATAATCATATAGTCCCTACCAATAACTTAGTAGCCCTAAAGTTTGGTTTCCCAGATGGTACCGATATATGCCTGGGCCCATGGACTAGTTGCTGGAGTCATTGTCGGGCATCGACACTCGGCTTCGGCTGTGTTCTGCAGCCAATATTCATTATCACTGACAGACTCTCATACGCCACGTCACGCACCATAAACACCCCCAGTTTTCTTCCCTCCTCCCCTTTCCTAAGCGATTGGGTTGCGTAGGTCCATCGACAATCTGCCAGGTATAACGAGGTCGCCTACACCTCAACTGCTTCTTCTCTCTGAACTTTCTAGCTTCCTCAGGTGTGTGTCTGATGGCACCTGTTTTGTTTGCTTAAGATAAGAATGTGGAAGTTTTGTAATCGGGGTAACTCTGCACTGTCTTATTTTTGGAAATCAATGACTATTTTATTTTACCGCACCCACAAATTCTTTACTTTCTCTGCTGTACATCATTTTGTGAATAAACCCATCCATAACTGTGCCACAAAAAAAAAAAAAAAAAATAAAAAAAAAAAAAAACTTTCCTCACCCTTGCTTTTAAATAAATTGCTTGTTATAAATGTACCCAGCCAATTTCATCTTTTCCTTCATTGGTCCAGCATGGTCCTCATATTAGCTCAGCTGGGAGATTACAACCCAACAATCTGTTTTATTAGCTGATGTGTACTTGGCAGCTCCATTCGGCTGCACTTGATACGGTAAGTTCAACGCAAGTACGCATCGATGGCACATGACCTTAATTGACCGGCCGTCCACAGGTAAGATATCAGGTGAAGTATTGTAACCATGCCCGGAATGACCATGCTAATCGGCATTCGTGGTTGTCTAACAACCTGCTGGTGTACGGAGTTATTTGTGCCTGGCAGACTCAGGATCGGATGTTCAGGAGGAACGCAAGTGCTTCCCCTCTTGGCGAGCCTTGAACCCCGAGTCCGCAACAATATCAAGGGAAGTCCAAGGAAGTGAGAGTGAAAATTGGGTATTTGAGTCAATTAAAGCACCCCTTTTGGAGATAATTAATGGCCTTGTTTAATTATATCCTTTATCAGCTGCATCCTCAGCAACCTCACTCTCTAGGGTCTTGAAGCGTATCCTGGGTTACCTCACTGGGGTCTGAAGCCGCCATGTTTTTTGGCCTCCTCAACCATGCCTCGACTTGGAACAGGCCATGATTATTTCTTAACGATAAAGTTTTTTTGTTCCCCCCCTCCCCCCACTCATATTATTGAATGCCTGTTCATCATCGCTACAAATTGCTGGTTACATTGCAATGCTTATAAACGCCCGGAGACACCAGCATTTGTGGCTTTAATTCATTTCCGCACATGCCATAACCTCGAGAATCTCTTCAATTAAGCTGAATTACAAAATTTAACCTCCAGAATTGGACTTAGAAGCACTTCCGACTCCTAACAACAACAAAAAACTGTTCATTTGTCCAATTCGGACATATTTGACAGTTCAACGTCTTCGAGATGTGTTTAATACGACGGTTTACCAATCGCTTGCCAAGCCAACAATTCCTTATCAACTGTTTCGTTGGAATGCATCCTTGAGTGCTTCAGCCACTTGGCGAGCGCTCTATTCACATGGTCACTGAATACTGTATGGGTGACCGTCGTATAACCTGTGTTCCGATAACACATTTTTTCTGCAGGCCAGATTTAATAAAACAACACCAATAATAGCAGCACTACATATTCTTGTGCTAGTCGTTCATGCTCCATCTTCCTGTGTGAGTCTTTCACTCACAGCAGCTGGAACTATGGCTGCAAAGTGTGTAACAAGTGACATTGGATAGAATGATCAGGTTAAGAAGAAGCAAGAAGGTCTCATGCATTGGAGGTGAAATTTAGAGTTTTAGATCAGTTTGATCGAGGTGAGCGCAGCATTGATATTCAAAGAGAGATGGGACTTCGTGATTCTCCAGTGAGAACCGTTCGTGACAATTGTGATAAAATCTGCAAGAGTGCTCAAACAATAAATCTCAGTGTTATCAGAACTGCAGGGTCTCGGCTTGATGCTATTGAGAAAATGACGAAGATGCTGACCACGTGGCTGGAGCATCAGAACCAACAGAACATGCCCTTGTCTGAAATGGACATTCAAGAAAAGGCGAGGAGTTTGTTCGGCGATCAAACCAAAGATTCCAATGATCCAGTTCCTTCTGCTGCTAGTCATGGGTGGTTCGTGTGCTTTAAGAGTCACTACACGTTCCACAATCTCAATTTGACTGGGGAAGCTGCTGCCAATTTTTTCAGCTGTCCTCAAATCAATGATTGTGGATGGAGGTTACACACCAAGCCAGGTGTTTAACCTCAGTGAAACTGGACTTTATTGAAAATGCATGCCCAACCACACTTTCATCTCCATCAACTCTGGCCTGAGGCAGTGATTGAGTTGAGAGGTTTCACAGAGGCTGAGGTCAGCGAAGCAAGGCAACAGATTGTGGACATGGCCCTGCAATTGGGATTTGAGGATGTCGACGAAGATGATGTTGAGGATTTGCTTCTCCCACACGGGGAGGAGCAGAGCAATGAAGATATTCTGGCTTTGAAGGAAAAGCCCATCAGAGAGGGATCAGAATCAAGTCCGAAGGAGGTTGTGCCTGTTTCTTAAAACCCTCATGACAAAGGTCATGGCTAAAGGTTTCAAATTGGTCGAAGAAGCCATGACCATCTCTGATGAACATGATCCTGACTGCATGAGAAGTTCCACGGTGTGGCAGGAGATGGAGAATGTCCTGAAATGATACAAGGAGGTTGACCAACAGAAAATGAAGGCAGCCACTCAAGTCTCCATGATGATTGTCAGTTAAAAGCTCGACGTTGTGGTAAATTTTAGCAAAAGTAAATGCCTGTGAACGAATGATTAAATTGGATGGTTACACGTTATCAGTTTCAGGTAGCATACGTCGGTAAATTGTAATACAAACTGCTTGATATAATGAGCTCATTTTGACTGTATATGCCAGTATTATACTGTAAATTGCCAGTTTAGATTCGTGAAAATGCTGGAACATACCCAGACGAAATTTCCAGCAAAGACTAGAATTACATTTACTGGAAGGCACGGGATTGTTCTGTGATACTATATAAACCCACGAGAGGGAGGTCTCGAGGGACGGGTGACATGTGACGAGCTGTGTGTTTCCATCGTCCCCACACTCTATTTAACTCTGAGTGAATAAGGTGTTAATGTCCAGAGCAGTTGTTAATGTGTGGAGCCGATCATAATCAAGTTGGTGAAAACTGATCAAGACTGAATTTCAGGAAATAATTCCTTTGAGCTCTTTAAATCAGCCTGGACACGTCATCGTACAAGAGGACACCACAACGGGAATCGAAGGATGGACAGCCCCGAAGGACGAGGTGAACACACGCGAGTTTTGCCGGCAAGACTGGGACACTGGGTGGCGGAAATAACTCAATGCGGGAATCGGAGTTGGACATCGTGTGTAATGGTGAATGTACTCATTTGACTTTGTATATTTGAAATACAAGTTTCAAAAACGTTACGCTGTTGATGTAATCACTGTGACGCCACTCAGAAGTCACAGACACCAACTGATAAAGATTCATTCGAGTGGTAGCTGACCTGTATGTTCATTCATGACCCTGAATTGCAGTCGTTAGAGAACGTGCCGAGTCCGGCACCACGAACAACATACGTACACCAAAGGGAAGGAAACCCCCAAATGTGTGCATATACTTCACCCCCAACATTTTGTCCACCATGACAGGATCTGTCAGTGGAGAAAGGCTTTACAGTGTCATAGAAATCGCAGAGAGGAAGACTATGTACAAGCCACGCTGCTGTAGTTGTGATCCGAGTTCAAATGACCGTTTATCCATCTGCCATTGAGTTTGACGAGTGGATTGAACGAGGCGAAAGGCTTGGACTGAAGGGAGAGACACAAATGGCGTTTGTTAAAGAACAGCAAGCGGCTGCAAAGGAAGAGAAGGCTCGTGAACATGAGGAAAGACAAAAGGAGGGTGAGGCGCAGCATGAGGAACACAAAGACAAAGCATGAGGAACATGCACGGAAAGACGAGGCGAAGCATTTAACTGACTTGTTGGTTCGTGAACAGTTCCTTCGTGCGTTTTCCATGGAGATGGATCTGTTCATGTGTGAGAGAGTGCCTGAGAACATGGAAACAATGACAACCTTGGCTGAGCAGTATATTGAAGCACATGGCAGGTGTATGACTGGGAGGTCAGTCAAGAAGGACGTCACAAAGAAACCCAGGTCGGACAGAAACCCGAGCACAAGACTGACCTATCTCAGCCTCCAAAGCCCCAATTCAGTAGAAGTGAGAGGGAATGCTTCGATTGTAACAAGAAAGGCCACGCAATGGCCAAATGTTGATTGAGGAAGGCAGCTCAGATGAAGCCACAACAGAAGGCAGCCAGCACAGTGCATGTCTTCGAGGAAAGATGTTATATGCAGAGCAGAGCCGAAAAAGCTGTCTGCATCAGCTGTGTAAAAGTTTCCTGAAGAGATCTGGGTGAACAAAGGAGGATTTCAGTCAATACCTATGGTCTTCAGCACTTGTGAGGAAACCAGTGCTGGCATGGCCAACAGCAACATCACCATGGATGTAGGCTACATGGGTGCACAGAAAGTGACAGTACTCTGAGACTCAGGATGTACTCGTGCAGCTGTGAAGAAAGACCTGATGACTGACAAGGTCTACTCCTGCAAACTGATTGCACATTGCGTCACTATCCAGTTGCAAAGATCCACATGGGCACACAGTACTACAAAGGATGGGTGGAGATCATGTGCATGGAGGACCCCATTTGTAATCGGTAATATACCGGGAGCATGAGAGGTCAAGCATCCTGACCCAAATTGGATTCCACAGCTGGCACAAGCAGCAGTTACCAGGGCACAGACCAAGCGCACAAGGATGACATCAAACCATTAAAGGTGTCACAATCTGACATTCCTAAAGTGACTGTGCAAGAACTTGAGCAAGCTCAGAAGGAAGATATCTCACTTCAAAGGTTGTGGAAGGAGGTGCAGGATAACAGTGATCATCTGGCATGAGACAAGAGCAAGTACAGGCTCGAAGTCCACAAAGGTGTCTTACACCGGTATCTACACAACTGACATGACCGAGATGAAGCAAGTCATCGTTCCGACCAAGTATTGGGAGGCCGTGATGAAATTGGCACACAAATCGATGGTTGGAGGTCATCTTGGAATGGAAAAGATAACTGACAGAATAACGAGCAACTTCCATTGGTCAAGAATAACTAGTGATATCAGCAGATTCTACAAGTCCTGCAACATCTGCCAGAGGACCATCCCCAAAGGAAAGGATTCCAAAACACCATTGGGAACCATGTCGTTGATCGAGGAGCCCTTTTGCAGCATGGCCGATGACCTGATTGGATTGTTGTCCCTAGTGTCTGATAAAGGCAACCGGTACATCTTGACTATTGTGGACTATGCCACCAGATACCCTGAAGCAATTCCGCTCCCCAAGATTGAGATGGAGAGGGTCACGGAAGCACTGCAGGAAGTATTCTCCCGAGTCGGGCTCCCACAAGAGGAACTGAGTGACCGAGGTACTCAATTTGCATCGGACCTGATGAAGGAGTTGTGTTGACTCATTGCAACGAAGCAACTCTTCACAACACCATATAACCACAGGTGCAATGGGCTTTGTGAACGGGTTAATGGAGTTATCAAGAGCATGCTGAGGAATACATGTCAAGAGCGACCACATGAATGGGATAGGTACTTGCAGGCGGTGCTACTCACTTAGACAGGTGCCTCAAACAAGTACTGGGTTCTCACCATTTCAGCTACTCAATGGACGAACCGTAAGAGGGCCCATGCAGTTGTTGAAGGAACTGTAGACTGGAGAGAACATGTCAGAAGTAATGCCTACCAATATGTCTGACTTGTGTAATTGACTGGAGGACACGTGTCAGCTGGTGTGAGAGAGTCTACATGCAGCTCAAAGCAGTCAGAAGCATTTCTATGATAAGAAAACCAGACAAAGTTCAAGGTTGGAGTTCTATTGCTACCACCAATGGAGCACAAGAAGTTGACTCCAATGGCAAGGACCACATGAAGTCCAGGAAGTAGTCAACCAGATGGACTACAAAATCTGTGTCAAAGGCAAAACTAAAACTTACCATGCCAACCTTTTGAGGTTGTATCATGAGAGAGCTGACAATGCAGCTGATATCACGTTACAGCTGGATGTGGCTAGTGTGGCAATCATCGACCCAGAGCCAGATGGTGATTGAGAATGTGTCTTGTCAAATGAAGACTTGCTGGAATTGAGACCCAGGGCTGACGGAGAGACACACGAGGATGTCAACATCAGCAAGGATCTGTCAGTAAGGCAGATGGAAAGGGTCAGGTACAGATGGAGGAAGAGAAACTCACCTGTATCAGAAACTCCGCAGTACCGATGACCAAAAGACAGATTAGATCATTCCTGGGCTTGGCCGCGTACAATAGGAGGTTCATACCAAGCTACGCAGATGAAGTTGTGCCCCTCACTGACCTTACCAAAAAGGGTCAGCCCAAACACATTCTACGGGAGGCACCCCAACAGAGGGCATTTGAAAGGATCAAGAACCTTCTTTGCAAGGCCCTGCACTACGGATGCCCAACTTTGTCAGACCATTCATCGTGCAAGTGGATGCATCTGATGTCGGAATCTGAGCGGTGCTGATGGAGGAGTACGAGGACGGAGTTTTTCCTGTGACGTATGCCAGCAAGAAACTTCTTTCTGGGAAAGGAAGCACTCGGTGATAGAATGTGAATGTCTCGCTGTCGCGTTTGCTGCTAAGAAATTCCAGAACTACATCTACGGACGAGAGTTCATCATACAGACTGATATAATCAACCCCTGACATACATAAAGAAGTGTAAGATGGACAGTGGAGGATAATGCAGTGGGTGTTGTTCCTCAAGAACCATCGGTTCTGCATTCAAGCCATTAAGGGATCAGAGAATGTGGGAGCTGATTGTACGAGTCGACTGTGATTGTTTATTTTTCGTTTGTTTTGCACCCTCTAATTTTAACTCACTGTTGTAAAAAAATAAAAAATTAAAAAAAAAATATGTATTTGCAATAATATTTTTTCTAAAGGTTGGGCTTATTTGTCAGTTAAAAGCTCGATGTTGTGGTAAATTTAAGCATTAGTCAATGAACGATTAAAATGGACGGTTACATGTTATAAGTTTTGTTTAACAAATCGGTAAATTGTAATTTAAACTGCTTGATGTGATGACCTAATTTTGACTGTGGATGGCAGTATTGTTATGTAGTGCAAACTGCCTGGTGAGATTCGGGAAGGTGCAAGAATGTTCTCAGATGAAACTTCCAGCGTCAACTACCCAGGTAAAAATGCTACAGTTCGAACTATAGTATATGAGAGTACTACTCTCATATACTATAGTTGGTAACAGGTCCCACTACAGTAGTCTGCAAAGAATTACCACAGGAAATGAATGCAATTTTTGCCTGGGAGAATCACATTTTCTGGAAGGCACGGGATTGTTCTGTGATACTATATAAACTCGCGAGAGGGAGGTGTAGAGAGACGGGTGATATGTGACGAGCTGTGCGTTTCCATCGTCCCCACACTCTATTTAACTCAAAGTAAACGAGGTGTTAACATCCAGAGCGGTTGTTAATGAGTCGAGCCGATCATAATCAAGTTGGTGAAAACTCATCAAGACTGCATCAGGAAAGAATTCCTTTGATCTCTTTAAATCAACCTGGACGGGTCATCGTACAAGAGGACACCACGATGGGAATCGAAGGGTCGACAGCCCTGAAGGACGAGGTGAACAAGCGAGAGTTTTTCCGGCAGGACTGGAACATTGGGAGGCGGAAATAACTCGATGCGGGAATTGGAGTGAAACATTGTGTGTGATAATGAACTTCCTCGTTCGACTTTTTATCTGTTTCTTTGAAATAAAAGTTTCAAAAGCGTTATGCTGTTGATGTGGTCAATGTAAAGCCACTCAGAAGTCACAGACACCAACTCATAATCATGGAAATGCTTCTGCATTGTGTCGGACGGTGGCTGGCTCGCTGTGAAATTTTATTTCACACCACGTTTTCCCTTTTTGTATGATCTTCATGTCTGACCCATCACCTCGGCATCGATAAAAACATAAAAAAAATTAAACATTTCGTTTTAAAAAGTTTCTTCAACCGTGTCGTTGGTGTGCTTGCTTGGAGCACTTTTCAAGCTTTGATCTTTCAAAGCTTCCATGGAAATACCAGGGCACAGTTGTCCATGAGGACATCTGCAGCATTAAGGCAAAAGAAATAAAATGATTACAATGAGTAAAAATGTTTTCAGTTACAAAGTAATGAATTGCCACATCAAGGCAAGATAGCTGAAAGGTACGCACGCTCACTCTAAGCTGTCTAGCCTTGGTTCGAAACCTGACCCAGCTATAAATTGTCATCTCGGTGTATCACAGGCAAGGCAATTCAGTGTGTGCCGCCTCTCGAATGGATGTTAAACTGGACTTCACATCTGTCAGAATCCCCCCCCCTACTCTTCCCCTCCGCACTCTTTCCTCCCCTCTCTCTGACCCCCTCTCCCTCACCACGCCTCTCCCTCCCACCCCTCTCCACCACCCGTCCCTCTTCATGTCTCTCCCTCCCACACATCTCCGCCACCGCCACTCTCATCTCTCCCTCCCACGTCTCTCCATCCCATCCCTCTCCACCACCCCCCCCCCCTATTGAGGAGACTACAGCATGTACAAATCAGATTTGGAATGAGCTGACAGGAGGGGTGCAAAGGTTGCTGCATGTGTGAGCATGCATACATACAGGCAGGCAAGTAGGCCTTTGCCAGGTAGATAACGTGGGTTTGAAATGCTCCCACCTGGTTTATATATAGAACTCCGTGGTTAAAATGAAAATATTGCTGTTTGGGCATGTTTAATCGCCCTTCCCTTCCCTCACACTGCCTTCCGCCCTCTCCCTTCCCTTCATACCACATTATCTTCTCCTCAAACTGCCTTCCCAACACCTCTCCTCATGCTTTCCTCCTCCCAAATCCACGTGCTGTACCCCATTTTGTTCAATCCGGCAATTACCCCCACCCCCCCCTTCTCCACAAATGAAAGTTGAAAACCCCTCCCCCGATGTCTACCTCCTCCCAAACCCCCCCTCCTCCTCCTCCTCCACTTTCCTCCCACCTCCTCCTCACTCCCACCCCTCGTGTGTGTCTCACCATTTTGTCAGCAATGGCCAAATGGATCTCCGTCAAACCTTGAGGCTCATCATTGAGAGTCGGAGAGCGTTTTAGGTTTACAAAAAGATTTTTGAAAAATTCGAAAAGAAATAAAAGTTAAAAAAAAGAAGTTAGATTTGTTTTTTTTCTTCTTTCAAATCGCTCTATCATGCCTAGGCCTTTGTAGCTATACGTGAAAGGTAATATTAAATGATCCCCGACCCCATTCCTTAGTGGGTGTAGGGAAGTGTTTTGGGCCCCCACCAGGTACCCCTCACTGCTCATAAAAGATAAAATTTTTTCAATCTACCACAACAGGCCTCATTCATGCGTGGTACTGGGAAAGTAAAACCTATATGGACAAATAGGATAACAATGGACATGGGTGGAAAAAAAATAAATACATAAAATAAATAACGCAAGTTTTGGTGAATTGAATACACATCAAGACTCTGCCGAGCAGCTCATAGAGAACCATGACAAATACTGCGGGCACCGCCAATGGCACAACACACAGAACCACGACCCAACCACACAACGGCCAACGGGTACGGTGGGCCTACCAAGCCAAACCACCAGCCTCAAGGGCATTCAATTATAACAACTCATCAGGGTAATTGTGCCGTGTCGCACTGTTATTTGATGGCCATTAATACTGGAAATGAACCCTGAGGCAACCAGCAGGAACCATCAACCTTCACGGGGACGTCCTGTACGTGCCACTCGAACACGGTGTACACACACGGCTCTCATCACGAGCGGCTCTCGTGCTCCTTTGCATACCCGTGTGGGTCAAAGCAATCCACTTTGAGCCTGCACAAAGACAAAAACAGTTCTGCTATTTCCACACTGTTGAAGCAGCATCTGGGTTTTTCAAAGCAGTCTTAGGGTAAGGATTGTGCCGAACAGTTTGCCATTACCTTCCCAGCAATCATGTGGGACAGGAATTTGCAATTTCAGGGTGCTGGTGGCAATTCGCCTCATCCTTGTAAGATTTGCCGTGGAGTCTTTTAATGGCCATCAGCAAATGATGGCAGACAGCACATCCTGCTTAGTGTCCATCTCAGGGACCATGCACTCACCTATTCAATGACCAAGACGTGGACAGTGATTAACTAGAAGGGCACTCTGTGGAGCGCACACCCTCCGCCACGGAATGCCTGATACACGAGAACATATCGGGCCCAATACATGTTTGGAATATCATGTGATACATTACGATAACGATTTTGGCCCCGTCTCTCGATGGTGAAGAATCACTTTTAAAAAAAATTAAATAATCCTCGTATCCAGATCTGCATTCGGATCTTCACCAAAATGGAGACAATTCGTCCTCGTCACACACCCAACCTGTCCAAGTTTCATCCGGATCGGTCTCCAACTTTTTGAGATATCCTGTACACAAAGACAGACAGACAGACAGAAAGGGGTATAAACATAACCTCCTTCACCTTTGGTGACGGAGGTAATAAATACATAATGATAACACCACGAAGACAACACACAAACACGCACGCACGCACGCACACGCACTGTTGGAAGTCTCGCAATAGAGCCGTTTCGTATGGATTATATTCCCAACAGTGGTGCCAACCAAGGGTGTTGCCTCCTAAAGCACGCCAATCTTCATAAGGACATAAAAGCCGGCTATCCCGTTTGCTTCAAGTTGTACACTTGAAAGATGCATTTTTATCATGACAAAAAAAGGTAAACTGTTGGACACTGGAACCTGTGCCAAAATTTCATGGTTGTGGTTAACTGAATCATTGGCACGACCCGCAGTCGTTGTGTGCTGGGGCATGTCCAGCATGTAATCCTAGAATGAAGGGCCAAACAGCCTTCTCCCTTGCCTCCCTTTCCTCGTGATACAGCGTTGTACGTCACAGAAATTATCTCGTCTAATCACAGCTTGCCGAGGAAACAGTGCGAAAAGGCCTGAAGGAAAAGTTTTCAAGTGTAATGTTCCACACCGGTCCCTCCAGAAGCACAAGTGAGGTGGTCCCAGAGGCCTTGAAACGTGTGCGTATGGCCAGGTTGGAGTACACGTCCTCCAAATATTACAAGCAGTGAACGGTCACATCAACATTGGAAACTACGTCCGCGTCACGGCACATCGGAGCGCTTCGAAGGTAAATAACTCTGGTTGTCCGTGCACATGTGGGTTCACTTAGGACCTTCAATCAAGATGCTGAGAAAAGTGTTTGTTGGTGTGATCTACTGCCACGTTGAGACACCGGTTTCATTGCAAAAAAAAAAAAAAAAAAAATGCATGGATCTTGGAAGCAAGACAATCTCATGCACATTCAACCACTACATCGGCCCGAGTGAGGAGAGCAAATGCAATACCACCTGAATACACCTACAGTGAAAGATTGATACAACAGACAAATATAACTAAACCTTTGCCAAGGTTCCACGATCCTTTCGGAAAACTCTTTGAATTGTTCAATCAACTTGCAGCACACAACAGGTACTCGCGTGAGGAGGTGGAAATGCATCCGCAAAACGGAATGAAAGGGAAAACAAAGGTGAGTCAGGGACAAATGACTTGCAGCAACAGAGAAGAAACGAGTGTTTCAACAACAAGTAACGCGAGCCAAGTATCATGGGGTTCAGTGGGTCTGGAAGGGAGTTTGGGGGAGAGGGGGAAAGATACATTTGAAAAAAAAAAGAAAAAAAAAAATCAACCCACATGGTGGAAGAGTGAACGGTCCAAAGATACCGATAAATTAATGAGACTTTGGGTTGTCCAATTGTGGAAACGATGTTCAGATGAAAACATGAAATCATATGCTGCTGTTGTGTTTGAGATCAAATGACATTTTCAGAGTTCCCCAAATTTGGGGCCGAGAAGACGTCTGTGGAGGGAATCGACGTTAATGGGAATGCAGAACCCAGCGAAGGCACTGCCCCGGTCACACCGGCATCATGAGGTCACATGCATACGGCGAGACGTCAGCAATCCGAGCGGTGTGGATGTTTTGGCCGTTTTTAAGGACATTGTGCAAAAGGATGCAAACACTGCAGGAAAGTTATCGGACTAAACTCGGAATCAGACGCGACTATGAAGATAGCCTGCCATTCCCAATTCAGTTTTACGTTCCGGGATCAATGTACCTGCCGCAGACAATAATACGGTTCACCACCGGTTGGGTTCAAGGCAACCTTTAAGAATACAGTGACGTACAAATTAACATTTTCACACAAAGTCTCACAGAAAGCATTTGTGGGAAACGTTTTGCCGTGCGAAGAAAATCTTCCCCTAATCACTTGTGTAAATGTCAAAACAATGACAAAAGTACAACGCACTCGGGAGAGCGCGCAACTGATAGGCCGGATCTGAATTCGGACCTTAACCAAAACCGAATCGACTTGTTATTGTCAAACACCCAACTTATCCGCCAAGTTTTGTCAGAATCCAACCACAACATTGTGAGATGTCGTGCTGCATATCGTTTTTGGCTCCCCATCTCTAAATCATAAAGAATCATTAAAAAAAAAAAATTATCGGATGGAGGCGAGTGTTGACGTTTGACTTCAAGTGGGAAACAAGAAGGGATTTTTGGCAGAATGCATGTTACCTGGAGGGGTAGGGGCAAGGTGAAAAGGGAAGATGGTGGAACGCTCGGTTAAAAAAAAACTTCAGCCATGAACCTGCCAACAGTGAGGAAGAAGGAGAGCACACAATAAAGCAAATAAAACTCCGGCTTTGAGCAAACCGCACAAGGCAGATCCTGAAAGTCGCTACAGGGGAGGTCGGACTGCAATGTTATCGGCGGAGGACCATTATTACAACGAGAGAGCACTCCTGCCTTCCGGGGTGGGAGTACCCTTCTCGGCTCACCTTTGTTGGGCAATGTGCCGCAGCACACGCTTGGGAATCCACTTTATAGTTTTTGAAAGAAATGTTATTGATCACAACATATCATAAAGATAAAGGAAGATGATTTGTAGAATCGGGGCCATCACCAAGGGTGGCGTAATTTCCGATTATATAAATAATACCACTCCTTTGGTGCCGTAAAGGTGCATAGGGATGCCGAGGCAGTTTCAATGGCAAGAGGACAGTCCTGGATGGGTTGCTACTCCGATGCAGGCTACCCCAATACACTGGAACACATTTTGCTGACTTCAGAAAGATGAGAGGCAGAGTCAACCCCACCTGGTGTTAATTCAATGGTGACAGGGGCATGAACTCAGGACCCTTAGGTCCCAAGCCAGCCACCTTAACCACCAAGACAACACCAGGCATATATATAATATATCAGACGCACCTCTTGGCTGTTATGATGAGCATATCGCCATGGATTATGTCTCGTACAGTAAAACCGCACAATCCGCAAAGAACAACCATCCATCTGCCACCCAGACGATTGTTCCAGCAAAGCCAAACTATTCAACCAGAAGGCACGTGGTGCTATCAGCAGGTAAATCGAAATATTTGGAGTGTGACGAGCACTCCCCCGATCTACATTGGACATTGTCCTACACGAAAGCGTCACCTCCAACCCAGAGGAATCGGCATGGCGGCGACTGTGAAACAGACAAAGATCACATTGTCAACATCAGTTAAACATCAAACGGAGCAGCCTACCCGGATTTCAGGCTTATTTTCTCTCATCTGGATGGCATACCGATAAATGAGGGTAAACAAAATAAATAAAAATGAGGGTAAATAAACGCAAAATCCAGACAGTCAGCTCCGTTTGATGTTGAACTAATGTTGACCATGTAATCTGTATTTGATGGAGTCACCAGGCCGAGGCCACCAGACTGGAGGTGATGCTTTGGTGTTTGACTATAGGTCCAATGGAGATCGGGGGAGTGCTAGTCACTATATATATATATATATATATATATATATATATATATATATATATATATATATATATATATATATATATATATATATATATATATATATATATATATATATATATATATATATATATATATATATATATATATAGCGGTTCTACAAAACTGCATGCTTCTAAGGCAATGACACCCAACATACAGTGATCCCCAGGCAGTTATTTCATTATTCTTCATGCAGTTAGACCTCCCCTCATGTCTGGTGGGTTAACAGAATGAAGTGCATTGTGTGGGTCTCGTAGTTTGGTCTCTCAACTATCTTTGTCTCTTATTCTGATTTCTACTCCAACACTTTCCTTTGAAACCATGGTACAAAACAAGCAAGCAAGCACACAGGCCATTCGATATAAGATTGATAATAAACACACCACGATGCCTCCCGTGGCTCAGAACCACCACACTCCCTCCAATCCACACTACACAACCTGCGCATGAGCATCGTGCACCATTATTTCATTCACAACCTGCACACATGCCAATTCCCAACCAGCACCTTACCATACGTCACACCTCGCTCACAAAACCTCACCACTTCAACCAAAAACGTCTCCAGTACACGGGAAAAAAATATTCCCTCACCTCCTCATCGCGACAATTCACCACTCTATATGGACGAGTACTGCAAGACTCGGGCTGTCCTCGGGACCGTGCGATGCTGGGCCAAGCAACAGACGTGAATAACTCTACCGCATCTCACCAGGGACATCCTGGGTGAGCAGGCGGAATTGATACGACCCTCATGCAGTCGCCAGACCATGGCAAGACAGGTGCAACAAGGAGGGGTCGCAAGAAGGGCAATCCGGGAGTTTGGTACGGGGCCCGGGTGTGCATTTTGGCTCATGAGAGGGGGCCCATCTTTTTCCTTCCGCATCTTCGCTTCCTCTCCATCCAGTCTTCTTTGGACACACAAAGAACATCATTACTGACTCACAATCCCATTTTCCTCTGGCATGACACCACACTCCCCAGATTGCACTACACCACACCTCCCACACCACCAGTATTCCTCCTACCGATCTCTCCAGACGCGTTCTGGGTTGCGGTGGTTTGCTGACCATGTCAGGTATTGAGAGGCGGTTTATCCTCATCTGCTCTTTCTCTCTGGGCAAAATCCAAGTGTGTGTGTGTGTGTGTGTGTGTGTGTGTGTGTGTGTGTGTGTGTGTGTGTGTGTGTGTGTGTGTGTGTGTGTGTGTGTGTGTGTGTGTGTGTGTGTGTGTTGGCACCTATCCTACTTTAAGTTAAGATTGTAGAAGTTATAACGGGATAAGTCTGCTCTTTGTCTGCTTGCCTTTTGCCACACCCCACAAAATCCTTGCTATCCCCTGCTATACATACAAAGAAACCCCATTCTATGTGCCACATACCTTTCCTCGCCATTGTAAATAAATGATTTGTATACAAATGTTCCCAGCTCGTTTTTGTCTTTTCCCCCATTGGTCCAGCATTGTTCGCACCCGAATTTAACCGGGACGTTATCCCCCAACGATCTGTTTCCTAGCCGGTACGTGCTTAGCAGTTCCACTCGGCTGCATCTGATCTGGTAAAGTGAACCGGTTTGAGCAAGTGCGTACTGAGGGCGTGTCCCCCAGTCATTAGACCACGCGACCTTTAGGTAAATGGTATTCATTAGACTGAGGACCTTCGTCAGGTGGTCGAGTTATTGGTGTTCAGTCAATTAGCGACCTACCGCATAAAGAAGTTATTCATGCGTGATGGCCTGCGATTCCAGAGGGTCTGGTGGGAACCCGAGGTAGTTCACCCCTAGTGGCCTTCGCCCCCCGACAATATACACATACATACATCTTGCTCCACCATAGAAAGATGTGGACGTGTCCAGGAGAGCGATGTGGTCTGCGTTGTTTTGTTCAGTCTTCACAGTGGGAGAATTGATACTTCCTTCGAAAATAAATGTCGTTTCCTACAGGCATTAAACCACATACCCATGTGAACCTTGAACCATGCCCCCACTTCCTTGTTATTTCACTCAAACGTGACAGATCGCACCACAGAGTCCTCATTTCAAACTGGCGGTGAGCAGTCACGCGAGGTTTACAGTAGGTTATCAGATTTCTTACCAGCCACAAAGTGATTATACATGTCTAACTAGAATGGGTACCCGGTAGAGCGCATACCTCCACCAGGCTGAACAGTTTATGTTTTGTATCCCACTGATAGGCCAAAACTAGTTGGACGAGTTGATTAGGTGACGAGAACAAGCCAATTCGATTTTGCTTGAGCTACGGATCCAGATCTGGTCTAACTCATCCACAACTCTGAAATACCATGGAACCCTGACATCGACGGCTTCAACATTCATGGCCCTGTGCTCTGCAATTTATTTACAACACTTAAGGACTGGTCTCCGATATCCACCGCAGCCAATATCAATTCAGCTTAGGAGTTCTTCCACAGAAAACTCACTTGTGCAAAGATTCATGATATCTCAGCTTCATTTATCTTACCCATCCTCCTGCTCTTGGTACACTGAATCATGTGATGAGGCAGTTGCTTTAAAACAACTTGAATTCTCCTCCTGGAAGGCAAATCCAACCAAAGATAATCTCAGATCATTCCACAAAGCCCACCACATAACAAGTGTGTCCATTCTCAGGAGAGCCAGAAAACAACATCTGTCCAATCTCAAAAATGAGAATGAGCTTTCAAGCTTGTCTCCCTCCTATAAAACCTGGTGGTGCCTTGTCAAGTCTGGAGCATGCTCCCCTTACATCCCTTCCCTCACTTCAAATGGCACGACAACCGACTCCACTCGTGACAAAGCTGAATGCCTCAATTCTACGTTTAAATATTGCGTCCCCAACCCCTTGCTCTCTGGATCCATCCTTCAATCATCCCCAACTGCTCCTGAGAAGGTGGAATAGTTTCTGGCAATTCTCGACTCAGACTCTGCAAGTGGACCAGATGGCATCAGCTCACTCGTCCTAAAAACCTGCTCTGCTGCTCTTCGACTTCCTCCCTCTGCTCTTTTCACCCTGCCATTTTCCATTGATCATCTCTCATCTGCTTGGAAATCAGCCAACATCACAGCATGATGTAAAAAAGGTGCAAAAACGGATCCCATTAACTAAAACCCAATTATCAGCAAGGTCATGGAATCCATCATCTCAGTCAATATAAAATCATTCCTCTTCAACGGCCTCATATCAGATCATCAATTCAGATTCAGACCTGGTCACTCTCCCTTGGACATGCTGCTTCTACTCTCCCAAGAATGAGTTTGGCATCCCACCTTGCTCTCCAAACTGTCTGCGTCAAGCCCTCAATGGAACCCCTTCATCTCCTCTCCCTGTCAAGGCTGGAGTACCCCAAAGGGGTGTTTCTAGACCCCATATTATTCCTAATTTTCATCGTTGATCTCACTGACTCTCTGGAATATCTTCTCCATCTATTTGCTGATGACTCCACTCTCTGCCGTGACATCACTCATCCTTCTAACAGACAGGCAGCAGCCTCTTCCCTCTCCTCAGACCTTGAGAAAAATCTCAAACTGGTCAAACACTTGGAATATATCTTTCAATCCCAAGAAATCCCACAGATTCACTCTCTCTGAAAAGACTGTACCGCAAATCCTCCAATCTACTTTCTCCGCTGCACCCTGCTGTTGGTGTTTCCCTGTTCTCCTGTCATAACTCTTCCACGAGCCGGGGCCATGTTTTAAAAAATTATAATAATAAAATAATTTTAAAAATAAATAAATAATAAAAAACCTGTCCCACTTTTTCCCATTCAAACAATTCCCTGACATTTTTAGAAATGTATTCCCCGCAAATGTCGGGGTCATACTGAGTTACGAATATTTTTCAACTTTTCAATTTACGCCTTATATCGTTTTTGGCCCCATATCTTAATGTTGAAGAATCACTGAAAAATTATCGGATCCAGATTCGGATCTTCACCAAAATCGAAGAATTACTTTGTCCTTGTCACACCCCCAACCTGTCCACAACTTTTATATATTCTGCTTACAGACAGACAGACAGACAAACAGGGGTAAAACACAACCTCTGTACACCTTTGGAGGCAGAAGTTGAAATTCATGTTGATGCTCGTGAGATCAAAACATTAAGATCTGCATGAAAAGCAATATAATATTTACTAGAAGGGCACTCGATAGAGAACATACCTCCACCACACAATGCCTGATCCATGAGAACATAGAGGGCCCAATACATCGTTGAAATATCATGGAATATAATCGTTTTTGGCCCCATCTCTCAATGGTGAAGAATCACTTTAACAATTAAATAATTCTCATATCCAGATCCGGAATCGGATCTTCACCAAAATCAAAACAGTTCGACATTGTCACACACCCAACCTGTCCACCAAATTCATCAAAATCCATCCACAACCTTTTGAGATATCGTGCACACAAACAGACATGGGTGAAAACGTAACCTCGGTAATCTTCGGTGGCAGAGGTAGCAAGGAGCTGACATTCCAGGTTCCCCAACTTGCAAAAGTCACGTTACTGAGACAGTTGCCATGGCAACACAATTCAGCCAATCTCCGCTGTGATCTAATCAGGTTGAGATAATGTCATGAGGAATAAATATCCGCAATATGAAAGCGAAATGTTCGATGGTTTTTCAAAAATTAAATATCATGTACATAAAAGTACATGGAGGAATGATCGGTCGGTCTGTTGGACAGTTGCCCATTTCAATGTCCCCCCCCCCCATCTCTAACCTTGTCTGAGGGGGTGGGGGACAATAAGTTAATCAATTTCACATTGGCACCATTGTATTGTTGCGGTTGTTGGAACCGCATGCATACAACAGATAGTTGTCCTGAGTCAGTTATTCCATTAATATGTGTAGTTAGGTCCCTACCTTTCATCTAGTGGGAAGACAAGGGAGTGCGTTGCGATGGGCTATTAGTTAGGATTAATATGTCATTTTTCCCCTTTTATTTTATTCCCTCCTTTTATTTTCTGAGGTGAATTTGCCTCGCTTGCTCCCCTCGTCTCGCCTGCCACAGCATGACGATCCACGGTGCCATCATCTCGCGTGCTACCCTCGTTTCGCTGGCGACAGCGTACCACCGTCTACCCAGCGACTCGTTTTCAGAGGAAAAATCCTGACGGTCGGCTGGACAAACGCTGTAGCCGCACCACCATCCACCTGCCAAAGGCCAGGCATGCGCGGACCATACCGGAGTCTGGCTGAAACCCAGCCGAGAAAGGCAGACCACGTGAAGGGCCGGTCCAGTCGGCATGCTCGGCTCGGACAATGACGTCAGGTTTCGGCAAGGCCCCTCCCCGACCTCCGAGTTCTAAAAAGTGCGGATTTCTGTGTAGTTGGTGGGTTGGAAGGAGAATTGAGAGAGGTTTTTGAGTATTGAAGAAGGAGTAAGGAGAATTGAAGAAGAGGAGTCATCATTGAGAGCGAGTGTTCCTGCCACTTGTCTCTGCCGACACGACGTCAAACCGCCCCTTGCTTCTCGATGAACGACCTCTTGCCTGGTCCTGCCTGCTGCTCATCTCTCGCTCCCCCCTTTGGGCTCCGCTCTTCTCCACTAGAGCCCCTCCTGCAGACACGATCTCCACACGTACGGTTGTGGCCAAACAACTCAACAAATGTCAGATGCCCCAGCACGGAGCATCCCTCCCCCGAAACGCTCAGGTACCGAGAAACTGTAACCTCAACTCCCTCCCTCCCTGGCTGCAAAAGTCCGTTTCACAATTGGGTTCACTTTGTCTAAGTGTGTGTCAGAGTGCTGGCACCTGTCCCTTAAGTAAGCCTGTATAAGATCTTGTATTGTTGTGATCGTTGCTTCATTAATCTCACATCAAGTCTGCACGGTGTCTGCTTTGTAAGTTGCTTGTAAAATTGTCACACCCAACACCTGTGTCATCTTTCCCTGCATTACATCCCCAATAAACCTTTGTTGTGCCACATGCTTTTCCTCACTTATTGTAAATAATTTGTAGAAATGTTCCCAGCTCGCCTTTGTCTTTTCCCTCATTGGTCCAGCATGGTTTTGATCCAGGTTTAGCCGGGTCTATATTCCCAACAATCCATTCCTTCGAGCCGGTACGTCCTTGGCAGTGCCGCTCGGCTGCATCCGATCCGGAAAGGAGATCCGATTCAGCAAGGCGTACCGAGGGCGTGGTTCCCCGGTGGTTAATTAGGTAACCCGATTCACCCATAGGCAGGAGGATCCTCGGCCACGCGGTTGAGTTATTGGCGTCCACGGTCGGTTAAGCGACCCGCCGAGTCACGGACTTATCCGTGAGCAACGGCCTACAATCCCAGGGAATCTGGTGGGAATCAACATAGCTTTTCCCCACCCAATGGTCTTCTCACCCGACCCCGCAACAGTATGCTTTTATGAAAAGTGAAACCTCTGTCAAAGGATGACATCTTGCTTAAAAGGCCACATGCATCAAATATATATATATATATTACTAAAACTCTCATCTTGTACATATGTATGTATGTATGTATGTATGTATGTATGTATGTTCCCGAAATACAGCCAAAACGTAACACGATAGCACAAATTTTTTGGGTTCCACGGAGTGTGACGGGAGGGTGCTGCGGACACACTTTTACCGTATAGTTCTCATATCTGGGTTCAATTCCCGAGCCGACTATATAAACTGTCTAATCAATGCTTCGCGGGCAGGGCGATTCATCAATGTGCGCACGCAGTCTCTTGAATAGACGTTAAAGCTTAGTGTCCTGTCTGCTCGCCTCATTTGTTGGAAGTTCAAGACCCCAAAGTGTCGCTTGTGAAGGGCCATCTTACTCAGCAATCTCCTGCGGTGTGCAGTATCAAGTTTCGTTCAAATGGGCCAACGAAAATTTACTAAAAAAAATAAATAAATAAAATAAAATCAATTCCCGATTCAGTCAAGTACTCTTCGGGAGAATTTGATCAATGCAAACAACCTCAGCGGTATAGTTCACTGGAGCTATCTTTATTTTCTCTTGAAATGATTTTTTTTCAACAACCGCAGTCACAACTGGAACACAATGGGTTCACAGGTCATCTAGTGGACGATAAAAGGAGGGGATGGGGGGGGGAATCTTTTAACGTGAGGAGCTATTCCCATATCTGATCCTCTATTTCTGAAATAAAAATATTAATTGAACAGACACCTGAAAGTGTGCGATTCATGTCATGTGTGTGTGTGTATATATATATATAGATAACATACATCAGTGTACTTTGATATTTATGGAAAATAAAAATAAATAAATAAAAATGACAAAAAGAACAACTTCAGCAAAGAACAAACAGACTTCATACCAACATTGTCACAGTTACTTGCAGGACATTTCCTGTAACAAGACATTCGGTTCTGCCAGAAAGTACTGCACCCCCACCTAATGCAGAAACAAGGCGATCGAAGTAAAATCTGACATGCGTGACGTGGAAGGCCTACGATGAATCACTCAGGTGGAATAACCATCCTCGTATATCCAGGTTGTGCACAAAAGCTTCACCAAGTCCATCTCGTGCTTGCTTTTGCCCAATGACTCCCGAGACACGATAAGGAGTACGTTCACTTGCGTTATCGGCTCGTGATTGAACACACGCGTATGTCGCTCAAATTGCCTACCGCAGACGCCGCGTGCCATGCTCCAAGTGCAGATTTCCTGCAGATTTCAGGAGAACGAGGGATGCTTGGAGCGGGCGGGAAATGTGAAAATCATTCGGAATTGCTTTGGATTTGATTTTCTTTTTAAAGTTCTTAAAAATGTTCCCGCCTTCAAATCAGCAGCCAAGAAACAGTTACGTCTAATGAATGTGCTCTTCGACAAGCCGACGTTAATATTATTCTGTTATGAAGCGCCAGCAGCATTCAAGCGCAACATCACATCAGCGGTCCTCCGTGGACCCTCCACGGCAGAAATCAGAACAAATAAATAAATAAATAAATAAATAAAATGAGCAAACGCCGGTCGTACACCAAAACCTGCACCGTCGAGACCTCAGAGTCTGGGAATGCAAAACATGCCCTAACGATAAGAGATGAGAAAAACCTTGTGGGACCTCCATGCAAGTGTGTGGAAGGTACAGTTGGAACGAAATGATCAACGATAAATTGAAAATAAAGTGGAGGGAAATGGGGTGAAGCATTTTCTATTTTCTCACTTTGATTGGCATTTCAAGGTTAGTCAGTGTGCCACACACAGGACGATGTACCGTTCCCCTGCCGCGTCCCTCACTGGGTATGCATGACCACAGGGTAAAGGACAGCTGTTACCACCGGTTTGCCGCAACACCAATCATTAGCTGCTTTTCCATGGTGAACGCTTATGAACCATGTCATTTGGTCCTCCTTCAGGCTCAGGATGACGATGACACGGAGATAAAGGTGGTTTGTTTAACATTGTTCTGTGACATCACAATATGGTGGAGATTTACATGAATATTTAGGAAACAAACCTTGATTAAAAGATTTTGAGTGACGGCATTTTTAAGATTCGGTTGCTGAGGCTCATGGAGAAATGGAATGGAGTAAATGGTTCAACAGAAATGGGCAAACGGCCCGATAGCAATGCATGGATGCACCACATCGTGAGGAAACGGGTCGTGGTGTGACGGGAGGGTGCCGCGGTCACACATTTACCGTATAGTTCTCATATCTGGGTTCAATTCCCGAGCCGATGATATAAACTGTCTGATCAACGCTTCGCGGGCAGGGCAATTCATCAATGTGTGCGCGCCGTCTCTTGAATGGACGTTCAAGCTTAGTGTCCTGTCTGCTCGCCTCATTTGTTGGAAGTTCAAGATCCCAAAGTGTCGCTTGCCAAGAGTAGCTCACAAAATCATACTCAAATCAGATCCGGCCAAAAGTCAGTCCTGAACAGCCAGTTCGTGAAAGCCTTTGGCCAAAAACGTTCCACAGCTGACCTCACAAGGGTAAGACCGATTGAGGAGTTGTAGAATGAAACGGGGACAGCGTGTCGGAGGAATACACTGGGTGGTTTGTCTTTGCCTTCTCAGCAGTAATCAGGGAGAGAATTCGGAACTTCAACATCCACCAACTAATGCGAGCAGACAGGACACCCGGCTTAATGAACATCTGACAAACAGCGGCGCTCTGCATTCTTCGACGCGACGCTCCACCCACGAAGCACCGATGACACAGTTGAGTCTCAGGTATTGCACTCACACCAGACAGATCAAAGGTAAGTGTGCTACCTCTACATCATCTTGTCAGACCTCCGAGGGTGTATAAAAGTTCAAAAGGTAGAGATGGAAAAAAAAAGAGCAAGAGATTTCAGCAAGCAACAGAGTTTAATATACCAGGAACGAGGAGCATATTCCACGGTACTTTGGATTTTTCACTCCAATCCCCCATCTGAGGTATCCACAGCGAGGTGACCGTCACAGAAGCACGTCAAAATGAACGTGCCGGGTAACAAAACTTCTGTGCACATCTAAGACTTGGCTTAAGTTGCCTATTACATTGCATGTCGAATGCAGTCGTGCTTTTGAGAAGCATCTTCATCCAAAGACCTAACGTTATGCTTCGCAGCAGGTAGGTAATCACGAAGAGGTACCTGTTTTAGATGTGTGCATGGTCAGACACAAGCTGTCCTCCTATTGATGAGCGATATCTTGTTTTACCTCGCTCTTTTTCCTGATCAATATACGAGTGTGAACAGCACGAATAAAGTATTCATCCAATTTATAATCCTATTCTCCCTTTTAGGGGAAAATGCCGGCCATGCTCTACGTGAAGCGCTCGCCCACCCTCACACTCGGCTCCTGACAGTCTCTTGCCATGGAACTCAATGGAGACCACAAGTCAGGATAAATGTACAAAACACTGAGAATCCTCAAACAATTTGGAAAAAAAAAATAATAATAATTCACCCAACCCTCCAAGGGTCTCACAAAAGTAAATCACGAGAGCAGCAGAAACCTTGGAAATGGAACTTACATTGTTCCATAGATAAAAAATTATTCCCCCAAAAAAAAAAGAAAGGAAGGAAAGGGAATGCCATCATTTGGGGAGATTGTGTGCATCGAAACAAGTCCAAGTCCCTCAGGGCATCTACAGACAGACACACACACACACACACACACACACACACACACACACACACACACACACACACACACACACACACACACACACACACACTTCCACCAAAGACTGCTCACCGGAACTGCAGGCCACAGGCCAAACAGCGAGACTTGGACAAAATATGCATCAAAAACAATCTCAAACATCGAAACTGCACGGAAATCCAAGGTGTCGGTTCAACAATCCGGCGGCCGCACGGACGGGAGGAGGCACGATGACGATCGTGCTGAAGCGACTTAACGAATGTCCTTGTCAAGGTGTCTCGGTGTAAAACAAATCAAATTACGAGCAAGCAACACTCCTGCCGAACACGATAACTATGGCTTTTGAAGTATTATTATGAGCTGTGGCAGGAATTCTAAATCCCAGCGTGACAGTTACGGAAACACCAAAAAAAAAAAATTGTTTTTTTTCTTTTCTTTTCCTCCACCCTCTCTTCGGTGACTTCAAGCACGACCCATAAGCCTCCGGTCACAGACCCGTGTAATAGTCCCAAGGCATCAAGTCACCCATGGGTGGATGTAGGCGATTTACCTTGGGAGCCTAAAGAAAATGAACAAAACGCACCATCCCTGAAAAAAAAGCACCTGATGGACAATATTTAAAAGGTTGGACAGAGTGACACAGTATGGCAAGTCTAAATAATGGGAATTCCTGGAAAAGGTCTTCAAAGTCTCTCTTTGGAGGGACGGAGTGGAATTTGATGCCGTGGCGAATACCGCTGAAGCTGCATTCAAAATAAATAAATTTGCATGTTTAGTACCCCGGGACCATCGTCACGGTGTCATTCGCAGGAGGAAAAGGTGACGTCTTAGATTGCACGAGATACGAAAGATCCTTGCACGCAACCGGTACCCGATGCATCACCTGCTCCCATGTTGCTTCAACAGTACTCCTCGACATTGCTGCGATGACACCTCCATCGACCAAAAGGTCTACTCAGAAGCACGGGAATCGAGGAGATATTTAGGAATGAAGCGTTGATCGGTGAAGTTCCTACAGATTCACAAAAGTAGAGAATTCATCTCGATATGACCAAATGATGGACTGCGTCAGCTTTGGGTAGCTCGTGACCCTTAACCGATGGGTCCAACAATGTCAAAGCTTTTGACCAATCAACAAGCCTGCTTGGTAACATCAAATTGAAAGTACATCACAATTTGGAGTTAAATTCACTTCGAAGAACACATCAGGCTTCACAAGATCACCTGGACTCTGGATAAGGAGGTCCAAACGGCACTTTAGATACTCTTCACTGAAATGGGGTCAGAGTGGGACAATAATAATAAAATTAAAATTAAAATAAAAATTCACGAACTGGACTCGTCGAGATGAAAGGAAAGCAACTCTCGCTCCTCCTTCGAAGAAAGAACTGACGGTTCAGCACCTGCATCTCTCATTCCACCATTCCTCGAGCGATGGATTGCCTAAACGTAATGGACGATTCGCTCGGCCGTCGTACGAACCTTGGTGGAATTAAAAACAAAATAATAATTGTGTGCGCAGAAATCATTGGCACATGATAATCATAATGGAGAGAGTCGGCGGCGTCTTTCAGAAAAAGAATCCATCACGGAGCGATTTGCAAACACGAAGATAAATTGTGATGTGAAACATGATGCGATACTCGAATGAAGTGGACGTGGAGAACCGGCACGTTTGGTGGTGTCCCCAGCTTGCTCACTCACCCCAGGAGAGGTCTATCTGAAACAATAACAAAGGGTAAACACAGGCGTCTTCAGAAGATGCGGCGACCCCCAAGAGTGCTTTGTTGGGGCCAAGCACGTGATCACAGAGCACTTGGTACATACACCTCAACTTGCTGTTCCCCCCTGGCTGGCACAACTAGCTCATTCATTCATGCACGTCTCATGGTGGCCAAAAAAAAAATCACCAACAATGGGATGTCAATTTGGGTGGAAATGATCAAAAGGTCCATCATGCTTTCAAACATCGTGACATCTTCAACATCCAAAGGCTCGTGGAACCGACTGGTTCGGTGGCTCCACTTCCGTTCGTGTGCCACCTTTTTGGCTGCATCATTGGTTAGGGGCACGGCTATGCCGCTGATGCAGTGCCCCTATTACCAGTACGGTGCTCATTTCGCAGACCTCGGAAGGATGGCAGGCCGAGTCAGCCCCCCCCGGTGTTAATTCAGCGGCCAGCGGAGCTCGAACTCAGGACCCTCGGATCCCAAACCACCACCCTAACTGCTAAGCCAACGCCAGGCTGGCGGCTCCACCGCAGGGAAGAGTTTTCAGGCAAATAATGGCAAAGTTAAACAAACAAACATGGCCAAACACCCCATGGAAGGAAACAGGGGTGGCGTGTACCCCAGAAATGACCTCACACAATATGATGACAAAACAACCGACGATATAAAGTAACATCGTTAAGTTTCAACGATACCAATGATGTACAATGCACCGAGCACAAATATATATATATATATATATATATATATATATATATATATATATATATATATATATATATATATATATATATATATATATATATTATAATATTATTACAATATTATTAATACTGGATGTGGAACCAAGTCCATACACAAAGTGAAATGTGATTGGTTGATCTACAAGTCAGTAACCAAATACAAGATCGTTGGTCATCAATTATGTCACGAACTTACTGATCAATCTTTGTCTCTGTGGTGTCGCGCGCGCACACACACACACGCACACACGCGCACACGCACGCGCACACACACGCACGCGCACACACACACACACGCACGCACACACACACGGGCACACACACACACGGGCACACACACACGCACACACACACACACACACACGGACACACGTACACACATACGGGCACACCACACACACACACGGGCACACCACACGCACACACACGCGTACACACACGGGCACACACACACGGGCACACACACGCAGGCACACACACTGAGGCACACACACACACGCGCACACACGCGCGGGCACACACACATGGGCACACACACACGGGCACACACACGGGCACACTCACACACACACGGGCACACACACACACACTCACACACACGCGTGCACACACACACACACACACACACACACGCACACACGCACACACGCGCACACGCACACACACACGGGCACACACACACGCACACGGGCACACACACACGCACACACGCACACACGCACACACGCACACACGCACACACGCACACACACACACACACACACACACACACACACACACACACACACACACACACACACACACGCACACACACACACACACGCACACACACGTCGGGCGAACCTTTCTGCCGGGAGCGGCGGAGACGACGCCGTTTGAACCGTTGCCGGGAAGGTTCCACAGCCGAGCTGCTCCCCTGGTGCGCGGGTTCGTGAAGCGCCATGAGCTGCGATCCACCAGATTCCCGCCCAAACTGGGACCACAGAGCTCGGTGAACGCGCCGGTCCTGTGGGAGCTGCGGGGTTCGAGTCCACGCACCACGTGCGGGCCTCGGGGTACCTACCTGTTATAGCCGCAACACGTGGTTCCGATTCGCACGGCTCGCGTGCTGCTGTCGAACCGTGCCACGTGCAAACACTCGGACAACACACACCGGTGAAGAGACCGCGAGCTCACTCGAAACTGTGTGCGTGAAACTCCCACGTGCAGCTAGTTACACGAAGTTACCCGCTCGAGTTAGCGCTGATTGTTTGTAACCGCAATGCTCACCCGGTCACTCACGGAACAACTCTCACTCCGCTCTCGATTTGAGCGCCAAGACCCCGTCGTGATCACACCTGCCTATAAAGACGTGCGGTGGACCCGCGGCGGGGGGAGGGGGGCGTTACCAAAACGACGGATCCCACCAATCAGAGGTCAAGAGGGAGTGACGTCGGAGCGTCGCTGTCGCCGTGGGCGGAGCATTCCGCAGCGTCACGTGGGGTGGGGGGGCACATGGGTTTGCGCGACCACCTTGGAGGTGTGCGGTGCGCTTGGCCGAGCACCTGGCTTGTTACCTGTTTCAGAGAGCTCGTACCTTGGTGAGCCGTGATGTCTGGAGACTTCGGTTGGCTCGTAATGACGTCACACGGCACAGCAATGATACCATGGATGAGGAGGGATCGAGCAGCCCCGAACACCACACTGTGGTGGTCACACCCTCACACCTCAAGGTCATGAAAAACAAGGTTTCCCTCCCGCCTCCTTTCCGGTCTTTCACCCTCTACCCCATCCACGCTCCCCTCCACCCTCCCATCCACAGACCAGGTATCTGCAGAGCGCATGTGGTCCACGTCCATCAGGAACCGATGATCTCCCTTCTGGTGAAACGACCTCAATCCAGGATCACTGCTCACCTTTTCTTTTATTTTGTATACTTGTCGAGGCTCGTGTAAAGCTAACACACAACGCACAGGAAGGGGGGCATGAGACAAGAGGGGAGGGAGTGGGAAGGACAAAAACAGTGGGGAACAGAGAGATGAGGAGATCTGTGGAAGGGATAGGGATGGGGCGGGGAACATGGGGAATAGAAGATGGACATTACAGGGACTCTCAGGAAGGAAAGCAGGGAATTTGAAGGAGGTGGGCTTGGGTGGATTATCGGGGGGAGAAAAGATCGAGGATTTGGATGGGGGATGATAAGAGGTGGTGGTGAACAGCTGTTTTGAAGGCCTGGAGGGAGGAGTGGGATTGAATTGAGTGAGGGAGTTTATTTCAAAGGCGGGAAAAAAGGGGAAAGAAAGAGTGAAGGTGAGCAGTGATTCGTGATTTTGGTAAATTTACAAGAAGGGGGTTGCTGGTGGACCTTGAGCGCCCTGCAGAAATATGGTGGGGACAAATTGCAGACACAGCAGGGGGGGGGGAGGCTGGAGAGGAGACGGTAGAAGACAAAAAGACCACCGACCTGCCTGCGGTGACTGAGTGAGAGGCCCAAAGACTCATCCTCATCGTGGGAGATGTCAATGATCCGAAATGCCTTGGTTTGCACAGCGTGAAGCCGAAAAAGGTGGGAGGCAGGAGCACCAGCCCAGAGGAGAGAGCAGTACTCCATCAGGCTGCGGACGAAAGGTTTGTAAGTGGTCAGGAGCTCAAGTGGGCCGAGGAAGGATTTTGCACAATGGAGGATTCCCAGTCAGCGACTGGCTTTGGAGGCCAGGTTGGAAATGTGGCTTTCACAGGAAAGATCATGGAAGATAGTGAGACCCAGAATCTTGAATGAAAGGACTTCCTCCAGGGCATTGTTGGGAAAGTCGATGGGAGGGGGGGGGGTGGAGTTCCCACCTGTCCTCTCAGAGAGACAAAGTCAGAGTGTGAGATTTGTCAGGATTGAAAGACATGTTCCACGTGTTGGACCAGTTTGACTATATCCAGATCTGCAGAGAACGAAGAAGCTGCTGCTTGCTGGGCTGAGGGATGACAGATGGTACAGCAGAGGGTGGAGTCATCAGCAAAGAGATAAAGAGGATTTTCCAGAGAGCCGGAGAGATCATTGATAAAAACCAGAAAAAGAACAGGACCCAGAACACTTCCTTGAGGAACTCCAGCCTGGACAGGAAGAGAGTATGAGAGAACTCCATTAGGAGCCACACGTTGACTGCAACGGGAGAGGAAGTCTGCGAGCCATGAGTGGAGATGGCCTTGGATACCATGGGAAGAGAGTTTGGTGAGCAGGGCAGGGTGCCAGACCATGTCAAAAGCACGTGATATGTCCAGGGATACGGCTCTGATTTCCTGTCTGGCATTGAGGACCTCCATCCATTGTTGGGAGAGCAGAAGCAGCATATCCAGGGTAGAGTGACCTGGTCTGAAACCAAATTGATGATTGGAAATCAAGCCATTGGAGAAGAAGAAGGATTTAATGTCTGAAGCGATGATGGATTCCATAACCTTGCTGATGATTGGGAGAAGGCTGATTGGTCTGTAGTTACAGGGATCTGTTTTTGCATCTTTTTATGCAGAGCGGTAATGTTTGCTGATTTCCAATATGTTGCTGAATGCATCAGATACTAGTTCAGTATCTGATGCATTCTGTACTATTTCCGGATGTAATCTCTTTTCTACTGGCTCAGGACCTGATCCGTTGTGCACTGGTTCAGTGCCTGATCCGTGGTGTGCTGCTTCAGTACCTGATCCGTGGTGTGCTGGTTCAGTGCCTGATCCGTGGTGTGCTGATTCAGTACCTGATCCGTGGTGTGCTGCTTCAGTACCTGATCCGTGGTGTGCTGCTTCAGTACCTGATCCGTGGTGTTCTGCTTCAGTCCTTCATCCGTTGTGTACTATTTCAGTGGCTGACCCATTGTGAACAAGTTCAGTACCTGATCCATTTTTTACTATTTAAGTACCTGATCTGTTGTATAATAGTTCAGTCACTAATCCTTTGTGTGCAAGTTCAGAACCTGATCCGTTGGTGTACTATTACAGTTCCTGATCCATTGTGAACGAGTTCAGTACCTGATATGTTGTGTACCAGTTCAGTACCTGATGCGTTGTGCACCAGTGCCATACCTGATCTGGTGTGTACCGGTTCAGTACCTGATCCATTGTGTGCTATTTCAGAACCGGATCCATTTTGTACAAGTTCAGTACCTGATCTATGCTGTACTGGTTCAGCACCTGATCCGCTGGGTACCAGTTCAGTGCCTGATCCGTTGTGTACCAGTTCAGCACCTGATCCGTTGTGTACCTGTTCAGTACCTGATCCACTGTGTACTATTGCAGTACCTGATCCGTTGTGTACTGGTGTAGTACCTGATCCATTGTGTCCTATTTCAGCATCTGATCTGTTGTGAACTAGTTCAGTGTCTGATGCATTCTGTACTATTTCAGGATGTAATCTCTTCTGTACTGGTTCAGTGCCTGATCCGTTGTGAAGTATTGCAGTACCTGATCCGTGGTGTGCTGGTTCAGCAGTTTCTAACTGGGTGGATGAAAGAAGCGTAACAAATGTCGTGTACGGGTTTTGTTTTTTTGTGTGTACTTTCGAAACTTGTATGAGAGTGAACACACAGAACGTACAACAAGCGGAGCAGGAGACAAGAAAGGGGGGTCGGGGGGGGTGGACAGAGGGAAGGAAAAAACAGTGTGGAACAGAGGCATGGGAAGATCTGTGAAAGGGAGAGGGATGGAGCGGGGTACATGAGGCAAACAAGATGGACATGACAGGGACTTTCAGGTCCTAACATGACAGGGACTTTCAGGAAGGAAAGCAGGGAAATTGAAGGGGGTGGGTTTGGGGTGGATTAGCGGGGGTAGAGAAGATCGTGGTGTTGGATTGGGGAAGATAAGAGATGGTAGTGAACTGTGTTGAAGACCTGGAGGGAAGGGTGGGATTGAAGAGAGTGTGGGAGTTTGTTCCGAAGGCGAGAAAAAAGAGGAATGAAAGAGTGAAGGTGACCAGTGATTCTTGATTTTGGTCGTTTTACCAGAAGGGGGTTTTTGGCGGACCTTGAACGCCTTGCGGAAATATGGGGGGGGGGGACATATCTCATACAGAGAAGGGGGGCTAGGCCAGAGAGGAGACAGTAGAAGATATTCAGACCACCAACCTGCCTGCGGTGAGAGAGTGAGAAACCCAAAGACTCATCCTCACCGCGGAAGATGCCAATGACCCTGAATGCCTTGGTTTCCACAGTGTGAAGCTGAGAAAGGTGAGAGGCAGGAGCAGCAGCCCAGAGGGGAGAGCAGTACTCCGTCCGGTTGCGGATGAACGCTTTGTATGTGGTCAGAAGCTCAGGTCTGCCAAGGAAGGACTTTTCACGATGAAGATGCCGAGTCGGCGACTGCCTTTGGAGGCCATCTTGGAAATGTGGCTTTCCCAGGAAAGATCATGGCAGATCGTGAGACCCAGAAGCTTGAATGAAAGGACTTCTTCATGAGTATTGTTGAGAAAGTAGATGGGGACGGTATTCCAGATGGTCCTTTCGGAGAGACATCGTGAGAGTGTGAGATTTGTCAGGATTGAAAGACATGTTCCACGTGTCGGACCAGTTTGTGATTTTAGGCAGATCTGCAGAGCGAAGAAGCGGCTGCTTGCCGGTCTGAGGGATGACAAATGGTACGGCAGAGGGTGGAGTCATCAGCAAAGAGATAGAGGATTTTCCAGAGAGTTGGAGAGATCATTGATGAAAACCTGGAAAAGAACAGGACCCAGAACACTGCCTTGAGGAACTCCAGCCTGGACAGGAAGAGGGTATGAGAGAACTCCATTACGAGCCACATGTTGACTGCGACAGGAGAGGAAGTCTGTGAACCATGAGTGAAGATGACCTTGGATACCATCGGAAGAGATTTTGGTGAGCAGGCCAGGGTGCCAGACCGTGTCAAAAGCACATGATATGTTGTGAGAGAGTAGGCTCTGATTTCATGTCTGGCATTGAGGTATCCATCTATTGTTGGGAAAGCAGAAGTAGCATATCCAGGTTTTAGTGACCTGGTGAAAATCCAAATTGATGATAGGAAATGAAGCCATTGGAGAAGAGGAAGGATTTAATGTCCGAAGCGATGATGGATTCCATAACCTTGCTGATGATTGGGAGAAGGCTGATTGGTCTGTAGTTGCAGGGATCTGTTTTTGCGCCTTTTTATGCAGAGCGGTAATGTTTGCTGATTTTCAAGCATATGGCAGATGTCCTTGAGCGAATGAAAGGGTGAACAGAACAGAGAGAGGGTGAGCAAGAGCAGAGGAGCAGATTTTTAGGACACATGGGCTGATGCCGTCTGGACCGGTTGCAGAATCTGAGCCAAGGTTTGACAGCAATCTCTCCACCTTGTCAGGGTGTGACTGGGTAAGGTGGAGATTGGGACCATACTCTGTACAGAGCGTTGGTGCTGCTTAAGCAGTCACCTTGGCTATTGGGCACAATCCTGGATGGGTCACCACTCCAACACAGTATACCAGCATGCTGTCACTCATTTTGCCGACCGGAAGGATGACAGGTCGAGTTAACCCCACCTGGTATTAATTCAAGAGTCGAGCGGGATTTGAACTCAGGACCCTCGGATCCAAAGCCCACCACCCTAACCATTAAGTCAACACCAGGCATGACTGGGTAAGGTGGGTACAGAAATCGATGGGTTTGGGACGCAAGATTTAGAAGCAAACACGGACTTTAGGCATTCAGCCTTTTCATGTTTTCATGTACCGTGTCAGCAGTTTGGCCATTTGAGGTAAGGGAGGGGATGGAGGGGAAACATACATCAGAAACAGACTTAACTAGACACCACCAGGATTTGGAGGAGGGAGAGAGGTTTAAGGGTTCAGCCTTGAGATGAGAAAGATATTGTTTTTTGGCTCTCCTGAAGGTAGACACACACTTGTTCCGATCTTCGAGTTAGGAACCGAGATTACCTTCAGTTGAATTTGCCTTCCATGAGGCGAAGGCGAGTTGTTTCAGGACAACTGAAGAGGAGATGGGATAAATCTGTGCATGAGAGAGACCAAGTTTCTATGAAAGAATTACCAGGACCAGTTGGAAGTCGAGATGGGAGACCAGTCAAGAAGTTTAACGGCTGCTTGAAGTCCCTGCCAGTCAGCCTGAGTGAAATGCTGGACTCGACGGTGCTGAGGAGGTTCTCCAATAACAGCCAGAGATGTTGACTTCAACAAGCACGTGGTCAGATGAACCGATGGGAGCAGAAGAACAGCAGACATTTTCAGGGAAATTAGTCAAAATTAGATCCAGAAGAGATGGAGTACCGTTGGTTGAGATCCGGCTCGGGAAGTTGACAGATTGTGTCAGTCCCAATGAGTCATAAGAAGTATTTTGCTGAAGTGCCATGGCAGGTGAGAGAGGTGTACTGTATTATAGACTTTTGGAATGCATTTACAAGGTACGTCAAAGGATCACGCTGTTAGTCATTACGAGGGTTCGTGGTGTGGCTGGTGGAGTAACGAAGTAGATTGGAGTCTGGAGGAAGCAAAGAGAGTGAGTGGGAGGATGTCTTGAAATGCGTCACACAAGAAAAGGATCTGGGGGTGGTAATGGATAAAGGGTAGGAGGGGTAGGCAGACACCACAGTGCTCGGCAGCTACAGGTAAAGGTAACATGGTTTTCGGTTGTATTCGTAGGGGGGTGATTTATTATAAATCAAGAGAGGTGACTTTAACACTGTATAGAAATTTAGTGAGAACTCATCCAGAGTAGTGAGTGTAGTTTTGGTTTGGTCAGCACACCTGAGGAAGGACATAGGTACCATCATGGGTTCAATGTGGAGTGACTAGATTGATTTTGGGCCTCGGACCCACCTCTGGGAAGCGGCTGAAGTAGACGGGGACTCATACATTGTGAAGGAGGTGGTTACGAGGGGCTATGATAGAGATGTTTAAGATTATGCAAGGTAGAGACAAGATATGTATTTGTTGCACATATATATATATATATATATATATATATATATATATATATATATATATATATATATATATATATATATATATATATATATATATATATATATATATATATACACACATGGGGCTGCAAAAGTAGGTTTACAGTAAGGACTGTACTTTAATTCATTACTGTATACCTACTTTTGCTGCCCCATATATATATATATATATATATATATATATATATATATATGCAGTATATACTGTACATATATATATATATATCTTAATTACGTAGTTTCAGAGTACGTGAGTCACACCATAAGTATGTCTATTAATTACGTCCTATTGGAATGTACCTTTTTGACATTTAGACCCTTTTTAAACACTTTAGACCTCTTCGTTTCCTTAGACTTAGACCCTGCCCTTTAGCCCGCTTGGAGCTTAGACTTTTGAGACGTTTTAAACCCTTTTGACACTTCAGACGTTTTCGACCCCTTGACTGTTTCGACCTTATAGACCCTTTAAACCCCTTAAGACCACTTTGACCCCATGGACCGTTTAGATGCTCAGATCATTTACAGACTCTTTAGTACCCCCTTTAGACTCCTTAGACCCTAACTACTTTTGGAACATATTCTTTAGACCTTTTAGACCCCTTCAAGACCCATTAGACCCGAAGATTGAAATATATGCTTTCGACCTTTTAGCCCTTTTCCACACCAACAACCATGGGTATACCCCTTAGACAAGAAGACATTTAAACCCTATAGACGTGTTCGACCCTTTTAAGACCCCTTTCGACACACACCACACAAATATCCATGGAGACAGACTCCACTTTTTCAGCGAATCATGTGCAATCTCCAACCACGAGCAGGGTAGGTAGTCCGTTCGATAAATCGATGAAGTGATGGATTGAATTGATGTGCTGTTGATAGAGCAAGGGTATGGTGGACCAAATGCACCAAAGTACCATGAAGGCAGCAGAACAGACTTTCAAGACTTGGAGGCTGAAAAAGCAGGTCCGTGATTTATACGGCGATGGCAACCCCACAAGGATTCGTCCTTCATCACGATCGCCTTGCTGCTTTTGTTATGCGACATCTCCAACTCTGCTGAATCAAGCAAACGGTGCGGATATCAAACTGCATGAGACGCACACGTAGTGTTTGTTCACCATTGCGAGATGTGCAGTCAATGTGAACACAACCAAGTGCTGAGAACGGAGATTCCTAAACAGATGATGAACTCTCCATGGATCCTTTAACCCATTAACATGTGTCACCGTTAGCACGAAATATATAAAACTGAGTGTGGAATGGTTTTTTGTGTTGCACCAAAAATGTGCACTCTGTTTTTAAGAACAATTTCACATTCATGTCCAAGGTGTGACTCGAACCCGATTCTCAGAGCGTCGGTGCTGCCCGCTCAGGTGTGGTCTGGCACGACCACCCCAAATATTTCAAACAACCTTCAAGAGGATGTGAAAACACCATGAGGGTTCAAGTAACGCACATCCTTCATTGAGAAACATATTATAGTGTGATAATGCTGATATCGTGCTTTGAAGGTGAAATCTCAATGCGTGTGAAAAACTGGAGCAAGGACAACAACCCCGCAACACCCTCACAACACCCTCACAACACCCTCACAATCCATGCATAACCAGAATCACACACAGCACCCTCATGGTGCTTATTGTAGGTTTGGTGTGGAATTGGGAATGAGGTCATGCCGGCACCCATCTGCCTACTCTTTTCTAATGACACCGACTGGCACTTTGACGTCCACCGGCGATTGCCAACAGACGGGAGACCCAGCTTTACGACCCTCAGAAAAGAAGGTCTCAATGGCAGTTTAGAGTCGGGTCGGAAATCGAACCCAGACGAGACAGCGAATACGCCACCCTCGGAGCTTAGCTATCCCACGCATACCTGAACTCAAGGTGCACGTCCTGCATATGAAGAGGAAAGGGTTAATTTTACTTTCCCGTTTGTCGATTCCTGCTCCGCTTATCTGATCAATGGCGACACTTGTGAGTGACGTCTCATCTGTTTTTGCAACGAAATCTCTTCGTCAAGACGCTGGGAGAGTTGCACGCATTGTCCGCACAGCACACACCTGGATGTCCTTGAGCCGGTGGACTTTGCTGGCGTTAACTGACTGGTTTCCTCCAATGGAGATGGCACGAGCGGTGTACTGCAGTGTGACCACTCCTCATTTTCATAAATGCCAAGGTGAGCCAATGAAAAAAGGCAAGAATTCACAAGGTTTCGGGAAAGCGATGATAATAGAAAACCTATAGAAAACCAAGACGCCAAGAAAACCTATAGAAAACAAAGATGCCAAGGTGAACAACGAATAGCCATGATCTTGTGAAAAAAGCCAAGGACTAGTCACACTGAGCCAAAACATCTCAATGGGCCAAACCTTAATAATCGAAAACATCCTCATGGACCCGCAATAATCCAAAACAATTCAATGGACCAAATCTCAATAAGCAAAAAACATCATAATGGACCAAACCTCAATTATCCAACTCATCTCAATGGACCAAATGTCAATAAGCCAGAACATCTCAGTGGACAAAAACACCTCAATGGACCAAATCTCAATCAGCCAAAACACATCTCAACTGGAGGTGGAGCACTCGTGAGAGTGCAAAACCTCCGCCGCCAATACTGCTGGGTCACTCAAGTGAACCTTATATCTTATTCATTAAATATGATGTCAACAGTGCTGACAGTTATAGTTCTTTTCTCCATTTTTTTTTTTGGGGGGGGGAGGGGTTGGAAATCACTTAAAACATGTAGAAATGCAAAAAAAAGAAATCGAAATTTTGTTGAAAAAAAAGTTGCAAAAAACTTTTTTCTCTCTAACTTTTTTTTTGGGGGGGGGGGGTTGGAAATCACTTAAAACATGTAGAAATGCAAAAAAAAATTTTCTCTAACAATTTTTTTTGGGGAGGTTGGAAATCACTTAAAACATGCAGAAATGCAAAAAAAAAATTTTTCTCTAACAATTTTTTTTGGGGGGGGTTGGAAATCACTTAAAACATGTAGAAATGCAAAAAAAAAATTTTCTCTAACAATTTTTTTTTTTGGGGGGGGACCAAGTCCAAAATCTAATGGCATGAACCTTGGACCATACTTAACCTCCCCCACGAAGTTTCGTCGAAATCCGTCGAGGAGTTTTTTCCGTAATACTGTTCACAAACAAACAAACAAACAGATTAAAAAAAACAATCATCTTGCCAAAAGGTGACCACGTGTGACTTCTTTAAGGTCACACTGAGGTGAACAGAGCTGCTATCCACCAGGAGCGGCTCCTTGAGGAATATCTGCCCACGAGAGATTCCGATGAGAATCGTTCTACAGTGTAACCATGAAAAAAATCCGTTTTTTCGTCATGACGTCATCAAATGACGTTATAGCGTCAAACTTTTGAAAGATCTGGAAAGCACTTATCAAGTGCTTTCATATGAGGTATTATTCGATATAGTATCTAAGATTTCAAAATTTGACCTTGGGGTCAAAAACTTTCGACCTCCAGCGCAAACCATGAAGGTCAAGGCCAATCGCCACCAAAAATGAATCAGCTGAGCGCCAGACCATGAACTATATTCCCATGAAGTTTGAAGACGATCCGATCAAAATTACTCAAAAAATAAGGGTTTCGTCGACTTCCCTGATTTGCGACAAAGTGACCTTGACCTTTGACCTTGACCTTCAAAATTTTGTGCACTGAAAGGGACCTCTATAGGACTCTGATATGCGAAGTTACAAATATTTCCAATGATAACTGTGCTCTGCAGAATTTTTTATACGTGATTACAGAAAAACAAACAAAAAAATAACATACAAGCTGACTAACATATCTTGCAAAAACTTCGTTTTGGCAAGATAACAAACAGAAAGAGGTGAAAACAGTAACCTCCGATCTTCGATGGTGGAGGTAAATAAGCCAAAACAGTGTGACCACTCCTCATTTTCACAAATGCCCAGGGAAGCCAATGAAAAAAGCCAAGAATTCACATGGTTTCGGAAAAGCGATGATAATAGCAAACCTATAGAAAACCAAGACGCCAAGAAAACCTATACACCAAGAAAACCTATAGAAAACCAAGAAAAAATAACCATTGGTATACCGGATATGTACAATAACCATGGGTGGACCGGGTATGTACAATAACCATGGGTGGACCGGGTATGTACCATATGTATGATGAGGTTAATGGA
>NC_140964.1:5535709-5635709 GCF_056783735.1 Eptatretus burgeri | reverse complement strand
ACCCAATTTGTCCACCAAGTTTCGTCATAAGCCATCCACAATGTTTTTAGATATCGTGCAATGTATCTTTTTGGCCAAATCTCTCAATGGTGAAGAATCACTTTTAAAATTCTCAGATCCACATGAGGATTGTCACCAAAATCGAATCATTTTGTTCTTGTCACACACTGAACTTGTCCAACAAGTTTCGTCCGAATCCATCGACAACGTTTTGATATATACAGATTATATATACAGATATCAGATAATTATATATATATACAGATATCGTGCTTTGCATCGTTTTTGGCCACATCTCTCAATGGTGAAGAATCACTTAAAAATTCTCGGATCCGGATCAGGATTTTCACCAAAATCGAATCATTTCTTTCTTGTCACACACTGAACTTGTCCACCAAGTTTCGTCTGAATCCATCGACAGCGTTTTTAGATATCCCACTCCATATCGTTTTTGACCAGATCTCTCAATGGTGAAGAATCACTATTAAAATTCTCGGATCCGGATCAGGATTTTCACCAAAATCGAATCATTTGTTTCTTGTCACACACTGAACTTGTCCACCAAGTTTCGTCCGAATCCATCGACAGCGTTTTTAGATATCCTACTCCGTATCGTTTTTGACCAGATCTCTCAATGGTGAAGAATCACTATTAAAATTCTCGGATCCGGATCAGGATTTTCACCAAAATCGAATCATTTGTTTCTTGTCACACACTGAACTTGTCCACCAAGTTTAGTCCGAATCCATCGACAGCGTTTTTAGATATCCTACTCCGTATCGTTTTTGACCAGATCTCTCAATGATGAAGAATCACTATTAAAATTCTCGGATCCGGATCAGGATTTTCACCAAAATCGAATCATTTCTTTCTTGTCACACACTGAACTTGTCCACCAAGTTTCGGCCAAATCAATCAAAAACGTTTTGCAATATCGTGTTTTGTATCATTTTTGACCATGTCTCTGAATGCTGAAGAATGACTTTCAAAATTCTCAGATCTGGATTCGCATTTTAACCAAAATCAAATCAATTTGTTCTTGTCACACACTGAACTTGTCCACCAAGTTTTGGCCGAACCGATCAACAACGTTTTACGATGTCATGCTACGTATCATTTTTGGCCATATCTCTCAATGGTGAAGAATCACTTTAAAAACTTCTCAGATCCGGATCAGGATTTTCACAAAAATCGAATCAATTCATTCTTGTCACATGGTCAACCTGTCGACTTCGTTTTGTGCGAATCCATCCACAACTTTTGGAGACATCCTGCTCACAAACAGACAGAAAGGGGTGAAAACATAACCCATCCACCATCGGTGGTGAAGGTAACAAAAGGCGCAAGAAAGAGTACAAACAAACCAA
The DNA here is from genome assembly GCF_056783735.1 of Eptatretus burgeri. Lineage (NCBI taxonomy): Eukaryota > Metazoa > Chordata > Myxini > Myxiniformes > Myxinidae > Eptatretus > Eptatretus burgeri. The sequence continues at coordinate 5,634,342 of NC_140964.1, read as the reverse complement.
AACACATTCCTATCATTAATTTTCTGCGCCATGATGCCACCTCTACATATTGAGAACCATCGTAGTCCGTCATACTAATTATACATTCTTGGACTGAATTTTCCAAGAATTTCTTTGGCGGTGTCCCAACACATCACATCCGGTGCATCAAGGAGAGCTCGTGTGCATTTCGGCATTGACAGCTGTGCGCAGGCTCCGCACAGCCCATGGGCGCACGAGACCCAACGTGATGAACATCGCAAGCGAGGCACGGAGTCTTACGGGACGTCCCATGAGACAGGGGTGGCGACAAGGAGAGACCACGCAGCTGTTGCATTAGCGGTGATCACTGCATCACTGAGTAGGCATCTTTAGAGACACTCAAAACTACACGTGATACCAGCTGGGCTTGAGAAAGTCCATCTTTTTTTTCTTTAATTTCTTTATAAAAGTCTGTGCTGAATAGGCATGGGAATTCTTTACATGAGGTCACAGTTCAAGGAGCAAAAGATACAAATATGCTGAAGATGTCATGACTGGTGTGGAACATTAACAAGAACACCGAATTTAAGAACAAGAACACCGAAGGAATTTAAATGCGGATGTGCCATATCGACCAGGATTGGATCTATAAAGTAGTTCAAATATAATATTAATTTACATCATTGTGTTATCATGACATATATTATCATAGCAAAAGTATCCATCCCCAGTGATGGGTAAAGTTTGAGTCAATCTATCAATTTAAAATTATTCCATGGACTTTAAAAAGGTTGTGTTGCACAAAAAATAAAAAATAAAAAAAAATCTTGTTTGCCAAAAATTGTGACATTTGTCACTTCAGCAACAAAACGGCCTCTGAGGCCACGGCCACATGGCCCATGATCCTTCCTGCACAAAGTTGAATCTGTACCCTGAGTGTGGTTAGTTTGTAGGTGAAAAGAGATGGCTGTGCATAAGGAACACAGAGGGACAGAGAGAGAAAAGAGGAAAGAGGAAAGAGGAAAGAGGAAAGAGGAAAGAGGAAAGAGATATGCACGCCTATAAATTTTTCTTGTATACATAGTCCCACGAGTCCGAGTTCACTGAGTGGATCAGAACACAACAGCACAAAAGGAACAGCTGGGAGGGGGGGGGTTTGGGGTGGGGGAAACACCAACAGCAGAGCTGAAGTCGAAGATTGAGGTAGACTTGGACAAACAATGGGTGTGGAGAGGAATGAGAGGCAGGAGAGGATGCATGGGGTGGACAAAATGGATACAGAAGGGAACTCTCAAGGGGTAAAACTAGAAATTTGTGAGGAGGGACATATATATATATATATATATATATATATATATATATATATATATATATATATATATATATATATATATATATATATATATATATATATATATATATATACAGATGTAATTTCAGTGCTAAAGAAGCCTAATGGATAGTATACTCACACATAGGATGGTATTTAGACAAAAACACAGAGAATATTACAATAATCTTAAGTGCTCATTGGTTGTGGTCACCAATATGTCAGTTAGATAACCACCCCCAAATGACGGTTACCACACCACATGTCGTGGAGCTGGTTGTGGCCTGCATTCTGAGCGCTTGGAGTAAACAGCCCAATTAACCAAATACCGTACTAGGGAAACAGGATTCTTGTGATGCTGGAGATGTCTCTGTCCTCTGCAATTGTGAAGCGGAGGACAAAGCAACAGCAGAACTTGATGTTATAAGGTTTCTGCAATGCGATGATTGTAAGAAATTGTTTTAAAAAAAAAATTAAGTGTCTCCATGAAAATACACCCAATTATATACACTTGCAGAATTTCCACGCTGCTGCGATCTTGTTCCAAGCATGCAACATGTTCTCCTGACGCATACCTTTATTTGGGTGGTGTATAGGCAACTGACAGCTTCCTCAATTGCTCCTGAAAATATAAAAAATAACCTGGCTTATGTTCATGAAGCAAAAATATACCAACTGCTTGTAATTCAAAACACCTCACTGAACTGGGAAACGTGAAGACAGGAATGCAGTACTGCAAATGGTGGACACTTGTAATACCTTCCACCACCTAGAGGTGGCGCAACACGATACACATTTACATCGAGAATTTGCGTCCACCCCTCTATCCCCCCTCCAAGACCAGCAGCAAAGATAAAAACACCATTCTACACTAACTGGGCTCATGGTGATCCTCTGTAGCAAGTCTGGATGTAATCGGGCCAGAACTGTCTGAGGAGTGGCGTGACAAACAAACCCACAAACCCTGTGCCGTGAATTTATCGTGAGGATGACATGAGCTTCACCATGCGGAGCACTTCCATCATGCTGCTGGTAATCACGAGACGACCAGTGATCAATGGCCTGACAGGAGGTCACAGGCCTTGGAGAACACGGCATGCCAATAGTGGGGCAACTTAGCTAAATACGGCATAACAATTGTACATTTTGTGAGGAAAGCACCAAATTTGGCACACTAGTCGCCTATCATGTTATGAACAGATTTGGATATTGGGCCATCTCAAAATTTTTGATGGCAGTGGAAAATGGCTGCCACAGCCATCAGCGGCTGAATTTGAGATGGCCCAATATCCAAATCTGTTCATAACATGATAGGCTACTCGTGTGCCAAATTTGGTGCTTTCCTTACAAAATGTACAATTGTTATGCTAAGTTTCCCCACTAAATGAAAGATGCTCTGGACGTCAGAATTTGTTCCACTTCCACTGGAGAACCGATGAACGCCAAGTCTCCAAGAATTTATTCATTTTGAAAGAGGAAATCACACAGAGTAGAACAGTAAAGTAATCAGAGTGGTTTAAATTCTATTATGATTAAAAAAAAAAATTGACAATGTCTGTATTTTTTCCACCTGCTTCCTCCTCCTCCATATTATCTGAACACAACATGGAAATTCATTCTCATTCTCATTCTCATTCTCATTCTCATTCTCTCTCTCTCTCTCTCTCTCTCTCTCTCTCTCTCTCTCTCTCTCTCTGTCACTCTCTCTCACTCTCTCTCACTCTCTCTCACTCTCTCTCACTCTCTCTCACTCTCTCTCACTCTCTCTCACTCTCTCTCACTCTCTCTCACTCTCTCTCACTCTCTCTCTCTCTCTCTCTCTCTCTCTCTCTCTCTCTCTCTCTCTCTCTCTCTCTCTCTCTCTCTCTCTCTCTCTCTCTCTCTCTCTCTCTCTCTCTCTCTCCTTGCTGCTCAAATCTGTTTCATAATGACTACATTATAACATTGGTATGGGAGATTTAATTGAAAATCATTTTAAAAAAATATTTATGAATTTCTTTGTTATATATTTGTTTGTTTATTTGTTTTGACAATGTTCCCACGAACCCCGAAAACAATCTCGCGACCCCCAGGTTGAGAACCGTTGATTTAAAGAGGGGGTACATTTTTTTGGGACACATATATATATATATATATATATATATATATATATATATATATATATATATATATATATATATATATATATATATATATATATATATATATATATATATATATAGTTGCGGAGCCGGGTATCGGCTGCGAGCACGACCACTAGGTAGAGCAGTAGGGTCGACTCTACCGAACACCCGGAATCGAGATCGTACTTTTTGGAAAACTCCGACGAGTACGGGTCCCTTACCGGACAGTGAATCGTCAATAATTATACCACGTGGAACAGGGTTATTTGCCAATCTTCAAAATACCGAGAAATCCATGTGGTGAGTTACCGAGTATTCATACCCTCGACGGCACTCGTACGAGTCGAGCCGTTCACATGTCCGACCCGAGCGGACGGTTGCCGAAGTTTCATCAGTCCAAACGTACATTTACAGCAGCAACAGCCTTTATAATTCACCAACACGCGTCATGCTAAGCCAATGGAAGAAACACAGCAACAAACTGATACATTTAACAAATGTATTTATTTATAATGGGGAATTGGGTGAAGCACGCAAGAAGCAGAGTCATCACGACTAATGAGATGCAAGTATGTACAGCAAAGAGCACTTATACAATTCCTACTTACAGACGGGACCACACACAGACGCACACCCAAAAGAAACGGATCCAAAGTGGTCTTTATTATCCCTTCGGCTCAGAGGGAAGATGAGCTGAGGGACGAGAAAATAGCAGGCTACCTGATCGCACTGCACGGCTCCACGTCCGCGCATTCCCGGAGCACCAGTCGCCCAAGAAGGAACCAGGGCAGCCAGACGCAGACCACGCCAGCCACAAGACGAGCCGAGAACCAGAGCACGCCAGCGACGAGATGCCTTTCGCCAGGCCTCGAGAGATGTGTCTTCCCCTCCGAGCTCCAGCAGATCCTCACGCTCGACCAGATTCTGACGCTCTGGCAGATTCCCTCGCTCTTTCGCTCTCCCGATTCTCTCGCTCGATGTCCGTTTTATCACTCTCGGGCGCAGTTCGCTCCTCGTGACCCGCTCTCAGGCGCTGTTCGCTCAGGCGTGGCTCGCTCTCGGGCACAGTCCAAGCAAACCGATTCATGACCATATTTGGTAATGGGATTCAGTCTGCTCATCATTGGGTGGGACACGATGCATTCCCTTTCTTGGTGCGCAGCCAAGCAAATAGGTTCATGATCATATTTGGGAATGGAATTCCATCCCCGAACAAATTCCGAACACGCCCGCATTCCAGCGAGCGCGCGGTGCATGCCAGGAGCAGAGGGTTATCGTTGTTGTCGTTGGAGATGTAGGAGCCATAGTTGTTGTTGTGAGTGATGTAAAAATCTGAACTATTAAAATAACCCACAGCGCATGTACATTTATTCACCCATTAAACGAGGGACGGGGACCCTAACTAAAAACACATACTTACCAATATAACTGTTCTATAGGACCTGTATGTTGAGTGCTCACGGCTTCCAGATTCGCACCAATATATATATATATATATATATATATATATATATATATATATATATATATATATATATATATATATATATATATATATATATATATATATATATACACACACGTATTGTGACGGACACTGGGTCCCGACTACTGACGCTGGTGTGACAGATGTCACATCGGATAACTCAGGCCGATGCATTTATAGAAAGACCACGGACTCCATCGATAAGACACCTCTGGTCGGATCTTCACACACATTGTCGGTTTACCATACCTGTGAGATTACTGAAGCAGATTGGGAATCGTGCTGGCAGCTGCGCAACGGATGACAATTGGCCGAGGAAGCAACATGAAGCACCACATGCTCTCGTCTATCAGAGACCAATCAACCACCTGGGCTAATTACCCCAGGAGCGCTATCTCTGACCAAACCAGAATAGGATAAGTCAATACACAGTTTTTCATTCCAGATGGGTTTAATCAAGCAAGCAAGGTAGAAAATGGAGGGAGATACTAGCAATGGCGATTATAAAAGAAACAGCGGGAAAGCGAGCAAAGGCAAAACAAGCAATTATATACAAATATTACAGGGATGTATACATTTCCCAAATTATCCCCTAAATGACAGATCCGCCCTTGGAACCTTAATCAATTACTTAGGCCTAAGTCACATTTGCCACGGCGGCCGTGGGGTCTACAAAATCTACTGCCACTAGCAATTATAGGGCGGCCACAGTATTTCCACGGTCACACAATGTAGCAGTCACATATGTTTTTATTTTTCGGGGAGCCGCACGGCGTATTTATAAATTGTGGAGACTGAAAACGTGGGGGTGCCGTACGGTCTTTGATTAGATGTCGCACGGTGACCTTAGGGTGTTCCTGCGGTGGCCATAGAATTTTCAAGGCAGACGCAAGGTGACTGCAAGGCGACCGCAGGGGGGCCCTAAAGTGAATGTGCGGCCAGACGGACGGTAACGAGTGGGTTCTTTTTTTTACCAGTTCTTTTGTTTCGGCTTGTCGAATTGCTACGGCGAACGTAGAAATGAAAAAAGTTATAACTCTGCATTATAATTCCACGGCGACCCCTACGGCCTGTAAAATATAGCCAAACGGCGTAAGACCACCCTGAAGCCACCGCAGAAACTCTGTGGCCGCCTCACGTTTCTGTCAATTCAGAGGGCGTACGGCCGCCGTATCCTCGCCGTAGAGCAAATGTGACAGACCTTAGCACCGTAACTTATTTGGCACCAAGAAATACAACTGAAGAAGTGATGGATGGGGTGGGGGTGAAGAAGAAGTGATAATAAAGAAATAATAGGGGTCGTTTGTGTGCCCCCAACACACCTTGCAACAGCCCAGATAGATTGCTGCCATGCAATGATCTGGCGTGATGGATAATTTGTCATTCCCTCCTGGATTGCTCTCTGCTCCATCCATGCTCTTGATCTCCTTGGGCGCCTGATGGTAACTTGCTGGCGCGATGGATTTTGCAACCTTGGCGGGAACGCTGCTGGTGAGATGAGGGGAGGTGGACAGCTCCAACATGAGCAGGAGGCGAGGTGAGGAATGGGGCTGAGGCAAAGGTGTGCAAGGCTTGGTGTGGGGGATGTGTATCATGCGGTGAAGAGAAAGAAAAGTATGAGAAGAAACAAAGAGTGATGAGAAAGTGATGATTTTTAGGTAAAGTGAGCAAGCTGGAGAAAGAAAAGAAAGAGAAAGAAAAGGAAAGATGACTGTGATTGTTCAGGTTGTGCAAAGATTAAAAAAAAAAAATTACGCTAAGGGCAGAGTCAAGGCTTGCAGTAATGGGCAACAGCTTCAGTTCCAAGTTCAAGTGCAAAAAACAAAGGAATAAAAGCTCCAAAAGGACTGCAAGCCTCCAGTTCAATAACAGCTCCAAAATGATGCAGACTCCCCACAGAAAAACAATTCCTTCTCTGCGCTTGTTTCTATATTCTGCTCACCACTTACCCCCCACCCTTTCCTCGTGACTGTGGGATCCTGATTGGTGCAGAGCCCACGAGAGCGGACTGACGCTCACTACTGGTGATTGGCCAGTTCCCATACCTGTGCCCACCAACAGAGCCTGATTGGTGGGATGGGGCTTCCGCTGTGGAATTTCAGGGAAGGGGGAGGGGCAAGAATTTGGCACATTCCTGTCCACCTCGGTGATTGATGTCGATGATGTTTGACAAATATTTGCTCAGCAAAGATTCCTTCTCGTCAAGGGAAAGCCCTGGAGATGTCCTTCGAGTGGGCTGGTAAACCTATTGCAGGGCATTTTAAATTTTGCATTTTTAATTTGTTGCACTGTTAAACTGATTATGTCATTGTGAGTATAAAACTGATTATATCATTGTGTGTATAAAACTGATTATGTCATTGTGAGTTTAAAAATGATATACCATTGTGAGTATAAAACTGATTATGTCATTGTGAGTGTAAAACTGATTCTGGGATTGTGAGTGTAAAACTGATAATGAGTATAAAACTGATTATGTCATTGTGAGTGTAAAACTGATTCTGGGATTGTGAGTGTAAAACTGATAATGAGTATAAAACTGATTATGTCATTGTGTGTATGAAACTGATGATGCAATTGTGAGTATAAAACTGATTGTGTCATTGTGAGTACAAAACTGATTATGTCATTTTGAGTTTAAAACTGATCTTGTCATTTTGAGTTTAAAACTTATTTTGTCATTTTGAGTTTAAAACTGGTTGTCATTGTGAGTATAAAACTGATTACGTCATTGTGAGTTTAAAACTGATTGTCATTGTGAGTTTAAAACTGATTATGTCATTGTGAGTTTAAAACTTATTTTGTCATTTTGAGTTTAAAACTGATCTTGTCATTTTGAGTTTAAAACTAATTATGTCATTGTGAGTTTAAAACTGATTATGTCATTGTAAGTTTAAAACTTATTGTGGTATTATGAGTTTAAAACGGATTTTGTCATTGTGAGTTTAAAACTGATTATGTCATTGTGAGTTTAAAACTTATTTTGTCATTTTGAGTTTAAAACTGATTTTGTCATTTTGAGTTTAAAACTGATTTTGTCATTTTGAGTTTAAAACTGATTATGTCATTGTGAGTTTAAAACTTATTATGTCATTGTAAGTTTAAAACTTATTGTGGTATTATGAGTTTAAAACGGATTTTGTCATTGTGAGTTTAAAACTGAATATGTCATTTTGAGTTTAAAACTGATTGTGTCATTGTGAGTATAAAACCGATTACGTCATTGTAGGTGTAAAACTGATTCTGGCATTCTGAGTTTAAAAATGATATACCATTGTGAGTATAAAACTGATTATGTCATTGTGAGAATAAAAGTGATAATGGCATTGTGAGTATAAAACTGATTTTGTCATTGTGAGTTTAAAACTTATTGTGGTATTTTGAGTTTAAAACTGATTTTGTCATTGTGAGTTTAAAACTGATTATGCCATTTTGATTATAAAACTGATTATGTCATTGTGACTATAAAACTGATTATGTCATTTTGATTATAAAACTGATTATGTCATTGTGAGTATAAAACTGGTTGTCATTGTGAGTATAAAACTGGTTATGTCATTGTGAGTATAAAACTGGTTATGTCATTGTGAGTTTAAAACTTATTGTGGTATTTTGAGTTTGAAACTGATTTGTCATTTTGAGTTTAAAACTGATTTTGTTATTGAGTTTAAAACGGATTTTGTTGTTTTGTGTTTAAAACTTATTGTGGTATTTTGAGTTTAAAACTGATTTTGTCATTTTGAGTTTAAAACTGATTTTGTCATTTTGAGTTTCAAGTTGATTTTGTCATTTTGAGTTTAAAACTGATTTTGTCATTGTGAGTTTAAAACGTATTGTAGTATTTTGAGTTTAAAACTGATTCTGTCATTGTGAGTTTAAAGCTGATTACGTCATTTTGAGTTTAAAACTGATTATGCCATTGTGAGTTTAAGACTGATGATGTCATTGTGAGTTTTAAACTGATTGTGGCATTTTGAGTTTGAATCTTATGTCATTATGCGTTTTAAACTGATAATGGCATTTAGATTTCAAACCAAAACCAAACCTTAAGTAATAACCCTGTGACTGAGTGTTCCTCCAATTTTCAAAATAAATGTTGGATTAAACTATAAGATGATTGAACAAGCCCAGCATTATCACGGGCTCTGAAGCTGTGCTCAAACGTGGGTCTTTTGTGATGCTGGCACACCTTTGCTATTAAGTTATCTCTCATGCAATGCAGGCAGAAAGTGAATCATCTGTGAAAGGATTTACAGGATTGTATGAGCCATTATATAGGTATGTTGATTACGAATTTCCTTTTGATCGAGGTCAGAGGTCAGACAATGAAACAAGGGATGGTAGAAACATCGGTGTCATGTCCTTTCAATGGACAGTGAGAGGTCACCATTACACTGGCACACACTGGCCTTCGGGAATAAGAAAGTGGTGGAGTGGTGATCAGTTGATCCGAAACCATGTGGCCTGTCCAAACCCTGATGAAAATGTACAGTTCATGTTACCGCATAATGTAGTTGGCAGCTGGAGGCCTATTACATATTTACAAGCACATGTTATTGGGCTCTGTAGCATCAATTGCTCCTTCAAACTCCGATTCAACGGTGCACAAAAGCATAGCCTCAGTGCTTATGTCTCAATTTACATATCTGGAGATGGATGTAGTGATGCAGCGGGTGGTGTGAGGGTGGGGGTTGTCAGAAAAGTGTGGCAGAGGGTGGTGTTCATTGAAAGGAAAATGAGATCTTGCTGAGAGAAAGAAGGACCCTGAGAAGAATGGAGATTGCAGAAGCTGCCTCGACAACGTGAATAAAAGTCGTGTATCGAGTGGGCACCTTTCTAATTAGTACATCATGAGCAAACCAAAAGATTTCCGACCGACGTTTGGCCAGCGTAAAGACGTGCGCGGGTTGCAGCTCAGGTGAGGCCAAGAAACCTCAGGAATTTGTCCTCGGACAGAGATTGATCACGGAGGGTGAGAGGCAGATTGCCCAAATGGTCCCTGCGGATCGAAGCTATAGGTAAGGGCATTGTGCTTGGAGCAACTTGATGGGCAAGTTGGAGGTGTTGAACCAAAGCCCAAACTCTTCCAGATTTGCAGTTGGGAAAGCAACATCAGCAGATCTTATCTCCCCAGTGGCATGACCATGTGGCAGCACAAAATGGAGATTCTTCTCATGTGATCGAGATTAGTCAAGGAAGGCTCAGAATACACAATTTCATCAGAAGGAAAATGCATCCAAAAATGTCTGCAACAATTTTGGGTCAATTTGGATTCAACAACTGCTGAACAAATAGTTTTTGCACACACTGTGATAGTATTAAATATTTCTCATTACCTTCTCTTTCTCTGCATCCTATATAACTCCTCAGTTTGTCAGACTTCAATGTCAATGAGATGGATCTCAGACAAGGAACATAGGATGTAATGGCTCAGCTTGTTCAATCCTGGGCTCATTTATCAATGTCCCCGAGTACATCATTTGTCCATCAAAACTTCTAGGCTCACCATAAACCATGCATACTCCTCGGCCAACCACGAAGCAAAGCTGTCCTTCAAAGTCAGCAGCAGACTGGGCATATCATCTGTTGTTCCAAGTTTTTTTCTTGGAATGTCAGTTACACACAATCTACGAGGCCTTTGTCTGAAGTTCAATGGAGTACTACTTCTGTTATGGGCTGGCACTCCAGCATCACATCTCTCTCTCTCTCTCTCTCTCTCTCTCTCTCTCTCTCTCTCTCTCTCTCTCTCTCTCTCTCTCTCTCTCTCTCTCTCTCTCTCTCTCTCTCTCTCTCTCTCTCTCTCTCTCTCTCCTCCCAACATTCTGTGTAATCTAAAGCCGAAGAGGCTGAGTATGAGGTCTGTTGCTGTCATGTCGCCGGCAGGCCGGTGGTCTATTTGTTTTCCACCATCTCTTCTCCGGTCCAGCTCCCTCTGCTCTCTCAGTTCTCTGACCCCCTCAGCACCTCCAGGCCACACATGTTCTTCCAGAAACCACATCTTGGTTAAACTACCAAAATCCAGGTTCTCTCCACACCACTGCTATATATATATATATATATATATATATATATATATATATATATATATATATATATATATATATATATATATATATATATATATATATATATATATATATATTGTTACGGCTGTGGAAATTCGCAGACACCATAAAGGATCCTTAGATCAGTTATCCCGGTAAGTGAGTGTTCAGATAGGTTTCCCCACCGTTGTTCAGAGGAAATTCTTCGTGTTCATCGGGCAGTGACCCTTTGAGATAGTGTTTTTCTTTCTCTATCGTTATTTTGAACTGACATATCTCGCCCACCATTACAACAAACCACGACGCCAACAACACAACCACCCCAACTACGCCACAACGCCAACCACGCTACGATCGCCACAACAACGCCACCACCATTTAACCATCTTCGCCACTACGCCAGCTTGCAAACGCCATCCTCCACAGACTACGCTACGACCCTTTCCGCGTTGAAAAAGGATCCGAGAACGCGGGCGTAAAAGAGGAGAAAAAGAAACCTCCAATGGTGAGTGTGGGTTTTTTTACCGCCTTTTATCTCCGAGGCTGGTGTGACGAGAAGGGCGAGGCGGCTCACTCGCGATTGGTGGATACGCGGAGTGAGGCAGTCGGAGTTGAGAAACTCCCCTTTTCGAGAAGCTTCTCGAAGGGAGGCAGCGCCGAAAATGGGGAGGGGCGAAGGGCGGAGCCCCAGGCTATATAAGGCGGGCAGCCGCCTTGGGCTCCCTCTCTTTGTTGGTGCTCTTCTCCTGGTCTGGTCTCCTCTCTTCGTTGGCGCTCTTCTCCTGGTCTGGTCTCCTCTCTTCGTTGGTGCTCTTCTCCTGGTCTGGTCTCCTCTCTTTGTTGGCGCTCTTCTCCTGGTCTGGTCTCCTCTCTTCGTTTTGCGCCCTTCTCTTGGTCTGGTCTTGTCTTGGTCTCTTGGTCTCTGGGTCTGTGGAGCGACCCGTACACCAGAGGCGTGGGTCGGTGGAGAGTCCGGGCGACGTACCGGAGACGCGGACGGGAGGCGCAGCTCTGCTGCCTGTGGGGCGCGAACCTGCGCGTCCGTGGGGGAGAGTGCCAGAGAGAGCTCGCCAACCATCGAGACACCTCGAGGGTGCAGGTAACCTGCTACAGTCTCGCGGGACCCGTTCGGTCTCCCAGGTCCTGTGCCATAAAGACCCAGGTGGTCCAGCCTGACCCCCTTGTCTGTGAGGAGGTCTTTTCTTGTGTTTCTTTTGGGTTTTTGAATGAATGTTGTCGTGGCGCCGTCTGTTAAGTAAAACTGTTAAGTGACTGTGCATGTACATTGTCATTGTAGTCGGTGGTATTGCTTCTATTTGCTTGTACATACGTGCATGACTGCCTGGCTGTACATACGTGCTTAGTTGTAATAAATGTCCTTGGTTGTGAAATGTATCCCGTTTTTTGCGTCCTCTATTCCCCATTGAAAATGCCATCTTGCATTGCGGAATAATTAGTTGGGTTTTAAACACCCGGTAAAGAGAATCGGATCCGCCGAGGTCGGCGATAATACCCGCTCGGTTATCGCTGTAGAATGGAACGGATCGCTTAAGCGGTTCGTGTCCCAAGCCGACCTGCGGCGAGGTACGGCCCCTCGGTAGGTTACCTGCTCGAGTACTTAGGTATTTCGATATTCGGAGAGTGACCCTATTTTGCACGGGTAGAATGCGGACTGGGCTGTGGTGAGGTTAAACCCCCACCCGTGACTGGTTTCTGGCGATAGTTCCAGGAGGGTCACGACTGAATTGTCCGTCCGGTGGGTGACGCGGTCGCTATTAATGGAAAGCGGCCGATCGCACGCCGGCGGGCGCGATTTCGTAACAATATATATAAAATATATATAAAATTTACTGTTCTCTTGTTTGTTTTCCTCATCACTTCCCTTGCTTGCTGTGTAAAATTGTGTAACCCAATCCCACCACTCCACTGTCAGGAAGTTGCCTTTTTAAAAAAAAAAATCTCACATCACCTTGTTCTTTCATGGGCCTCAATTTTGTATAATAATAATAATAATAATAATAATAAAAATAATAATAATAATAATTTAACGTACTCTTGACAGAGCTTAGGTCGAAAGTCACAAGTCGAATAATATTTCAAAGCTAGAAACAATCCTGGACAGATCACTAAAATTCGTCGCAGGATCCTCGAGATTTGTAATTTGTTCAGGGTGCTGACAATATGCTTCGTCTTTGAGAAAGACACTATGGCATCTATCAGATGGGTCCTCCTGCGTAACATCTTCCTGACAGGCCGTACACACCTTGATGCCTCACCCCACCTATGGAACACCAAGATGGCCATTTATAGCTGGCTGGGTCGAGATTCGAACCCAGGCTCGACGACTGGAAGGCAAAGGTACATACCTCGAGGATATCCTGCCAGCCCTCAATTTTGTTCAAAATAATCCATGTAATTTGTCTTTGAAAAGCCCAGGCCCGTTCTCCCTCTGTCCCTCCCTCTCACTGCATGGCCACCCTATCCTCACTGCTGGGCCTCTCATTAAGTGAGTCCTTCATGGAACCTTTTAAGTCTGTTCTGTTGTTTAAAGGATGCTAGCCACAGGCCTATTTGCAAATACAGCATGTGATCACCCTTATACCAGTGGCTGTGCACATATGGTAAATCGAATCAACCTTGTCATTCTGAGGTCCAATTCCAAGAGATAAGGATGAAGCAAACTAATCATTGTAGGACGAGGTGCACTATACCTGTAAATAACAATTCAATGAACATGGCACTTGGCACTACACGTGGTACGAGTACGAGGAGTTGTCAGATGAATACCACAATGGCATGCATATTCGTACGACATCAACCACAATCGAAGTAGGCAATTTTACACCAATTGTCACGTGACATTATCGAAAATTTCACGTAAGTCCACAAAGTTTGTTGCACTAAAATTTGTTTGTGCACAAAGGTGCAATTTGATGCTAAAATGGAGCTCGTCTCCAGTACAAAGGGCCTGAAAAATAGAGATGAGTGTTTCTAGCACCGAGGCCTGAATGGTAAAGGCCCAGCATCGACCGGTCAGCACATTCTATCAACAGTGATCAGTTTATTGGTCTCGACACACAATCTCACATTTTGGTCTCAATGATTCCTGCATAGACTCTCAATACGATCGATTTGTGTGTGTTTGACAAATCAGGTGCCATTTAATTACGACGTCATATCTTTCCACCTCCTCAAACCCAAATTTCTCCCGACCCTCCTTGCCTTTTATTCCCACTCCTCTCAACTGTTTTTCTCTCGTCTCTGCTTCCCCCTTAATGTTAACCATGTTGTCGTCCATAAAAGCAGAAATGATGATATGCAGGACCGGTCCTTTTTTGGTGGTGGTTCATGGACATGTCCTGTGGCAATAACTTTCATTTTCTAATTATAATATTCTCAATGCGACATCCAACCCCACCTCCTTATACATAAATATATGTATATGAATGTATATATATATATATATATATATATATATATATATATATATATATATATATATATATCTTCTTCTTCCTCTTTCGGCTTGCTCCCGTTAGGGGTCGCCACAGCGGACCAACTGTCTCCATTTCGCTCTATCCTCCACATCTTCCATTGACACTCCAACCACCCGCATGTCCGCCCTCACCGCATCCATGAACCTCTTCTTTGGCCTTCCTCTTCTCCTCCTGCCTGGCGGCTCCATCTTCAACATCCTTCTCCCGATATACTCCGTTTCCCTCCTGTGCACATGTCCAAACCATCTCAATCTCGCCTCTCTCACTTTGTCTCCAAACCGTCCTACCAGCGCTGTCCCTCTAATACACTCATTTCTTATCCTGTCCATCCTCGTCACTCCCAACGAGAATCGCAGCATCTTTAAACCCATATTGCTGCTCACAGATCATCACCTCTCCTCTCAACCGAGCTTCCACTACTCTTTCCCACAACTTCATGATGTGGCTTAACAACTTTATCCCTCTGTAATTTCCACAGCTCTGCACATCACCCTTATTCTTGAAAATCGGGACCAGTACACTTAATCACCACTCCTCCGGCATCCTCTCACTTTCCAAGACTTTATTAAACAATCTGGTTAACAACCCCACTGCCATCTCTCCTAAGCACTTCCATGCCTCCACTGGTATACCATCTGGGCCAACCGCCTTTCCACTTTTCATCTTCTTCATAGCAGTCCTCACTTCATCCTTACTGATCCACCCCACTTCCAGATTCACTATCTCCACCTGCACTGATGACATTCATCATCACCCCTTCAATTTCCAACTTCACACTCATCACTCGGTCAGACACCCTCCTCACCTCCAATACCCTCTTGACATGATCTTCCTTCAGGATTATCCCGACACCATTTCTCCTCCCATCCACACCATGGTAGAACAGTTTGAAACCACCTCCAATGCTCCTCGCCTTACTCCCCATCCACTTGGTCTCTTGTACACACAGTATGTCCACCTTTCTTCTCTCCATCATATCAGCCAACTCTCGCCCTTTGCCAGTCATCGTCCCAACATTCAGAGTTCCAACTCTCACCTCCACACTTCTACCCTTCCCCTCTCCCACTGCCTCCGGACTCGCCTTCCCCGTCTCCTTCTCCTCCTTCGCCCAGCAGTAGCACAATTTCCACTGGTACCCTGCTGACCACCGGTACCGGTGGCGGTCGTTGGTAACCCGGGCCTCGACCGATCCGGTATGGAAATTCGTTTTGTTGTCCGCATTATGATTTGGCATAGGTTTTTACGCCGGATGCCCTTCCTGACGCAACCCTGGTCACCTCTTACGACACACAGGGATATGGTACACCTATTCTAACCGGGGCATACACCGGGCCCAGTACAACTGGTGCTCATTTCGCCGACCTCGGAAGGATGGCAGGCTGAGTCAACCCCCTGGTGTTTTCGACTTGGTTTATATATATATATATATATATATATATATATATATATATATATATATATATATATATATATATATATATATATATATATATATATATATATATATATATATATACATATATACATATATATACACATTATATATATATATACATATACATACATATATTAATTCAGTGTCCCAACGGGGCTTGAACTCAGGACCTCTTGGGTCCCAAGCCACTGCCCTTACCACTGCGCCAACACCAGGCATATATATATATATATATATATATATATATATATATATATATATATATATATATATATATATATATATATATATATATATATATATATATATATATATATATATATATATATATATATATATATATATATATATATATATATATATATATATATATATATATATATATATATATATATATATATATATATATATATGTATATATATATATATATATATATATATATATATATATATATATATATATATATATATATATATATATATATATATATATATATATATATATATATATATATATATATATATATGTATATATATATATATATGTATATATATATATATATATATATATATATATATATATATATATATATATGTATATATATATATATATATATATATATATATATATATATATATATATATATATATATATATATATATATATATATATATGTGTTTATGTATATATATATATATATATGTATATGTATATATATATATATATATATGTATATATATATATATATATATATATGTATATATATATATATATATATATATATATATATATATATATATGTATATATATATATATATATATATATATATATCCCCTAATATAGGAAATACATCCCACGGAAGAAGTTGCACACACTTAACAGGTATGTACGTCATATCCAGAAGAAGATCCTGACAAGGTCACGACCAGAACTGCAGTGGAAAAAGTGACAAAGTTCAAGGATAATCATTTCACAGGATGAGCCACCACCTCAAGCTTTGTGGACTGTTGGGTCACTATGGAGGGGTCACACCTGACTCCTTTCATTTATTGTAAAAATGACATCTCATTTAACATCGGTAATCTGAGGCAGTTGATAAAACATTCTTAACACACTACAGGTACCACTGCAGGTGGCCATTCTGCAAGATGACCTGCATGGAGGTCGTGGAGTAACATCACAGAGAATAGTGACAAGTTAAACAAAGTCAAGGCAAAGAATAAATGATACAATCTGCCAAAGCAGAGGCATTGCTATGGGTGGAGGGGGAAAGGTGCATTTGAGTTGTGAAGAGTTGACGGAGCCCTGCCAATCGTTGTTGAGCTTCACGACGGCTCAGCGCTCCAAAAACGCATGAGGTCAACCCTTGGTGACTCTCACGGGGGGGGGGGGGGCAGGTGCCACAGGAAGCTGCGGACATCATCGGCCGGCCTGCAGGATCGGCACGCGCGGAGCACAGCGGCCACCGCGCGTGTCTGCGAATGGGTAATGGACAAAGAACCAGCACCGCGTGTCCATGACACGTGTCTCATCAATCTCGCGCCGTCCATCAGAGCGAGGTTTACCGCGAGTCCTGGGAGAGGCACGTCATGGGACGCTCCAAGCCATGGGACTCTGCAGCCGCCACCATGCCAATAAACGCCAGTGCGAAGGGGACGGTTCGGGATGAACGAAGGATTAACCTTTTCTGGAAACCACCCGGCTGCATAAGATTATTGGGCTTGTGCTTTCGCGGCTGAATCGATTCGTGACATGAAAGACACAAGACTTAAACAGACTCAGCTACAGAAACAAACGCGCCAGAATGTACACGAGGCAAGTCAACGGAGCCGCTCCCTGATCGAGTAGGCCTCGACGCTGATTACTGGGACAAAAGAAAAATTTGACCTTTTCTTCAGGGCATCCTCAGCTGCAAATCATTACACACTATACATCAGTCCTTGCATGCTATGGGCCAGAAAAGTAATATATAACAATTCATGTTCATAAACTATGGTTTCTTTTCAAGCATCTTCCAAATCTCCATTTCCTGAAACCTTTTGGAACAAGTCCTGCTGCAGGTGTTCTGCACATCAGGCCAAAGTGTTCGATGTTTACATTTCAGTAATGATGTACTTGCTTTGATATCAAATGTCACATAGGGTACTCTATTTGCTTGTCCATTGTACTTGCTGTTAACTCAACATGACACTCGTGTCCCCTGATGTTCATGAATTAATGTCCTGGGAAATCATGTACACTGTATGTAACAATCAAAGACAATGGACAACTCAGTCAGTACCTGTGTTGAGTAACCAAGTAGCATCCTGGCACGGGTACCTAAAGAAGGCTCTTCCATATCGAGACTGCAGCCTTGGATCATGGGTCTCCAAGTAAGAAATCTGTGTCATCGGCTCACACATGCGATTAACACCGTTCTTGAAACACCTTTTTGGTGCATCAACAGTCATCCCATGAGACTGATGGCATTGATCACGGTCATCAACACCACCGGCAGTGTTGTTGCACCCTTGCCATTATGAGGAAGTGACCTCCATTGTAGCATGTTCAATTCAAGGTGACATTCATGGCAGGACTCGTCCTTTATACACGTCGTGTGTCTCCACCATAAACGGTGGCTTTCGAATGCTTTCTTTCCAGGTTTCCGTACCATGAGATTGATGTTGCTTCAGTGAGCACAACATTAAAATGTGATGATCAAGGGAAGGTTGTGGTTCAGACTGCTGTTATCATTGTATCGTTGTTGTTGTTGTTGTGTGTGTGTTGTGTTGAAAGTATTCTGAAAGTGAGGGATTCAATGGTGTCCAATGGGTTTCTTTATTCCAAAACCACGAAACACGAGGCATGTTTCTTTCATCCTTTCTGGAGGTCCATAATCCCGGCGCTGACTTAACGGTAAAGGTGGCTGGCTGAAGATCTCAGGGTCTTGAGTTTTAACCTCTGTTAGCTGTTGAATTAACAGCAGGTGGGGATGACTCACCCTATCATCCTTCTGAGGTCAGAAAAATGAGTCCCAGTGTTCTGGTAATAGAGAACCGCATCAGCAGAAAATGATGCAATTCGCAGCAACAAGCTGCACACGATAGCTAGCTTACCTACAGATCCACTTCCTTCCCAGACTCCTCCCAGAAACCTCTCTTCTATCCTGTAGCCTCCAACATATGCACAACACCACACATCCTCTTTTCTTAGCGAAATGCATTCCGTAACTCAGTGGACAACAATGAAGCGCAACTAACTCGAAGATGAAATGTCACAATGCAATGACATGAATTAACCATGAAACAAGGTCTGGTTCATTATCCATCACTTTAAGCGAATACCCATGTTAGCATTGAAATAATATTTCAAGAAGAATTTTCTGGCACAACCAGTTAACTGGTGTAGGACTTTCAGTACGAAGAGACATGGCAACAGTTTGGCAAACTTAGCTTTCTTTTCTTACTCTCGAAGGACTTCAAATTACATCATAGCATCGTCTCGATTCGAGACTGGAGGGTCTGTGCATTCTGGCCTCCAGGTTGACCAGCACAGGTTCTGATGTGTCTTGCGCTGGTGGTGCGGTGATGTCAGGAAGGAGTGGTTGCTCAGCATCGTTTCTTGCATTCCCTTCATAAGCAGATGCAAGATGAGAAGCATTCAAGATCCGTCCTTCGGACAGCTTGGAAGTGTGAGATTCTATTTTCCCCGTAACATGGAGAGGCGCTGATAATTTGAATTGTCCCTTTCAGAGGATGCACAGTCTCCTCACTTGGACGAAGGAACCACATTCAAAGTTCACATCCTTTGCTCCATGACGTTTGTCGGTGTACGCCTTGTGCTTGTTCTACTTCTTTTGTATTGTGATTGCTGTGTCTTTGTGTGTTGGGCTTTGGCATCTGCAAACCAGACACTGCACCTTGCTCTCTCCGACGAAGCAGTTCAGCAGGTGATTACTCTGTTGTGGCATGTCAGGTTGCCCAGTATGTTTGAAGAAAGTCTGCTGTAAATGTTTTTCAGTCTTTCCCTTCAATGTTGGCAGTGAGCAAGCTTTCCTTTAAACTTCTATTGAATCAATCATTTCATACATTCACTTGTGGGAATGACACAGCTGACGATCTGTGAGTAATGTGTCTTTCTTTCAGAAAGCTTTCAAATTCCTGAAAGGTAAATTGTGAACAGGTCAGTTCAGGAAGGTCAGGTACGAGAGCATGCACCTGAGCAGCACGTCGCTGTGTCCACTTTCCACTGGTACTCCAGGGGCCTCAGTCTGGCAATCTCCATCTCCTTGAGATGCCGATCAATCTGCAGCAACCACGAGTCACGTGGTCGGTCCATTGGCCTCCTCCAATCATGAAGCTCTCTCACTGAGAAAATCTGGTGAGCAGGATCAACGTCAGGAAAACGAGCCACATGTCCATATAGCCGCAGCTAACACTCACGGACTATGCAGGTAATAAATCTCATTTGAGTCTCTCTCAGCAACTGCAAGTTGGACACAAAGTCTGACCAGCGATAGCCAAGGATTCTCTGAAGAGATCTGGTACCAAAGGAATTAAGTCTCCATCTCAGATCCTGGTCAGAATCCAAGTCTCACATCCGTAGAGAAAGACTGGAAGCACCAAAGACCTGAAGACTCGGACTTTCGTCCTCCTGGACAGGTACCAAAAGCACCACACCCCATGATCCATTGAATCCATGACTCCCCTGGTCCAACCCAGACGTCTATTAACCTCTGGCTCTCAGCCAGCGGAGACATGAATATCACTGCCAAGACAAGTGAATCTCTCGGTGACCTCAACATTCTCACCACAAACAGGTACAGACAAGATAGCAGCATCCAAGATGTCAGTGAAAGCCTGGATCTTCGTTTTGACCAAGGAAACTCGTAATCCTAGCGGTTCTGACTCCTCATTCAGCACAGAAAGGCCCCCAAAAAGACATCCAGTGTCACAGCAAAGATGACTGCATCATCTGCTAAATGAAGGTCAGAAATCCTGACATTCCCAAACAATGTTCCCGAGCTTGATCTCTCTGACATCCTCCCCAGAATGCAGTCCATACAAATGCTAAAAAGTGTGGGGGCCAGTACACACCCCCTGATGAACTCCATTAACAGCTGGAAATAAGTCAGAGATAGTATCACCACGTCTCACAGCACTCTCCGTACCAGAGTAGAGGTCAGACATCAGATTGATCAGTTTTGGTGGCACTCCACAAAGACCAAGAATCCTCCAGAGGGAATCCCGATTCACTGAATCAAATGTTTTGCAGAGTCAACATTGGCTGCTAGCAGCCCCTGCTGAAACTCTCGTCTGCGTTCAGTGAGGACCTGAAGGACAAGGATACGGTCAATCGGTGAATTCTTGTGAAAAGCCTGACTTCTCTCTGGGCGCTGGTGATGAAGCAGATGGTGGTGAACCCGATGAAGAATTCTCCGAGTAAAGACCTTGCCTGGCACTGAGAGCAGCATAACCACTCAGTAGTTGTTGCAGTTCTGGCGATCACCCTTCCCTTTCAAGAGAGGGACAACAAGGCCCCTCTTCCAGTCAGTTGGGATGATGCCTGTGTTCCAGGCAGAGCACAGAACTGCATGCAACGACACGAGTGCAGCATTTCCACCAGCCTTGAGAAGTTCAGCATGGATGCCACAGATCCCTGGAGCTTTACCCCATTTCAACCGGTTCACCACAGCCTGTTTTCACAAAACAAAGGTGGATTACAGTTGATTGGAAGGTCAGCAATAGGGATAGTAACACCCCTGACATCCAACTCATCAGCTGGTGGATCAGCCTGGTACAACCACCCAAAGTAACCGGCCCAGCGGGCCTTCACTTTGGACTCCTCTGTCAAGAGCCCACCACCCTCTGCTCTAACTGTAGCACACCGATCGACGGGCTTGGAGGAACGCAATGCACGAATTCCCCTGAGAGCAGGACAAGAATCACTTGACCGAAGTAATTCTCTACTCCCTCACAGATTCCTCACATACAGACGCCCTTGTCTACCCTTAGTGCACGTACAGTTTTACGCCTCAACTCCCTGAACAGCTCAGCCCTGCCATTAAGCCTGGCCCTGCGACTCTGGTCAATGGTAACCAGTGTCCGTTGAGAGATAAAATTATTCTTCACCCGATGGTGAGTTCCATCATATCCACCAGCAACATCAAGGATGGTAGTCTTCAAGGCACTCCACAACTCTTCAGGATTCCCCAAAGCACCCAGACACCTCAAATCCCCACTCAGCCTGTTCGTAAACTCCTCAACTACCTTCTCATCCTTGAGCTTGCCAACATCCAGCCGAGGCTGGGATGGTACCATTCTCCCAGATTTAACCTGCCATTTCAGAGTTGCTACCACAAGCCTGTGGTCAGTGTTGAGGAACTGAGCACTCCAGTGGACCCTGCAGTTCTGGATCATCCTCCAGTGACCATCAGTGAGCACATGGTCAATCTCCTTTGCCACACCGCCAGCGTTGGAATACCAAGTCCAGTGATGAGCCTGTGGGCACTGAAACCATGAACCAGACACCCTAAGTCCATGGCTTCTTGCAAGGTCAAGCAACTTCGTGCTATTCTGTTTCACAGTTCCAGACCCATGGCGACCAATACATGTCTCATCACCATCCCTATCAGTTCCAGTCGATGCACTGAAATCCAGCAAGACTTGAAGAGTATCTCGCCTGAGTCACTGATCAACCACAGACTCGAGTGTGGCAGAGAATACGTCCTTCACGGTGACGTCATTCCCCTAAGTCGGAGCATATACAGAGATCAGGGAAACGACACCCAAGGAGTGACGAATCCTTAGTCTCATTCTATGCTCATTGACCGGTGTTATCTCACGTATCATGGTGGTCAGCTTATTGGACACAGCTACAGCAACTCCTTTGGCATGGTAACCATCAGAGTGACCAGACCTACAGTCCGTGTAACCACCCGCCATGATCTCACCACTATCCGGTCTCCGAACCTCAGAGAGTGCTGCTATACCGGTGTTTATACGCTTGTCCCAAAGGAATTAAGTTAAAGGTGTTCAGGTTTCAATCCTGTTTTTGACACGAGATGTCCTTAAAAATGACAGCTCTGTCTGTCTGAAGTGGCATTTTTAAAGATTCAGTTTCAGTACAGCTGCATCGATGTGCTGAAGCACTGCATTGAGGTGTGTGTCACGTGCTTCCGGCATCCCTCCATGAACGATTACATCATTTAGGTAGCACCAGACTCCAAGCTGGTTTTTAAGAATGGCAGACATCATACTCTGAAAACAGCTGGGTGCTGAAGCAAGCCCATCAGGGATGCGTTTGTAGCGAAACAGTCACTCGTGCAAAATGAAGGCAGTGAGGTCCTTACTGTCCTCATGTAGTACAACCTGGTGGTATACACTTTGGAGATCCAGTGTGGAGAAAAGTGTGCCCCCTCGCAACTCTGCGAACATTTCCTCTACTTGTGGAAGAGGATATCCGTCAATCACCACCACCACCACCACCTTATTTGGTTCCCTTAAATCCGCACACAGACAAATCCCTCCATTGTTCTACATTGTCACTACAATTGGTGAAACCCACTTTGACGATTTGATCGACTCAATTCCATCCAGTTTAACGAGCTTTTTCAGCTCCTGTGAGACAGTGTCTCTCACAGAAAAAGGTAAACGGCGCAGCTTTTGCTGGACTGGAGTCACATTGGGTCAAATTATAACAAGATGATTAAATCCTTTTGTGCAGTGCAGGGTGTCCTCCTCGCTGTCGCCAGTAACAGCTGTGACTAGAGTTTGGTTTGCAGTGCTTTGGGCAGAATAAGTGATGCAACCATTCAGTAAATGCATGTCCAGCGCTGCCAGTAGGTCTATGCCCAGAATGGCAGGACTGCTCTGCACTATGTAAAATTTAACCAGGCGCACAGGAATTCTCAAACGTCACATCGGCATGAAGGCAACGACACTCAGCAATCATGGTTCTCAGGTAGCTAACCAGGCTGGATACGGCAGAGCCTCTATCTAACATTAGTTCGTTGTCAAATGGCTCTCCCCTAGCAGCAGTCAAAGTTTCCTTACTTTTTGTAGTTGTTGCAATGGTCATCCTTTGCTGGACATCCATAGTAATTGGCTGTATGGGTTGCAGATCCACATCTACAGCACGTTTTCCCTTCAGCCGGTTGAGGTCGCTGATCTGAAGACCCTCTCACAGTGAGCCAGTAGGGTCTCTTGCTGCTCTGGAAACCCTGTGCCTGCTCAGGGTGTACGGCCTGCATGGCACTAGCAGTCCCTTGGCCATTGCTAACTCAATCTGGCTAGCTGTGGTTTTCGCTTTCTGTAACGTCAGTCTTCTTTCTTGCAGAAAACGTTCTCAAATGTGGGGTGAGTTCGTTTTCTCGACGAGCTTGTCTCAAATTATTTAGTCTCCCAGCTCACTGAACTCACATGTAATTACCATCTCCATCAATGAATCAATGTATTGCTCAGTAGACACACCACTTTTCTGACCGTGTTGCCAAAATTTATATCTTTCCTCCACAACATTAACTCTTGGGACAAAAAAATTATTCAAAGCCGTAAGTACAGTCTCATATCTATTGTAAGCTAATGTTAGTGTGTAGTAGAGTCTCTGGCTTTCTAAAGTTAAGCAATGTATCAAAAGGGTGTGTTTTCTGGCATCAGCAAGTGCATTGTCCTGTTTTTTTCCAGCGCGTAGTTTTCAAAGACACAAATCCAGGCCGTAAAAGGCATTGCAGGCTCACCTGGGTTTTGCAGAAAGGGTGTCAGTGGATTCAAGTTCGATCCCACCCTCGTCACCAGTTCGTTGTGTCTAAAGTATTCCGAAAGTGAGGGATTCAATGATGGCCAATGGGTTTCTTTATTCCCAAACCACAAAACACGAGGCATGCTTCTTACAACCTTTCTCCAGGTCCACTTCCTTTGCAGACTCCTCCCAGAAACCTCTCTTTTGTCCCATCACCCCCGAGTCTCCAATTGAGGAACAACACCACAATGTGTGTGTTTGTAATCAAAATCATGACGTTTACGTGGACCAATATCCAGAGGTTTCAACCATTTCCATGATCACATAATAAACCCCATATTAATTTCCTTAAAGGTAATAAACATTTTCACACAATTGTGCGTTGATATAAAACGGTGAAAAAAAAAAATCAATATTTTTTTTTAGAGAAATAAATTCGTGAAAAATCCAAATACATCACACAAATTAGAAGACGTCTCACTCATCGATTTCTAAGCATATTACCCAGCAATACTGAGCAGCATCATAAGGGCGAGAAATGCCACCCTTTGGGCCGGGGACAAACACAGATGACACGGGCTGTGTCGAGACTCATGCGACATCACACACGAACAGAGGAGATGACATGACGATGACGATTATACGAGTTCCCAAACAAGGAACTGGAGAAAATCGAGTTATCAACTTCTACTCACTGCTAATTGTTGATCACTTTGTTCAGTCTGAGCAGTGTTCCATCAGCTGTTAAGCTTGAGTGCAGGAGAATCCAGTTACAAGTTCAACAAGAAGCAAGAAATGGCATTGCATCGGTGGGCCAATTTGATGTCATGCCCACAAAATAATATGATCCACTCAGTGACTCAGGTGTCATAAATGACCAGTGACCATGGGGATAAGCTGCTCACCAAAAGGAGTTCAATCATAGTATTCCCACAGTTGAAAGGAGTGAAAACCCACTGAAGATAGAGCCGTGATATGACACATGGTACAAAGCTGTGGAAGCAGAGAGCAATGTGCTGAGGGATCATACGAGAGGGCCGCAAATGCAGTTTAACTCCAGTGAAACTCAAGTCCGTGAATAATTTCCATAACAGTGTAAATAGCGAGCTGCCAGGCAGGAAAAGTGTCATCACACTTCCGTTAAAGCCTTCCTCACCATTTATCCCGGGGGGGGGGGATGTCCAAGAGCCCAATAGTAGTGTGGGGCAAAATGATTGGTTAGAAGCCAGATTAAAAATAAAATGTGCCAACACTACTGCCATTAGTTGGACAAATAAATGGAACAAAGTTCATGATGTAAAAGTACTAACAAATTAGCACCGATGAAAAGTACACTGCAGAACCATTTTGACATTCAGTCCATAAAGTCTATGCAATGGCTGCCAACCGATGGTTGTTTGTCAGTGCTCTAGCCTTTATAAAATGCTGAGCAACACACGTACCATTATACCATTTTTTTAATGCAAGGAAGCAGCAAGTACCATTTTAAAAAGGTTCGAACTGCCGGCCTCCCAAACTCAAAGTGGTCACTCAAATGTTGAACCGGCAAGTCTGGTGCTGTAGGTTTAGATTGTAGTCGCTCAAAATTCGTGCAAGATGCCATCTCGTCATCTGATTAACACGATGAAGCCCTGATATAGGAGATGAATGTGTATAGAGTGCACTTGGAGTCGCAAGTGAGATGGTCAAACTACATTCAAACAGCAGATTACCAGAAGTTAAGGGAGAGCCAATAGTGTTTTGTTCTAAATTCTGACTTGAGTGAGATGAGTCATGTCCAAAACATGAGTTGGATTCCAACAGCATCAGGAACTCACACACAGGTAGGAATAATAAGTGATGCCACCTGAAACCTATGTAGGATTTTGGAATAACAATGCATTCAAACATTATGTTTGGTGGGAAAATATGACCCACTATTTACACCAGCAAATAATGGGAACATCTGTGACTCAAACACAGTGACAGCTGAGAGATGGCTCCAAGCTACCATTTGCTTGTAGACAGTCGTGCATCCTGCACAAGCACCACATTCTGGCACGAGTCTCTGCCCCTACCACCAGTACGAATCCACTAGTTGACAGCACAATGATAAAGGTGAGAAGTGCAAGCTCATTTAATTGGTTCAGTGTATCAACATGAACATGGAGATGGACAAACTAAGCTGTGCTGATCTATGACAACAACTGAGAATTAAGACCATTTAACTGTGTTATGGGCACACTCAACATTGCAAGGTGAGAAGCAAACACATGCACAATAGGGTTATTTACAGACTATACACTCAAAAATATAAACGATCAGGGTAGCCATATACAGAGATGAATGAGTATGGATATCACTCATCCTCATGAAGAACATCATGAGCTGATCAGGACGAGGAATTGCTTGTCAGAAGTTAAAAGCCAGACAGACCTTCAACACTTTTATGCAACAACAAGTTAAAAGACATAATATAAAATGTCATAGCCCCCATTCTTTTCGTAATTTTACTGTCTGGAGTTAAAGGGCTAGCCCATATTTATGCACAACTAAAATGGCCACCAGTCTATCAGTCGGCCATCTTTGATCAGGTCGTAAAATAAAGCAAGGTGCACGTGTATGCCACCGTGTACTGTGCTTGTGCCAAGTTTGAACAAAACCTGACCATGCGTGTCTGAGAAATGGTTGGGGACACATTTAAGTAGCAAAATGGCCACCAGTCGTCCATCTTGGATACGATCTCGAAAAGAAATGACAATCAAAGAAAAGTTCTCTAACAGCTTGAATCTGACGTAAAAAAAAAATGACGTGCATATGTATACCATCATGTGTTGTCTT
Source organism: Eptatretus burgeri (assembly GCF_056783735.1). Classification (NCBI taxonomy): domain Eukaryota; kingdom Metazoa; phylum Chordata; class Myxini; order Myxiniformes; family Myxinidae; genus Eptatretus; species Eptatretus burgeri. The sequence continues at coordinate 5,606,926 of NC_140964.1, read as the reverse complement.
TATACCAAGTACAAATAAAATCGGTCTATACATGTCTGAGATATGGTTGCGAACACACCCACACCCACACGCACGCACGCACGTGAAAATCGAGACCAAGTCCATAAGCCCCCGTTTCATACCAAGTCCAATGGGGGCAAGAACTAGAAAGAGCAATTCTAGAATGCAGACCCTCACCAGGACTTATTTTGCTTGTTGTATTTTATGTGTTCGCGTGTTATATCTATCTATAAATTTTATCTGAAAACGTGAAAAAGTGAAAAAGAAAAGCGAAAAAGTAAAAATCTGGAAGTATCTGAAAAAGTGGAATCTGAAAACTTTCATTTCGCAATTCTTTTAACTAAGCATAATTATTGAAACGAGGCTGTGACCCCTCATTCTCCATATTTACACAAGAAAATGTGAAAGTCCCAAAGCATTAAACTTAACCGATTCAACTGTTCGGAGAATTATATTGAGTGAAGAGAAGATTAAGGAATGTTCCGAAAGTGTAACTTCATTAAGGGCAAAGCAAATAATTAACCATCAGGATCTGTGCGAAGGCTTCCATGGCCGCAGCTGGGTTCTCCGTGGGGAAATTTCTGGAGTTACGAAGGCAAATAAATTAAATTAAAGATCGAATTAAAAGAACGATTAACATAACGGGAGAATTTGAATGAGCAAAGCAACGGGACAAGTGAACACTGAGTTCTAAAGAGGATTGGAAAAATATTGTAATAATATTTTAATTCATTTTCTCTGAAAAATTTCCACTCAATGTTTGAGGGGTTGCTCTCCATCCCCCTTTCCTTGCTCTCCCCCCTCCCCTTCCTCAATCTCCTTCCTCCTTCCTTACTGCCCTCATCTCTCTGTCTCTTTCTCTCACTCCCACCCTTCTCCTCGCATCCCCTCCCTTCTCGAGTATACAGTGACATGTGGAGAGGCATTGTCCTCTCACCCTTCCTCGTTCTCCCCCTCTTTATTGTCACCACCACTCCTCCTATCTCCCCACCCCCCTTTCTCGCTTTTGCCCCTACTCTCCCCCCCCCCCCCTCCTCCCTCTCTCTCTCTCTTTCCCCTCCCCTCTCTCTTTCTTTCTTTCCCCTCCCTCTCTCTCTCTCTTTCCTCACTACCCCCTTTGCTCTCCCACTCTCCTAGTATTCCGGTCAGTGAAGCGACGAGTGTTATTTGCTAGTGTTCTATAATAATGTCTGTGTGTACATGTCAGTGTGTGTGTCTCCTCCATAACTCCAAAAGCATGAAACCTAGCAGGCCGAAACTTTGCATGCATTCTGAGGAAACTCCATGGGAGTGCAGGAATGAAAATTGGGCATTTGGGTAAATTTAAACATCCCTTTTGAAGATATATTAGGAAGTGCTTTTCACAAAAAAACCCAAAAAGCTTTACCAAGATGGCGGCATGCCATCTTGGTCAATCCGCTGTCACCTTTCAGGGGTATTAAGCCGCCATTTTGTTTCGGCTTGCTCACCAAAGCCTTGACTTTGAACAGGCCACAACGGTTTCTGCATGATAAAGCACTCAAAATTAATTTTTTTTCACTTTTTTCACTAATACCATCGAATTCCTGATCTTCATCCATACAAATTACCGTATGCATCACTTTTGTAGGTGTTATAGTTTTCTAAATTAGGACCGTGTAGCGATCCTACGCATTGTATGATGCAATTTTCCATGATATAAATTAAAAATTTATACAATCGAAATCTTTATAAAATAGAAATCTGTCTTCAGATTTGAGGATTGGAGCTCGTGGACTAACTTTGTGTCGAAATCTGGAGCGAAACCTGAAAACTTTAAGAATTTAGTGATTCTTATAACGAAGCATATTTACTTTAAGCAAGGCTATTGCTCCCCCCCCCTTTCTCCATATTTACACAAGAAAATGTGAAATTTCCAAAGCATTAAACTGAAGGTTTTCCACTGTTCTGCCAATTACATTGAGTGAAGAAAAGATTAAGGAATGTGCCCAAAGTGTAACTTCATTGAGTGCAACAAAAATAATTAAGCTGCGGGATCGCTTTGAAGGCCGCGAAGGCTCCCACGGAGCGAGCAGCGGGTGTAGTGGCCGTGGTTGGGTTCTCTACGGGAAGCCAAAATAAATTAAACAAGAGCGAGAATTGCTTTGTATGACATGTCCCCGAATAATGTGATATTTTCAAAGTCCAAAAAGGGCATAACTTTGTGAGAAATTGACAAAACGCCCTGAAACTCGAACTTGTTCTGTAACTTATATTCATAAAGCCATGCACCAAGTTTCAGGTAAATATGTTAAAGGGTACGGGAAAAAAGTCTGAAAAACCACAAGTGGGACGGATGGATGGACAGATGGACAGACAGCAATTAGCCTATAGTCTCCTCTGGTAAAACCGGAAGGGGGCGAATTAAAGATTGAATTAAAAGAACCATTAACATAATGGGAGGATTAGAATGAGTCAACAACGGGATAAGTGAACTACCGGTTCAAGAGAGAATTGGAAAAGGTTTCTTCCAGGAAAGGCCTCAGCTGATGATCCCACAGCATCAACATCCTCAACAACTTCAATACCAACACCATCGCCATCATCAAAGAAGCCAGCATGTTCTCTTGTGGAGTTGTCAGACATGGAGGAAGGGCAGACAATCCTGAGCCTCTGTCTGACTAATTATAAACAACATGCATCCTCACACCATGGCAGGATGACCGAGAGGTACGCACACTCGCTCTAAGCTGTCTAGCCTGGGTTTGAATCCCGACCCAGCTAAGCTATAAACTTTCATCCCGGTGATTCACAGGCAGGGTGATTAATCAATGCGTGTGCTGTCCCTCAGATGGACATCAAACTGGGCATCACATCTGCCGGAATTAGTTGGTGGACATTAAAGATCCCTTCTTGGTGTCCTTCACGAGTAAGGCAGCTATCCTCGGCATCCTTGGCAAATTCCAAATTCCTGCTCTAACTGACAGGGCACTGCATTTGTCCTCTCACACCTCTCTCTCCCCTCCCCTCTCTCTTTCTCTCACTCCCATCCTCGTCCTTGCAACCCCTCCTTCCCTGAGTGTATAGTGATGTGTGGTGGGGCGTCACTCTCCCCCTCCCCCTCCCCCCATTATTGCTTCGACTTCCCCAACCCCATCTCCTCTCTCCCTCTCTCTATCTCTCCCTCACCATCATTTTCTGTTCTGGTACAATCATCTTTCCACGCAAAGTGCGAATTACTTCGAGCTGAGCAGCAGCCAACAAGAACCATTTCGGCAATCAGTCCACGAACGGGGACGGCCATGTTTAAAAAAATAAAAGCCTTACGTGTGTAATGAGGAACGTATGCAATTTTCATGACACATTTCTTTTGAAACCACCCCAAACCACATATGGAAGACTGGTGTGATCAACGTGCAGGTTGTATTTTGGCCGCCTAATATACTGTGAAGGTTCTGGAAACCGAGACCCCAAGGCATGGCACATAACATACAGCGGTTCTCAAGTCGGTTATTCCTTTATTACATGTTCCATGTAGAGTCCTCCCCTTGTGTCTGATGGGTTACAAAGAGAATATGCATTGTGAGGGATTTGTTTGTTTTTTTTTCACCCCATTCTTCCCCATTATCTTCTCTCTGCACGATCTTCTCCTCACGTGACTGAGCACTCACTGATAGCAGCCTAATTTTCATATGTGCACCAAAACCGTTTGAATATGCATGCCATAACCAAACTGCCATTTCGACCACAATTCATCCACATGCCAGCGATAACCATCCTGACTGTTTCGAATACACACCGGACTTTATTTCCATTCAACACCACCGTTCAAGCTCGCCTTTCCAGCCTTCTTCCATAACCCAAATCGCTATTACCCAACGACGATGCTTCAACTCCACAACCACATCAAGCTCATACATCTCACCAATGAAAATTGCCTTCCACACCTCAGGACCATCATCTCGCCTTGCTCACAGAACCTTTGGTTCATGCTCGCACCCAAACCTGGCACCGCCACAAATGAAGCCTTTACACAAAGGCGCAAGTGTGCGTTCATTGTTCCATCACATTCCTCTGTTGGCAGGGACTGCCCTCCTATCGAGCAAGCTATCTGCGCCATTTCTGGCCGCTCAAGCGACAGATGAGGACTGCTATACGTCGGCCCCATGCTGAGTCAGGAGCTTTTGTGCATGGCATGTTCGGAGGATGAGAGGAAGTGATTGCAAACCAGCGGACTCGTGGAGAGGGTGATGTCACCCGGGAGCATTCTAGACCAATGGGCACGCTGCGCTCTGAGGAAAGAGGGCGGCGTGTGTTCCGTGCTCCTGGGAACCACACGTACAAGAGGCGGGGATTCACCCTTGACCCCCGCCAAACTCTACCCCTCCAGAGGCTCTTAAATATCAGAGCTGGTCACTGAAAATAGTGCCTGTAGTGGTTGTTGGTTTGTTTCTGGATGGAGTAGTTGCTACAAGGTTCATTGGTGCTTGCTGCTGAAGGGGAAGGAACGGAAAACTGAGGAAGTGAGCAGACCGAACCCCACAGTCTGGGCGCAGTATTGGGCGAGAGGCAAAATCGACAACCACGCACGATAGGCAGTTCTAATCTTTACTTATTTTTTCTTTCACTTTTCCAGATTTTTTTTTCCGACAACCCTCAGCAAGGACAAAGCCAGAACAACTATTCTTTTTAGAGCAACCACTGACTCGCACCCTGTCTTTCTCACTCGAAGCACAGACACTGCACTCTACTCACACCTCTTTATCAGACACCCAGACACCCCCCCCCCGCCCTTAGCTCTTCATTACCCCAACCCTACCATTCTTACCTTCCCGACACTCTGGATTAGCATATGCTCACATATACGTGCCGGGTAAGCCAGAAGTCGCCAACGTCTCAGCTTTTCTTATCTGTCTTGCTCATTCTACCCTTCCGCAGAGTGATTCTGATTGCACCTGTCATGTTAATCAATGTAAGACTGTGTAAGATAAATAGCTCAGGTTAGTTCTGGTCTTTATCCCTTTCTTGCATGACTGTACCACTGTATGTCTTTTTTCCGCACAACACAAATTACTCTGAATAAACCCCCATCTTCACTGTGCCTCATGCTTTTCCTCGTGCTCCTTTTAAGTCTTCTTCTTCTTCTTTTGGCTGCTCCCATTAAGGGTCGCCACAGCGGATCATCCGTTTGATCCGCATAGTGATTTGGCACATGTTTTACGCCGGATGCCCTTCCTGACGCAACCCTGGTCACCTCTTACGACACAGGGATATGGTACACCTATTTTAACCGGGGTATACACCGGCCCAGTATACTGGTACTCATTTCGCCGACCTCGGAAGGATGACAGGCTGAGTCAACCCCCTGGTGTATTAATTCAGTGGCCCAACGGGGCTTGAACTCAGGACCTTTTGGATCCCAAGCCGCTGCCCTAACCACTGCGCCAACACCAGGCTCTCGTGCTCCTTTTAAGTAAACCCATGTAATTGTTCAGTTGAATCTGCTCATAGCGTCCTTTCATCCATTGATCCAGCACAGTCCGCATTATTGTTAGACGCGAAGTTTTACCCAAGGTGATGTGCTCTTGTTAGCCAGTGTGCACTTACTGTTTTAATCGTCACTGGTCCAAGTGTGTGCTGAGGGCACGGACCTCAGTTAATTGAGTCAGCTCCTCAGGTAAACAGTGTCATATGTGGAACCATGTTAGAGTTGGCAAGCTAATTGACATTTGTGGTTGTTTAGCAACTCGACATGTCGTGGAGTTATCCACAGCATGTCCACCTGCAGGGCCAGCGATTTGGGAGGAACCGGAGTGCTTCCCCTCGCAGTAGTCCCTGAACCCCGAGTCCGTGACAATATGTATATATGAGAATGGCACTCTGTGGAGCGCATACCTACAGCAGGCTGAACAGTTTATGTTTTGTATCCACTGATAGACCGGATCTAAATCTAGACCTGAATCAAAATGGAATTGGCTTGTTTTTGTCACCGATCCAACTTATCCACTAAGTTTGTTAACAACCGATCTACAACCTTTTGAGATATCGTGGTATTAAATTGTTTTTGGCTCCATCTTCTAATGGTGAAGAATCACTGAAAAAAAAATTGGATCCGGATCTGGATTCAGATATTCAACATAATCAAATAAATTTGTCGTCGTCACACACCCAACTTGTCCACCAAGTTCGTCCGAATCTGTCCTCAACTTTTTGAGATATTATGCAAAATATTATTTTTGGCCCTATCTCTCAATGGAGAAGAAGCACTTGAAAAATTCCAGTGTCCGGATCCGGATTCTCACCAAAATCAAATCAATTTGTCCTCGTGATTCACCCAACCTGTCCAGCAAGTTGTTTTTTTTGTATACATAGTCGAGGCTTAGGGAAGAGCAAGTACGAATACACTGAATGGATCAGACCACAACGGAACAAAAGAAACAGCTGAGAGAGGAGAGAAACATTAACAACAGTTTTGAAGGCCAAGATGGAGGCAGACTTGGACAAAGAGTGGGTGTGGGGAGGAATGGGGGCAGAAGAAGATGCATGGGGTGGACAGGATTGATACAGAATGAAACTCTCAGGAGGGGAATCTGGAAATTTGGAAAGAGAAGGGATTGGGTGGGTTAATGAGGGTAGAAAAGATCATGGTTTTGGATTGGCAACAATCTGAGATGGTGGAACGTAACCTTAAGGTGCAGAGGTAACTAGGGGGTTCATAGGACATCTTACCCTGCACAATCATGAGAAAAAGGACTTGAGAAGGGTCTTTTCAACTCTTGTTTTGCGTTTCTGAGCACTATTTATATTTCCAATGAGCCGAGATTTTAGCTGAATATTGATATTCGCCAATGTTGAGAGAGCGAGTGGAAAATTTGATTGGTCGAGATGGTGTAAAATGACGTAATGTTTTGTCCAAGTACTGCTAAAGTAGAGGTTTTCGGAAGTGCCAACAAGACGATTTGTGTTCGACAGTGTACATATAATTCAATTATTGAAATAAAATGTCGATTTTAAAGGCTGCGGACAAAAAAGATTTTTTTTCCGGAAGTTTACTGCCGTTGATTCAGCGTCTTTTACACCACCTCATTGAACATGTTATGCAAGTTATTCATGCCTCTTGTTTGTGTCCTTTTTGACGTCCCCCCAAAAATGGGGGAACTAGTTTCGTTTGTTTGTCTGTTTGTCCGCACAGAACTTTTGTGTTTTTCTCCGCAACCTCTTGTCGGATTGAGACGAAATTTTCACAAGTGGTGAAACTACTCATGTAGAATGTTTCAATGATAATTATGACGTCATAGGACACGTGGTGTGGCAGCCATATTAGAAAAACGGAAAAACTTTGGACCTCTGTATCTCTGAAACCCCACCAAGGAAAAAATTGAAACTTGGCACGTAGCAAGTACTCCTCATGGGGAATGAGTTTGATTTTTTCATGACATCATAGGTGCCCTCGTTATGACGTCATAATTGCTTATGCAGAACGCCACATCCGATCAGTATGAAAAAATTGAAGGTCATCTTGGGATAATATGGTCAAAAAAAAAAAATTAATTATGTCATCAGTCACGTGATTTCGCAGCCATCTTGTTTATACAAAAAAGAAAAACCTTCAAAAATCTTCTTCTCTGAAGTGGCTGAACAAATCGAGGTGAAAGTTTACACATGTGACCGCCTGCCCATGAGGAACAATAGGTTCACACGTATGTTCAAATATTATCTCATTCCTCTGTGCGCATGTACGATCGGGAGAATTTCAGAGCCAAAGAACTGTTAAACAGCAGGTTTGTTCTCCGATTCACGTTCCAATTCGTGTTCAAAATAAAATATTCGATTTAAACAAGTTGTTCCTCGATCATAATCTTAAGTTTGTGGACAGACGGACGGAGAGACGGACAGACATGAACCAATTGCTTAAGCCAGCTTTTCGCTTCACATGCACAGGGTGATGACCGTATGAGGCCTGAAAGCAAATCGCAAGTCCAGACTCTTGTGCGTGAAAAGCACTTGACTCAAATAATAATGAAATCATTTTTGCTCTAAAAGGTTGCCGGCAACACAGCAAATTCAGACAATTATGAAACGGATGATGCACTTAAGAGATATTTTCAATGTAAAGCAATTCACAGCATCCTGAGAGCCAGCTAATGTATGAGACTTTTACAGCTCAGACGCTGCGCTACCAACTAACGAAGTGAAAGGAATGAGCAATAATCAAAAGAGAGCCAACACCAAATGAGGTCATGAAGGAATTAGAGTGAAGGAAAAATGCAATAGCATCTATTTTCCCTGCAGAAAGCAAAGCATGCTTTGCGGCGGCCAAGCTGGGGCACGCGGAAATGCAAATCTCTCATCAAGCTGAATGTTGCACAGAAAAATGTATCTACTGTCAATGTGCTCAGCCTAAACAAAATGAAGATACAGTGGGAGAGTGCTGATAATGGGAGCCGTGCAGCTTTTGTGCATTTCAACTTCTATCATTTTTTCCAGTTACAAGGCCTAATGAGAAGTTCCATCCATTAGTGCTCAAAAGGCACCCGAAGGCACAGAAGCAAGGAAAAAGCAGATTGTATATAGCCTGAGAATTTTCTTCTCCCGACGTACGCTCATAAAAGAAGTCTGATCGTGACGGATTGTAAGGGACAACAGACAAAGTCAAAGTACAGGCCGTTTGTTTCGGACTTCGCACAAAGGGGCGCACTCAAGACAAGTGGCGGTGAATCGATCGCCCTTTACTGCAGCCGACGTGCAGAGACAAAATGCTGCAAATCGTGCTGATCAGTCCACTATCCCAGCACAAGGCCTTTTATATGACAAAGCTACTAAAGTACCACATTCATAATAGCACTGGGTTTTCTATGGTCCCTTCTCGTTTAAAAGACATTTCAACGACATGAGCATCGTATAGTTTTTGACCTTTGGAACATTAATTTGCAAGAAAGTCAAAAGTTGAGCTTTAGGGTGATAAAGATGACATATGGTGGTCAGTTTTTGATTGCTGAGAGGCTGTATTGGTGATGTTGCTTAAAAGGGCAAAGTGGTGAAAGCTCTGGTGTCACAGAAAGGGTTTGCAAGCCTCTGACAATAAGCTTGTAAAGTATGTCCAGGGTCCATGGGCAGGTCGTCACGTCATTTATTCAAATAGATTGTGTGCAATTGTTTTCATATTGTCCCCAAAAAATGGTTACCTTTCTGTTATATTTCTCAACAGTGTTTCATTGTTCATCGAATGAACTGTACATAAATACATGGTGTTTTCAATAAGGTAAATGGAGGCAATTCGATATTTATCAATGTTCCACGACCACTTGTGAATAAGACTTTATGACATCATTGTGTTTGAAGAAGACCTTCCATTATAAGGCCAAAATTATGGAAATCTGAAGGTATCAGGCCTGAAAGGAACAGCTGAAGAGGCAATATAGGGTTGCCAAAATATTTGTGTGTTCGGTGATGTTCGGCGGATGAACAACACCTATCGGAGAGAGTATGTGGTCCATAAAATATTTGTGTGGTCTGTGATATTCGGCGGATGAACAACGCCTATCGGAGAGAGTATATGGTCCACAAAATACTTGTGTGGCCCGTGATGCTCGGCTGATGAACAACACCTATCGGAGAGAGAGTAAATGGTACACAAAATACTTGTGTGGCCTGTGATGTTCGGCGGATGAACAACACCTATCAGAGAGAGTATATGGTCCACAAAATACTTGTGTGGCCTGTGATGCTCGGCTGATGAACAACACCTATCGGAGAGAGTATATGGTCCACAAAATACTTGTGTGGCCCGTGATGCTCGGCTGATGAACAACACCTATCGGAGAGAGTATATGGTCCACAAAATATTTGTGTGGCCCGTGATGCTCGGCTGATGAACAACACCTATCGGAGAGAGTAAATGGTACACAAAATACTTGTGTGGCCTGTGATGTTCGGCGGATGAACAACACCTATCGGAGAGAGTATATGGTCCACAAAATACTTGTGTGGCCCGTGATGCTCGGCTGATGAACAACACCTATCGGAGAGAGTAAATGGTCCACAAAATACTTGTGTGGCCCGTGATGTTCGGCGGATGAACAACACCTATCGGAGAGAGTATATGGTCCACAAAATACTTGTGTGGCCCGTGATGCTCGGCTGATGAACAACACCTATCGGAGAGAGTAAATGGTACACAAAATACTTGTGTGGCCTGTGATGTTTGGCGGATGAACAACACCTATCGGAGAGAGTATATGGTCCACAAAATATTTGTGTGGCCTGTGATGTTCAGCGGATGAACAACATCTTTCTGAGAGAGTATATGGTCCACAAAGCATTTGTGTGGCCTGTGATGTTCGGCGGATGAACAACACCTATCGGAGAGAGTATATGGTCCAAAAAATACTTGTGTGGCCCGTGATGCTCGGCTGATGAACAACACCTATCGGAGAGAGTAAATGGTACACAAAATACTTGTGTGGCCTGTGATGTTTGGCGGATGAACAACACCTATCGGAGAGAGTATATGGTCCACAAAATATTTGTGTGGCCTGTGATGTTCAGCGGATGAACAACATCTTTCTGAGAGAGTATATGGTCCACAAAGCATTTGTGTGGCCCGTGATGCTCGGCTGATGAACAACACCTATCGGAGAGAGTAAATGGTACACAAAATACTTGTGTGGCATGTGATGTTCGGTGGATGAACAACACCTATCAGAGAGAGTATATGGTCCACAAAATACTTGTGTGGCCCGTGATGTTCGGCGGATGAACAACACCTATCGGAGAGAGTATATGGTCCACAAAATACTTGTGTGGCCCGTGATGCTCGGCTGATGAACAACACCTATCGGAGAGAGTATATGGTCCACAAAATATTTGTGTGGCCTGTGATGTTCAGCGGATGAACAACATCTTTCTGAGAGAGTATATGGTCCACAAAGCATTTGTGTGGCCTGTGATGTTCGGCGGATGAACAACACCTATCGGAGAGAGTATATGGTCCACAAAATATTTGTGTGGTCTGTGATGTTCAGCGGATGAACAACACCTATCGGAGAGAGTAAATGGTCCACAAAATATTTTTGTGGCCTGTGATGTTCGGCGGATGAACAACATCTTTTGGAGAGAGTATATGGTCCACAAAATACTTGTGTGGCCTGTGATGTTCGACGGATGAACAACACCTATCGGAGAGAGTAAATGGTCCACAAAATATTTGTGTGGCCTGTGATGTTCGGCGGATGAACAACATCTTTCGGAGAGAGTATTCGGTCCCTAAAATATTTTGGTGGTCTGTGATGTTCTCAGGTATGTGTGACATTGGGTGTTTTTGTTATGAAGCACTTTGGCCAAGTCACCATTCTGATTTGTTCTTCAATTTCACATTTTGGTTTTCCTTGGACTGCTCTGTATTGTTTGCTGCACCAAATAGCATGTAATCAATGAATACATCTCAACTCTTCCATTGACACTAAAAGACAAAGGTTGTGTTTTCAATGGTTTCTTGGCTGGACATTGTTTGTGACATGGGCCACTGACTAACACCCCATTTCAGGTTTTATGGGGGTGAACTTGTGTTCTGCAGCAACATGAAATTCACCACCTGGGACAAACTTTAAAAGCAAGGCCTCATTTCCAGTCTCATAAAGCCACAGCAGACCAGTTCAATCGTTTTTCTATACATTGGCAATTTAACTTTATTCTCGAAGAGCCCTTCAAGATGGCAGCTCACCACTCGCTCATGATGAGCCTCTGCCTATGTGACTTTTACAACTCTACCGTACCCACTCAGCTCGTCTGTCCCTCATCTTCTTGCACTTCATCAATGACCATTCAAACTAATCATTTTTTAGTTTGTTATTATGTGGCTTCTAGTACTCCGACACGATATTACATGTATAACATGTGCTTGGATTTTTTTTTGTTTTTTAATCCTCCAGGCTACAATTCCAAACACTCAGGTACAAGAAAGGTATCAATAATGTACATGGTAAGTTTATCCTGAGTATTATAAGACACTCCATTGAAATTACTTCAAACAAGAAGCTGATACTCGAGGTCTCTGCCTTTTGGGTGACATGAGTATTCCATCTGTGTAATATGAAAGCGAAATCTTGAACAGTTTTTAACATATCACGTGCGCAAGCCAAGTTATTGAGATGGTTGCCATGGCAACATAATTCAGCCAATCAACGCCGTGATCAAATCTGGTTGAGATAATGTCATGAAGAATAGATATCTTCAATGTGAAAGCTAAATGTTCAACGGTTTTAAAAAATATCATGTACGCAAAAGTACGTGGACGGATGATCGGTCGGTTGGTCAGTCTGTCGGACGGAGCTCATTTAAATGTCTCCCGTCTCCGACCTTGTCGGAGGGGCGGGGGACAATGAGACGTCCCTTGACCCTTGTAGATACAGTGTATATACATGAGTGTTTGCAAGAAAGAGTGGTTTATAAATGAGATGATCGATCTGTAAAGCTTGTACATATTTGTAAAATAAGAATCTATACATCATCCAGCAGCTTCACCTCTCAATAATGCAATCCAGTGATGATTCACTCACAAAAACTTGTCCTTTATGGATAGGTACGAGGCAAAGTGAGGACTTTATCGATTTATGTGCTCATGTCATGGGTGCAGTGTTGGTATAACTTCAGCCTTAAAATAATCCATTCCAATAATCACCAACGCAAGGAACAATAGTCAACTCATGGTTGTCAGAAGCGATTACAGGTAGGAGGGATGAGATGTGGCAAAGCTACCTTTACATTAACATTCAACCACAATGGATGGACTGATGCTATGCATGATCCAGGCAGATTATCACCAGGACTGAAGGTCCTCAGTGAACCAGCTGGGTTTTCATTGACAGTTTGATGCTCTTGAGACTAGTTTGACTTCCAGGGGCTTAGAATATTAATCCTTAATATCACCAGATTTGAACTCACACCATCTGGCACAGCAGTTGTGTGCCCTCACCCCTAGGCCACACCAGTACCCATAACAATACCTTACAAATAGCATCATGCCACTCAGGCCTTACTAATAGCATGCTACTCAGTCCTGGCTGTAGTCTTCCTGGCCAAAGGCTTTGCCAAGTTCTATATAGTCACCATCCCAGTGTCCCTCGGCACCCAGTGCTGTAAATATGCTTACAATGTTGTACCTTTACGAGACAAGACTCGTGCATCATGTAATGTATGAAAAACAAAACAGCGAGAGGAAAGGCAATGCGCAATAAATCAGCTCTTGGTTTTCTGGAGATAATAAAGTATAATGAGACAGAATAAAATGACAAAAAATATGAAGTATGCAGCAGAGAAAAGAGGAAAAGAAAAAAAAGGGAAACAAAGGGTAGGGAGATTAATGTGGAATTGAAAGTGGATAAACTTCGTAAACAGCACCAAAAAGGATAACTTTGTGGGTTTACGGGTTCCTCTTGAGATGGATCGTGGCTTGCTGAGTGATCTTGTTCATCGGGTGTGGTGTTTGTGGACTGATGAGTAGTGTATGCGAAGCAATGCCAACGTCACTGCTACCGACTGTATGGCATCCGGATGTCCTGATTGTCCCATCGATAAGTTATCTTCACCTGGTGCCAATTGGGCCATTGGATCACTCAACAAATACGCTGGGCTTTTGGTTTTGAACTTCTTTGGTTTTGATCTTCTCACTGCACTTCGTCTTTAGTTGATTGTACTCCGCCATTGGTTAATTCCCTCTTCAATCTCCAGTGTGCTAGATCTGCGAGTGATCACGTCTGGAATGTGAGAGACCTATTATGGACCAACTGAATATGCTGGACCTTCGGTAAGCCCCGAAGTGTGCTAAAACTTCGCTGCAGTCCAATTCCGACTTGTTATACACTGATCATAAATTACTTGATTAATTTTTTTTCTCTTATCAATCACATTTAAATCCATATTCAAGCTACGACAAGGCAAAGAGATTATAATTAACGTCAATCCTCTCCACTTCCAGTCCTTCTTTACATATTCTCCTTCCGAGTTCATCTTAATGCAAAAGCAGCAGTCAAGTGATGTCTGATGTTCTTGGGTAATTACTACATACCACCCACAGATCTTGTATTAGGGTAGAACAAAGCCTGTGGAATGAAACAACAGGTTATAAGCACAAAGAGGGATACCCACGAGGTGTTGGTTGATGCTAAGTATGGTAACGCTCTTTTGTGTTTAATTATCGCTGCACAATGCTTGTCCTGCAAGCCACGTCATACCATCTCCAGCACACTTCCTGCAGCTCAGCACAGGTACCTATTGCTTTTTCAGGTTCTTCCAAAAGCATGCCACTGCTTCCAATAACGATTGGAATCAACAGCAGCTAGGACTACAATTAAAGTTACAAACTACCCGGAAATGTGTAAGGAGGTCGACTGACATATTGTGCATCAAGGGACAATCGGACAGGAGGCATTGGTGTGACTTGGGAAACTGCAATTACACTGATTATCTGCCTTTATGAGCACAGTTTTCTTTATTCCGCCTATATGACAAAGCAAAAAGCACTAATTAATATGACATGGCAGTTCATTGGCTTGTCGACTGATCAGGATCAGAGGTGACCGTTCATGCCATCCAATACGATAATTATCTGCGGTACTTCATCCGATTTTGAGGGTCTCCATATGTATGAATCGTGATAGGATCACCATGATGGTTTTAGATGAGAAAAAAATACGAACAAGGCGAGGCAACCAAACCAGAATTTGGAGTTTGTCATAGCACCCAGCGGAGCACATAATATTCCGGTAGTACCAAGGGCCCACTCTTGCCATGGTATCTGCTGGCTTCACATCTCCTCTGAAGGGCTAGCTGATATACAACGCAGAATGTCCAGGTTGATCTGCAGAACATTGTCGTCACAACCCAATTAAACTTTACCTGGGGTCAAACCCAGAAATAGGAGGCTCAGAATCTTGGTCTCAGCAATCTACTAATGGGGTGTAAAAAGAACACCCCAAATTGAGGGCGAGACAGACCAGGAGGCATTAATGAGAATGGAAGTGTCTTCATGGATGGCAAGAAGAAAGATGTTGCCTCACAAGGAATGTCAATGCTGGAGGAGGTCATTAGGCCCGTGAAAGCCAGCGCTGGTTTTGCCAACCTCTGGTTGATTGGCCGTGCACTATCCTTTTTAAATGTTGTTCAGGTGAGGAAGCAGCACGACTCGGTCAGGATTTGAACCACCGACCTCCCATACTCAGAGGGGACATTCCAAGCCATAACACCATAGACTGTGGTAAATCGTCCAATCATAGCGAGATCATGGAAACCAATAATGGTCCAATAAGTGTTTCGAACAAAAAAAGGAGGAAACCGGTGGCTTTTAAAAGCCTTGTTAAGAGAGCAAAGTTAATCAAAATTAGGGCAGTATTACAAGTTAACCCTCCATGGACCTTTGTGGCATTGGAAGCAATGAGTTCGGTGACTATATGAGGCACACAGAACCATATTAACCGATCGATGGAGGTTTTCCCTCAACGCTGTAAGTTCTCTCATATGGTGGATGCGGCTCAGGTTGGCCACGCACCACTGAACAAACCTCTCTCCAAATAAATAAGTGACACGGAAAGAGGGGAAATTAACCACAGCAGGTCACGTACGAGATACCAAGGGAAAACGCGTCAGAATAGTTGTCATGTAATTACAGGGTAACAAATGAAGCAACCTTTGTGCAGCTGTGAAGGCCATGGGGTATGGTGTATTACCTACGGATGCTTGCTCACAGATGATACAGGTTCCATTAGAATGTGGTTGTGTGGAAGATTGGCTGTGGGCAGCAGCGGAGCAGCATCAAAGTCCCCCGTGGAGGGATTGGGGAGGAAACTCATCCGGGGCACATGGAGTCGGTGCTGTTTAGCACACGAAAGAACGAAGTGGCGCCATGCCACAAACAAGCATGTTGGCTCAGCTCACTCATTCACGATACCATCGCTCCCAAACATTGATGTAGTAGACACGCTGGTGGAGGTTAGAATGGGAGGGTGTTGCAAAGAGCTGATATGGATATGCCATATTCCTGATATACTAAACAGTCGAACGAAGCAGAATAAAACTTCCAAAAAGTTTCCCTCACTCGCTCTGATTCTCCAGTAAAGGGTCTACTTTTAACAAGACTCCATTCTCTAAGAATCTAACACTATGGTAAAAGGGAAAGGTACAATTACATTCACATACACACACACACACACACACACACACACACACACACACACACACACACACACACACACACACACACACACACACACACACACACACACACACACACACACACACACACACACACACACACACACACACACACACACACACACATCTCGTAAGAGGCCATGACGCAAGTTAATCCAAAATAATGCTTGCCAATCTAAGATTGCATATCCGTGCTCAACCGTTTTGAAATACTAAGGGTCAACCCTGGAAGCAGCACGTACATATACCCCCTTCTGGTGAATGGGGTCCACCATCAACTCTCTTCTGATGAAAGGGGTCCACATCAACTCCCTTCTGGTGAAACTACCTCAATCCAGGATCACTGCTCACCTCCACTTATTTGTTCCTCTTTTTCCCCAACTTCAACATCCTCTTCAATCCCATTCTTCCCACCAAGTCTTCACCACCATCTCAGATATTATCCCCAATCCAAATCCATGATCTCTTCTCCCCCCCCGTTTTTACGTCTTTGGAATGACTTGGCCAGGGTTCGAACCACCGACCTACCAAACCATTGACAGCTCATCCAGAAGACATTTCCAGGGTGTTTCCACCCCCGCTTATGTAAATCTACGTGGGGCAGAGAAAAATCGACAAAAGTCCATCACGATCACTGACCCATGGGGCTTTCTCAAAAACACCAAGGGGAATCATCTCCATTGCTATTGAGGGAGAGAGAGAAAAAGAAAAAAAAAAACATAAAAGGGTATCCGCAGGCAAAATCACCCCAACAGCCACTTAACAAAAGACAAAGGCGCTGGCAGCGGCAGCCAGACAACTTGGCACTTCAGCGGATCCGAAGCACCGAGCAATGCCAGTGGGTGAGAAGGATACGACGGAAGTGCTGCCAATGGCACTGATGGGAGAGCTGCAGAAGCAGGCGTGGGCTTCATCACGCGCAGACAGGTGTGCTTTATCAACATGAACAAAAGGCATTCTCGAATCGATACTTCAAGGCCTGTTCTTTTTTCCCTTTAAATATTATTTATTATCATAGAAGCTTGTGTATTAAACTTTGGAGCCATGCCTCCCCATTGCGATGCTCAATCCGTCACATCAAGACGTTGTGATGCGCGACCTGGCTGATCGATGCGTTTCGGTGGCACCACACACGCGAGAAGCGGTATCCAAATCTGTGTGCTACTATTGGGGAACAAAGAGGAATGAAGATCCTTTTCTTTTCCATGGCCAACATACACTCGATTGTGAAGTTGGAGTACACTATGTACGGTTATATTTGATTGTTAAGAGGGTGTTTCTAGTTTTTAAAAAAAAACCCACCAAGTGCACGTCATAATGTGCAGTCCTATCCTGGCAACCTGCTGTTTGCTCAAACAAGCTCAATTCAAAACGGTCTGTCTGCAAACATCAGACAAATGTGTGCTTGACGTGTAGACATGTGGTGCTTGCGTGCACAGGTTACACATTCGAGGAGGTGATCAGGGAACTAACATCATACAATCGGACACCACGAGAAGAGGAACATCTTCTAGTTACTTATGCGAAAGGAGGAAGGTAAACTGATGAAATGAAAAAAAGGACTAAACGAAGAACTAGACATTTTATAGAGAACCTTAACCTGCGCAGTCTTGACAAACAAGGACATGGACGGGGTCTTCGAGCGGAAAATTTCATTGGTCGAGGTGATGCATAAATGCCGTAATATTTTGTCCAAGTACTGCTAAACGGAAGGGTTTTGAAAGGGCTAAAAGGGTGATATTTGTGTTGTACATTGTTGGAGTATACAATTCAATTATTAAAATTTAAAAAAGATTTTAAAGTTTGTAAAAAAAGAAAAATGTTGGAAGTTTACCGTCATTGATGGAGCTTCTTCAACACCACCTTGTTTAACTCGTTCCATTCGTCATTTGTGCCTGTTGCTTGTGTTCTTTGTGACGTCCTTAAAAATAGTAAGTTTCCTGTTTGAAATGATTTTTAATTTTGTTTGACTTCTAGACAGGCAGACAGAGTAAAAAGGTTATCTCACTCCTCTCTGTACGTGTGTGATCGGTACGAATTCAGAGCCAAAGTACTGTTAAACTACAGGTTCGTTTTCCGATTAATGTTCCAATTTGTGTTCAAAATATAACATTCAATTGAAATCAAGTTGTTCCTCGATCATAAACCGACGTTTGTTGACAGATAGACAGACAGACAGACACAGTGAACCCATTGTTTAACCCCGCTTATCGCTGTGGGTGCACGCGGTGTAAAAAGGAGAATGATTGGAGATAAAAGGAGGGTATGGGAAGTGGATAGAAAGGAAAGACGTTTGTGAGTAGTTTGGAGTAAGGAGAGGGATGGGGATGAAGTGGGGGCAAGTTGAACCATTAACCGTATTTATGTACATCAGTAATGTATAACCGTTCTCGTACTTAGAAAGAATGTTGGTAAGTTGTCAATATGTCCCATTAAAAAAATAATTAAACAAAAGAGTGCTGATGGTGTGTGTCACTGCTTCATCAGACTAGACCGTGAAAAGGTGCATTCCAATAATGTCTAATCAAAAGGCAACATGAATCTCCCATGATGAAGCAGAGTCGATGGGCTCATCACTTTCCCATCGTAGTCAGGTCCGTGGTCGCTCTGTCTTTTTGTCTTCTACCACCTCCCCTCTGGTCTTGCATCCTCTGCTCTTTCTGTGCTTTGTCCACCTCCACCCCACCCAACCCCACACACCCCTTCCCAAGTTTCTTCAGTGTGCACATGGTCCACTATGAACCCTGTTCTGGTGAAAGTACCTAAATCCAGGATCATTGTTCACTTTCACTCATCCCCAACCCCCCCGAGCCCACCTTTCAGATTTCCAGTTTTCCTTTCCTGAGAAATATTTTCCTTTCCATATTGTCCACCCCGTGCATCCTCCCCTTTCACTCATCCCTTTCCACAACCATTGTTTGTCTAAGTCTCCCTCCATCTTGTCCTTCAACTTGGCCTGGTTTTGGATTTATGAATAAGGTGGCTGGTTTAAGATCTTCGGATCTTGAGTTGGAGCCCCTGTCATGCCGAGAAATAACACTAGGTGGGTTCACTCAACCTGTCATCCTTTGGAGGTTCGCAAAATGAGTATCTGATGATTGGAAACAGGGGGCACTGCATCAGTGGCACAACCACGCTCCAGGGACTGCTACAATCAGCAGCCACAGGCTGCAATCTCTGCTGTTCCTTTTGTTCTGTTCCATCATGATCCGTTCAGTGTTCTCATCTCTTCCATGAGCCTTGACCCTGATCCAAAACGAAACACAAAAAACCCTTTCTCATTAAAACGGACAAAGGTTATAATCAAGGAAATCAATCTGTTTTGTCGTTTCATACAACTGGTGAATAAATATAAATATATATATTAAAGTAGGAAGTAATTCACAATGTATATTTACAATTATATCTTATTTTTCCCAAAAGAATTGGCCATGCTCATGAGAGGGCATAATTGAGAGTTTTATAATGACGTTATATATAAACTACCTTTGTGGACTCATTGGTTGTTGATCTATTACTACTATTACTTTAATGGCCCCAATTAATCCCGCATTCTTGTCGGGTTGTTTGTACAATTTGTTTCTTCCTCTCCACTTCCCTTCTATCCTGAGCATCCTTCCTCCACACCCCCACCTCTCCACTCCCCTTGATCCTGAGCATCTTTCCTCCACACCCCCACCTCTCCACTCTCCTATATCCTGAGCATTCTCTCTTTATACCCCAACCTCTCCACTCCCCTTCTATCCTGAGCATCCCATCTCCACACCCCCACCTCTCCACTCCCCTTTATCCTGAGCATCGTCTCTCCACACCCCCACCTCTCCACTCCCCTTGATCCTGAGCATCTTTCCTCCACACCCCCACCTCTTCACTCCCCTTTATCCTGAGCATCCTCTCTGCACCCCCACCTATCCACACCCCTCTATCCTGAGCATCCTCTCTCTACACCCCACCTCTGCACTACTCTCTATCCTGAGCATCATTTCTCCACACCCCCACCTTACAACACCCCTCCATCCTGAGCATCCTCTCTCTACACCCTCACCTCTCCACTATAACCGGAACATCCTATCTCTACACCCTCACCTATCCACACCCCTCGATCATGAGCATCCTCTCTCCACTCCCCTTTATCCTGAGCATCCTCTCTCTGCAATCCCACCTATCCACACCCCTCTATCCTGAGCATCCTCTCTCTACACCCCCACCTCTGCACTACTCTCTATCCTGAGCATCATTTATCCACACCCCAACCTTACCACACCCTTCTATCCTGAGCATCCTCTCTCTACACCCTCGCGTCAGCACTATAACCGGAAATGCTATCTCTACACCGCCACCTGTCCACGCCCCTCTATCCTGAGCATCCTCTCCCTAAACCTACACCTCTGCACTACTCTCTATCCTGAGCATCCTTTCTCTACACCCTCACCTTACCACACCCCTCTATCCTGAGCATCCTTTCTCTACACCCTCATCTCACCACATCCTTCTATCCTGAGCATCCTCTCTTTTCACCCAATCCTCTCATGCCCCTCTCTTTCACTATCCACATCAATATTGGCCTGATACTTCTCCTACCTACTGCATCCATATCAAAGGCCTGCCTGACACTACCCTCCAAAACTCCTGAGCATGTCCTCCAACCAACATATGTGCAACTCCCATTTCTCAAGGCCCAAGCCTCCACTCCACGCAGGAGAACCCACTTGTTACCATTTTATAAATCTTTCCCATCAGCGTAACTGGAATATTTTGATCAAAGATCGCTCTATGATCTCAGACACCATCATCAAACTCTTGAAATAAACCTACTTCATCTCAAATGCCTCTGATCAATCGTTCCGAGCTTTGACTGATAACACCCTCAAACTAACCTTCATGTATCCTGACCACTTACCAGTTACTCAGGTATCCATCCCTTTCTTCCTCAAACACCAGTATGCCATTCCCTTACTCATCTCCACCACCACTCCTGATCTGGTTCACTCGTTTTCCCCACATTTCTTTGTTTCCCCAGAGTTGGCAAAATCGAACCATAATACCAATAGGTTCTTCCTGGCCCTTTCACCTTGCTGACTTCCCTTAATACGTACATACCTCCTAATGACCACATTTAAAAGTTCCTAAAAGTATTCCTTTCCATCTACTAAGTAAGTCCTTCTACTCATTAATAATCTCCCCTCTGCCCTCTCTTTATCACCTTTATTTCCCCATTATCCCTTTTAGTCAGATTCCCACACTGGATCACCTTGTAAGTCATGTTTTTCACCCTCTTTCACATCAACCCTCTCACACCATTCTCCATTGGTCTCCTGTCTTGCCTTGGCCACTGCTTTCCTAACCTCCTTGTCTTTTCCCAACATCTCCCCTGCTATCTTCCCACCCATTAACTTGGTGAGTGTGTACCTCCAGCCAATCCTACTCGCCCATACAGCTAATATAATAAAGTACAAGAAAGGGCTGCCTGGAGGTGTCTGTCTTGGCATAGTCTCCATGAACCTAATTATCAGGAGATGAGAGGAGTTCTTCCTTCATCCCCCTATTCTCTCTCTCGTCTATGGAAATGACTTCAAATGTCTCCCTCCTGCTTTGTCCCCCACCTCCACTTACCCTGCAGTCTTTCACGAGTGCTGACCATGGTCACCTCACGATTTCTCCCAATCCCACCCCTCTAATATACTCTTGTTGACGCGACCCCCTTTCTCCCACTCATACACTCATGTGCGATGTTTTGATCACTCTGATCCCCTTTGATCCCCACTCAGTATGTGAACCTGCTGCCCTCTTTCGTTTGTCTTCTGCATAAGCCTCCATTTGATGTGTAAAAATCAATTTTTAAATCCACAATCTTGGTCAGAAGCACATTACACGGGGACCTATTGTGTTTATTCAAATTACTTTGTCACCTGAAGTTTCTGATTGATTTTGATTTCCTTTTTATGCATTTTAACCTCAATTACTGGAGCTAACCTGCAGTCCGTATTACAACAGACAGTACAGACTCCACTACAGCAAGGTATGAGACCGAAATGTTCACGACTGTAAACCAACAACAAATATCTGTTTAATAAGACAATAGATAGAACAGTGCACATACCCCCACCAGGCTGAAGAGTTTTGTATCCCACTGATAACTCGGACCTGGACCTGCACTAAGATCGAATCCAGCTTGTTCTTGTCACCTCCCCAACCCATCCACCACGTTTTGTCATAATCCGTCCACAAGTTTTTGAGAAATCATGCTCCATATCGTTTGTCCCCATCTCTCAATAGTGAAGAATCACTGAAGTTTAAAAAATAATTCTTGGATCTGAATTCAGATCCAGATCTTCACCAGAATCAAATAAATTCGTCCTTGTCACACACCCAACCTGTCCACCAAAGTCTCGTTCGAATCCATACGTAACCTTTTGACATATGCTGCCTACAGACAGACAGGGGTGAAAACAACCTCTGTGCACCTCCGGCGAGGGAAGTAATTACAGAAGAGGGCAAGGTTGTTTCAGTCACGTGACAACTGTGGAGTAATACGTATTTTGTGAGGTATGACAAGAGGATGGAATCGGAGTGGTGTAATGTATTAATGGTATCAGGAATTTGATGGTCATCCTATCCTTCTATGGATACCTGGGTATCAGGAATCTGATCATCATCCTACCCTTCTATGGATACCAGGGTATCGGGAATTTGGTCATCATCCTACCCTCCAGTGGATACCAGGGTATCAGGAAGCTGATTATCATCCTACCCTTCTATGGATACCAGAGTATCAGGAATCTGATCATCATCCCACCCTTCTCTGGATACCAGAGTATCAGGAATCTGATCGTCATCCCACCATTTTCTGGATACCAGAGTATCAGGAATCTGATCGTCATCCCACCATTTTCTGAATACAAGCGTATCAGGAATTGGATCATCATCCTACCCTTCTCTGGACACCAGAGTATCAAGAATCTGATCATCATCATCCTTCCCTTCTCTGGACACCAGAGTATGAGGAATCTGATCGTCATCCCACCCTTCTCTAGATACCAGCAGTCACCACTGGGTAAATGAGGTATGATGCTTGAGGTGAAAATATTATCACGTGACAACGATTTCTTATTGGAGAGCAGGTTGGGGGTGAGGTTGGGGCATTGGAAATGAAAATTTTTCTTCACAACTTCAGGAGCTGATGAGATTTCCTTTCAATTTTCCTCATTGACAGATACAGACAAGATGGAATGGAGCAATGGAGGTGGAACGTGACTTGAAAGGTAACATGACATGGGAAACATATTATAATGAGTCCAAGATTAAGGGACATTCCACAGACCCATCACCAGGATTTTCAGGGGTTTTGGGGGGGGCAGTGGAGGGCATCCCCCCTAATGAGAATTTTTTTTTAATTCTAAACTTCATTTCCCACACTTTAGAGCATTTTGGAGGCTTGTTTTGGTTTAATCACTTTCAGAAAAGTGGAATTTTTAGTTGAATTGTTTTTTTTAAAGAAATAATTTGAAGAAAAAAGGAATTTTAGTGAAAGTTGTCTTCACCGGCAAAAGGGGAGTGCGTTCGCAGCCAACGAACCCCCACAATCTCACCCGACGACGGACATGCTCTACCGACAGACACGTCGATGTGTCGAGAACCCTGTAGTGAGGATCCAGCAGACAAGCATTAGCTCTCTTATGGTGGATCTCATGTGAGGAATCTGATGATGTCGGTTGAAATGGTTTCACATCTGCCAAGGCAGAATCCCATGGGCCTCGTACTATGGCAACACCATCCAGGTCGGCATGGTTCCTTTCACCAGAGAGCATGAACAACATGACACCTGTGTCGCTACAGTTCTCAGCGTGCAGGTGGTGTGTAAGATGTTTGTTCGTGAGAGTGACAGGAGTGTCTATGGAAATAGAAATGGCCATAGAATGGTTCTTCTTTGAAGAGTGATTGAACGCAATCAAACACCTTCGTGGCTTGGGAGCGTGACCCACTGCAGGTGTATCATGGTAAAGCCACAGTCGTTTACCCAGTACAGGTATCTCAAATCGACTTGGAGTGAATGATGCGAGAGCGTGCGTGTGGTTGATCCGGGTAAAACATCGCCCGCTCGAAGTAGGTCCATCATGATGACCGCTTGAAAACTGCAGACCACTCAGTGAGGCAGTCTTTTAAGGCGCTGGTGGTGGAAACGCTTTCATCATTCTTCACAAACAACGCCCCGGGGGCATTCAAATGAAATGAACTCAAGCGCGATGCCTGGGGGGAATCTTGTGGCTCTTAAATCATCATTTCAAGGCGTAACAAGCAGCACGCACACGACTCATGTGCCCCGCAGGAGGATCCACGGCCCGGTGCCCGGACACAGGAGCTGTGACTTCAATTTATTTGCACGTTTCAGCAAGTCGGCTGAGAAAGAGTCTGTGCTTGCATTAACCTCCTGTGGCCTGGGCTAAGGCTGGCAGCCATTTTGAGGTTGCATTTTTCCCTTGCGTGGCGCATGGTTTCACTTTCTGATGAACACTCTGCACAAATTCTCTTTTCCAAAAGGGGAATTACAGCGGTAACCCAGACAGAAAATTCAGTCTCAGCCAAATGTCGTAAGCAGCAGCCATGCAAATGGGGACAACACCATGACAGGGTATTCCTCAATTAGTGATGTGCTCAACCCTATGCCACCCGGTCCCGCGTTCGATCACCCACCTCATCAGTTCCTACTAAAACTACCATCTGGCGTAGTGTTGAGTGTGCGAAGTGTGCTGCATCTTGGATCACAAAGTCTTTCGAAGAGGGGGTCCGGTCTGTATGCAAAGTAGACGTGAATCATCTCATGGAACCGTTAAAACAATAGATTATTGGGCCTGTACTGTTGATTGAATTTAAAAATCATCCCTTGCCTCGTTAACACCCTCCCTCTCCTATAACCGTTATGATGGCCCACTCGATTGTGAGGTTGGATCGATTTCCTCAATGTTCATTCCCGAGAAGGAAATCCCCACGTGGTTTGTTTTATGCCATTGAGTGTAATGTTTCTGTTGTTCAAGCTCAGCATTCTATTTCTTCCCATGACATATATTTTACAGGATTGCTATCAGGTATAATTACTCGTAGGAGGGTTTTTAAAGGCAAACAGCAAGTTGTCACCGTTACTTTGGAATTCATATTGGAAATCGAGGACAACATTACAGAAACTAGAATGAGCAATCGGAGATTGCATACTCTCACCCAGACTTGTTTTGTGTGGTTTTATGCGACGTATTTTATAGATGTACTCGCATTCTAATTGTACATACTTTATAGAGGTACTCGGTTGAGAAAAAGATAACGGGTAAAAATTGTGGTCTATGTTGGCACATGATGTACGGACAAACAGACAAATGAAAAATCACTCATAGAGTGACACATGGCAAAACAGAACACAGAAGATTGGCGCTCGGTAGAGCGCATACCACCGCCAGGCTGAACAGTTTCCATTTTGTATCCCATTGATGGGCTGGATCTGACCCAAAATCGAATCTGCTTGCTTGTGTCACCTAACCAACTCATCCTCAACTTTTTGAGATATCATAACATATATAGTTTTTAGCCCAATCTCTCAATTTTACAAATTTGGCCTATGCTGAGCTTTTGGATGATGTTGACCTCAAAATAAAAGGTGGTTGAATTCAGTGACCTGATATTTAAATCCTCTTCAAATTTCAAGTAAATCAGATGAAAATTGAGGATTTTAGAAATTCGGTCATTTTGACCCTTTGGCCGATGTTGACCTCAAACATCATTGGTGATTGAATTCAGCGACATGATTTGCAAATCCATTTCAAATTTGAAGTCGATGAGATGAAATTTGAGGATTTTAGAAATGTGAAAAACTTGATCTTTTGACCACAAAAATCAATAGGATTCTGTCAGACAACCAACTCCGCCATTTGGTGAAGTTTCGTGGATATCGGTTTAAAATTGTGATCTGTAGGCGATTAAAGGTGAGTGGACAGACAAACGGAAGCGATCAATTTTAGAAACTAAGCTTATGTTGACCTTTTGACCTTAAGAAGAATTGGTGGTTGAATTAATTGAGCTGATATGCAAATCCTGTTCAAATTTCAAGTCAATCAGATGAAAATTGAGGATTTTAGAAATTTTGGCCTATATTGATCTCAAATATAATATGTGGTTGAATTCAGTGACCTGATATGCAAATGCTCTTCAAATTTCAAGTGAATTGGATTAAAACTGAGGATTTTAGAAATGTGGCCTATGTTGACCTTTTGGCCGATGCTGACCTTTTGGCCGATGTTGACCTCAAAAATAATTAGTGGCTGAATTCAGTAACCTGATATTTAAATGCTCATCAAATTTCTAGTCAATGCAATGAAAATTGACAATTTTAGCAATTTGGCCTATGTTTACCTTTTGGTATATGTTGACCTCAAAAATAATAGATGGTGAAATTCAGTGACCCGATTTGTAAATCCTCTTCAAATTTCAAGTCAATCAGATGAAAATTGAGGATTATAGAAATTTCGGCCTATATTGACCTCAAATATAATGTGGTTGAATTCAGTGACCTGATATGCAAATGCTCTTCAGATTTAAAGTGAATTGGATTAAAACTGAGGATTTTAGAAATCTGGCCTATGTTGACCTTTTGGCCGATGTTAACCTCAACAATAATTAGTGGCTGAATTCAGTAACCTGATATTTAAATGCTCTTCAAATTTCAAGTCAATGGAATGAAAATTGACAATTTTAGCAATTTGGCCTATGTTTACCTTTTGGTATATGTTGACCTCAAAAATAATAGATGGTGAAGTTCAGTGACCCGATTTGTAAATCCTCTTCAAATTTCAAGTCAATCGGAAGAAAATTGAGGATTTTAGAAATTGCACCTAAGCTGTTGACCTTTGGCCTATGGTGACCTTTTGTCGTCAAAAATAAATAGGTTTCTGTCAGACGACCAACTCCATCATTTGGTGAAGTTTCGTGAAGAGAGTTTTAAAATTGTGACTTGGAGGCTCGAAATGTTCTAAAGTATCTAAAGGGTCTGAAAAGGTCGAAGGGGTCTAAAGGGTCAGAATTGTCAGAAGGAGGGGTCAAAATGGTCCAAAAACGTATAAAAGGGTCTAAAGGTCAAATGGTTCTACAAGGTATTGAAAGGCCTGAAAGGTGTGAAGGTCTGAAGGTCAACAGGGTAGAAAGGTGTCTAAGGGTCTTACGGGTTCTAAAGGGTTCAAGAGGATCTAAAAGGTTCTAAAGGCGCTAATGGGGTCTATCGGGTCTTAAGGGTGTACATGTTCTAAAAGGTCTTTGGGGTCTTGGAGGACTTAAAGGTTATTCGGGGTCTGAGGGGTCTTAGGGGTCTAAAGGGACTTCAATGTCTATATGGCATAAAAGGTAATACATGTCAAAAGGGTCTTAGGAGTCTAAAGGGTTTTCCGGTTCTCAAGGGTCTTCAGAGTCTAAATGGTCGTGGGGGGGAGGGGTCAGGGGGGAGTTTTCTGGTTCTGAAGGGTCTTGGGGTTCAAAAGGGTAACAGGGGTCTAAAGGGGCTTGGGGTTCTAAAGGGTCTTAAAGGTTGTTAGGGCTCTAAAGGGTGTTCGAAATCTTAAAGCGTTATCGGGGTTTTCAGGTTGTTAGGAGTCTTAGGGATATAAAAGAGTCTTAGGTGTGAAGAGGGTCTTTGGGGTCTTATGGTTCCAAAAGGTCTTCGTGGTTTTAAGGTTCAAAACAGTCGAATGTAATTAATACACAATAAACGTTATGTGCAGACAAACAAACGGACCCAAAAGCAATACCCTCTCCTTTGGCGAAGATAATAATACACAAAACAGACTCGAACTTTTTACATCCTTGTGAACGCTCTTTGTATCTCCTGTCATGTTGACCTTTTCCACCATGCGGTGATCAAATGGATTCACATTGAATGGAACATGGAGCTCATCCTTTGATGGATCATTCTCGAACAACTTTATCATAACAATAACAATGTGTTGCAGGACGACATTTACGTGAAGTTTCCTGGCAAACACGGTCCGAACCAGGACGCACTGCCATCCGAAGACCTTAACGGACATTACCTAATAACATCAACATAACCGTGAGGGTAGTGAGGGTCCTGGTAGAGCACGGAGAAGCTCATTGAAGGCTTCGATGCTTCGGGTTTGCTGTTTAGTATTGACATGACGCATTGTTCAAGAGGAAACCCAGAATGAGTCCTGATGGGTGACCATGAGATACCCAAACGACGTCATGATCAATGGTCAAATGGATTTATAGACAACCCTACTTGTCTTTGAGAAACAGCTTTCAGTACAAAAAACAGTCAAAGCAGAAGCAGACATTGTCAAAACCCAAAGACCAAAGTACGTGGTAAAGAATGTCGACGTGATACACATGAACCTTGGGTCAAAGGGCAACACTCGGTAGAGTGCAAACCTCTGCCAGGCTGATTAATTACGTTTTGCATCTCACTGATAGGCTGGATCCGGATTCGGACCTGAACTAAAATTTTAATGCCTTGTTATTGTCACCCAATCAATTCATCCACCAAGTTTCGACCGAATCCGTCCACAGCTTTTTGAGATATTTTGTTCACAAACAAACAAAGAGATGACAAAAAAAAATCACTCACAGAGCGACACTTGGCGAAACGGAACGACACTCGGGAGGAGAACATCCCTCCGCCAGGCTGAATAGTTTACATTTTGCATCCCACTGATAGGCCGGATCTGAATCCGGACCTGAACCAAAATCGAATCGGCTTGTTGTTGTCACCTATTCAACTCATCCACCAAACTTTGTCATAATCCGTCTACAAGTTTTAAAGATATCATGCTATACATCGTTTTTGGCCCCGTCTCTCAATGGTGAAGAATCACGTGAAAAATGCTCGTGTTCAGGTCTGAATTCGGATCATCACCAACATTGAATCAATTCTTCCTCGTGGCACTCCCAACCTGTCCACCGAGTTTCGTGTAAATCCATCCAAACCTTTTGAGATATTGTGCTATGTATCGTTTTTGGACCGATCTCTCAATGTTGAAGAATCACTTTAGAAATTCTCAGATCCGGATCCGGATTCGGATGTTCACCAAAATTAAGCGTTGCTGTTCTTGTGGTCAACCACATACAGAAAAAATTTCAGAACGATTGCTTTAAAACTGTGGCCAAATGTCGTGTGACAAACAAACAGACAGACAAATGCGACAGACCAACATAATTGGCAAAAAAAAAAATTTTCTCCAAGTAACAAAGACAGGGATGAAAACACAAGCTCCATCCATCTTCGGTGATGGAGTTAATGATCTCGCAACAAGCACATGCACCTTGGGCCCGAATAACAAAATAGACAATCATACATTTAGCAGTTTCTGCCTTGAGGAATCACTTCGAAGGGAGAAAAGACAATTGAAAATAAATCTTGTGAAAAAGGAGCCATTTAAAGCCAAAGGACTGATGGAGTACTGCTCTCCCCTCTGGGCTGGTGCTCCTGCCTCCCACCTTTCTCGGCTTCACGCTGTGGAAACCAAGGCATTTCGGATCATTGGCATCTCCCGCGATGAGGCTGAGTCTTTGGGCCTCTCACTCTCTCACCGCAGGCTGGTCGGTGGTCTTTCTGTCTTCTACCGTCTCCTCTCCAGCCTCGTTCCCCCTGCTCTCTCTGCGATTTGTCCCCACCACATTTCCGCAGGGCTCTCAAGGTCCGCCAACAACCCCCTTCTGGTAAAACTCCCAAAATCACGAATCACTGCTCATCTTCACTCTTTCATTCCTATTTTTTCCCGCCTTTGGAATAAACTCCCTCACTCTATTCAATCCCATTCTTCCCTCCAGGCCTTCAAAACAGCTGTTCACCACCACCTCTTATCATCCCCCATCCAAATCCTCGATATTTTCTACCCACAATAATCCACCCAAGCCCACCTCCTTCAAATTCCCTGCTTTCCTTCCTGAAAATCCCTGTAATGTCCATCTTGTATTCCCCATGTTCCCCGCCCCATCTCTCTCCCTTCCACATATCTCCTAATGTCTGTTCCCCATTATTTTGTCCTTCGCACTCCCGCCCCTCTTGTCTCATGCCCCCTTTGCTGTGTGTTGTGTGTTAGCTCTCACCCGAGCCTCTACAAGGTATACAAAAATAAAATTTTTTAAAAAGGACACCATTGCTTCCAAAACTACAAAAACTTTCACTGGCAAAGAAAGTAAGAAAGAAGCAAGGACGGAAATCAAAGTCGAAATAGAAATAGCAAGTTAGAAAGCAAGTGAACACAGAATGGGGGGGAAGAACAAAGGCCAAAGAGATGAATGTGTCACCGGCTTGTCTGTCATTAGCATAGAGATGGACACACATATTGTGTCTCTCCTTGCAATCGATACCTTGAGATGTTAAAAAGGAAACTGCATTCCATCCAAAGGATTGTCGTCGTTTCGTGTGTAGTCTGTGGCAGTTGGTGGCATCACTGCTGGAGGCACAGCTCTGCTGCTGATGCAGTGCCCCCTATTACCAGGAAAGCTGGTGCTCATTTTGCCCACCTCGGAAGGATGACGGGCTGAGTCAGCCCACCGGGTGTTTTTTTAACAGCATGACGAGGGCTCAAACTCAACACCTGAAGATCGTAAGCTCAGCCACCTTAACCGTTAAGCCAGCAACAAGCTTCCTGTGAAGGAAGGATCACAGGGATTGTGTCGAGCATTCGAGTCATTTGCAAGAAAGTTTTAACTCGAGGAAAATTGGCACATCGAAACCGACAGCTCAATAACAATCATGACAACCTGCGGAGGAAGATGCCCAAAAATGACTCCGAAAGCGGGCCACTCAACCATCAGAGCAACATTGTTCGGTGCCATTGGAAGAAAGACTCATTTCCCTTTGCTTGATTGGTCAGATTTTTAAAAAAAAATGATCAGCCTGTTCTCCATAGCCATGCAATTCCAAAAGTGCTTCTGCAAGGCTTAATTAGAGTAAAATTCACAGCTCTTCAAGGTCTTCCATGAGCCACCACCTCTGTAAAGAGATTATTTAAAATATTTTTAAAAAACACAATCATGTGTCGTGTAGCCTGTGGCAGCTGGTTGCAATCATTTTCTGGGAGCACAGCCGTGCCACTGATGCAGTGCCCTCTATTACGAGTACACTGGTTCGCATTTCACTGACCCCAGAAGCATGACAGGTTGAGTCAACCCCACCTGGTATCAATTGAACAGTCAACAGGGGCTCGAAACTCAAGACCCAAGGATCTGAAGGCAGCCACCCTAACCGTCAAGCCAACACCAGGCTTAGCTGTGAAGGGTAACAAAAGTGCATCAGGGAGAAGAGTTACAAAACCTGGATGAAAGCAACAGATTTTTTTCCGTGGAGGAAGCAACGAATTTCCATCGAGATGGAGCGCGTGATGACGTGCAATCCGCTCTCCAGTAGTTCTTCCTTCGGTGAGATGGAGGAGGCAGGAATGCCATTAGCAGCAAGCTTGACAGGCCCTGCAGGGCGTCAGACCACGTGAAAAGCAGAAGGGGTGTTCAGGGAGGACAGGCATCATCTCTTGTCTGAGATTGAGGACGTTGTGTTGTTGTTGGGTCAGCAGGATTCAGAAAAAAAAAAAACCCATTGGTCCTGACAGGGTTCATGAAGAAAATGGAGTTTTATTCATGCGTGATGACAAGCTTCTGTTGCTGTGTTTTTAAAATCCTTTATGAGCAACGGAAATGGACAACGATTGGGTGGGTGGATTGGATGCCATTGTGAAAATAATTGTGACAGATACATTCAACAGCAAGAGAATGAAGGCCCGGAGAAGGGCCGGGCGCATGAGAATTGTGACGCCTCGATGTGAACAAGACCTTCATCATGTGATGAGGAAAGTTTGCAGAAAAATTATTACACATCGATATATAACAATGATGCTTCTTGAGAGGCAGGCGAATATTAAAAAGTCTGTTCTGGAAAGGAAGAGAAGAAAAAAAAAAGTCTCGTTTACCTGCAATTCGACTTGACCTTACATCTGATGCTATAACCATCACATGACTGGGCCCAAATATGGTTGAGGACAGGATCTTGGTTGCAAGACATTCATTATGTGTGATTGAGAGGAGCTGAAGGGCTCTTCAAATTCCTTAATAACTACTCTTTGAGAACTGTAATGAGATTCGGAGTCACCGTAGTTGATTAAAATTATCCAGAACACAAGTGTTTGCAGAGAATTGAGCATTTAACAATGCAGAGCCTCGGTGGAGTATGTAGATCTGAGAATCAGTGTGGACTCACTCACTCACTCACTGACTCGCATAATGCATTGGGAATGGTTGTGGTTCTGGAGGAATGGTTGTGGTTCTGAAGTATGTGGATTAGAGTATATGTGAGAAGCAATGTGGACTCACTCACTGACTCACATAATGCATTGGGAATGGTTGTGGTTCAGGTGAATGAATGGACAATTCCTGAGTGAGGACATTGGTTCTGAAATCCTTTTGTCTGGACGACCCTGTCTTTAGACATTTTACAGATTAAAATTTGAGACGAGATTAAAAATACATCTTCTATCAATACCGAAGGTGGAAGGAGGTTGTGTTTTCACCCATCTCTGTGTGTCTGTTTCAGGCCCTCCGAACAAACGGACGCCAACGTGGTCAGACGGAATGAAAACCCGTCATTCTTGTTACAAAAACAGCTAAAATTGATGAAAAAGCGGCCGAAATTGAAACCAACACAGTCATTTCGGTCGCAATAGCAAATATAACCAAAACCAACACGTTTATTCTACGCAAGAATGGTCGTGATGGACACAAGAACGGTCAATCCCGAAATAGAATGGTAGGGAATGGAAGCAACATCGGTTATTTCCGTCGCGAAATGGTGGAGACCGAAGCAAAAGCGATTAATTCCAGTTACCAGAACGTGGGAAACATGGCGGCTTGAAAAGTTCTTGAAGTTATGGTAAGTTAACTTTAACGTGGTCTGCCTTGAATATATCATGTCTGTTAATGAAACCCCGTTTGTGGTACGGGATATTATACAAGCAGCGATAAATACGCCCTCTTGACTTAATGTGTGGCTGGCATTTCGTGAAATTCGCGCCCCCGTGCTGCAGCGATCAGTGACGATTGATCGTTTATATTTGCAAGAGGTAAAATTTGATAGTAATAATAAATTGCGAATTCCAATAAAATAACAAAGTTAATACGAAGTAAAAACTGTAAAAAGATCCCATACACGATCCCCTATGTTGAACTGGGCCTACGCAACGAGCGATCCTTCACTCGGGGGCTCGAAATACAGGCAAACCAAACATGATCATCACAACAAAATTCGGTTTAATAAATTGTTAAAACTACATCAGGTACTACCCACTATATATTATCTATATTACATTTATGTTCGAGGCACAAGCACTAAAAATTTACATTCCGTAACAGGTCGTTCTACTGCATCCGCCATCTTGTTCGCACTACAGTAACCGGAATGAACCGCTTTTGTTTCGCTCTCGGACGTTTCGCGACGGAAATAACCAATCTTGCTTCCGTTCCCCACCAATCTATTTCGGGATTGTCCGTTCTTGTTTCCGTCACGACAGTTCTTGTGTGTAGAATAAACATGTTGGTTTTAATTATATCTGCTATTGCGACCGTAATTACTGTGTTGGTTTCAATTTCGGCCGTTTTTTCATCAATTTTAGCTGTTTTTGTAACAAGAATGACGGGTTTTCATTCCGTCTGACAACGTTGGCGTCCATTTGTTAGGGGGGGGGGCTGTGTTTGTCACTTGCAAAATCGAAGATTTTTCAAGTATATTGGTGGGTGGATTTTGTTATTCTGTCTGTTACCTTCAGGTCACAATTTTAAACCGATCTTCAAGAAACTTCACCACATGGTAGAGCTTTTTATAAGGAAGAAGCCTATTGTTTTTGAGGTTAAAAAGTCAAAAGGTCAACATAGGCCAAAGGGTGAACAATTGAGGTGAGATTTCTAAAATCCTCAATTTTCATCTGATTGACTTGAAATATGAAGACGATTTATATTTTAGGTCACTGAATTCAACAAGCAAATTATTTTTGAGGTCAACATCGTCCCAAGGTCAACAACTAAGGTGGTATTTCGAAAATCCTCAATTTTCATCCGATTGACTTGAAATTTGAAGAGGTTATATATTTCAGGTCACTGAATTCAACCAGTCAATTATTTTGGAGGTCCACATCAGCCAAAAGGTCAACATGGGCCAAATTTCTGAAATTGTCAATTTTCATCCGATTCACTTGAAATTTGAAGAGGAGTTGCAAATTTGGTCATTGTATTCAACCATCAATTATTTATGAGGTCAAATTGGTTTTTTGGATTTTGCAAGTATCGTGCTCTGCATGACGTCTTCTTGTTATTCTGTCTGTCTGACTGTTTATCGCCTACAGGTCACAATTCTCAACCGATCTTCATGAAACTTCACCACACGGGAGAGATACCTATTGTTTTTGAGGTCAAAAGGTCAACATAGGCCAAAGGTCAACAACGAAGTTGATATTTCTAAAATCCTCAATTTTCATCCAATTAACTACAAATTTGAAGAGGATTTATATTTCAGTTCACTGAATTCAACCAGCCAATTATTGAGGTCAACGTGGACCAAAAGGTCAAGTGATATATGCTCAGTGCTCACAAACAAAGGGAAGAAAACACAACCCCATCCAACTTCGGTGTTGGAGGTAAATTACACAATAAAATGTTAAGGTTTAATGAGACAACTTTGTCAAACTGTGCCTAAGGCCGATGAGCAATCGCAGCAGGAGGGGAGGGTGCAATTTTCCTGACACCAGGCAAAGGGGGGGGGGGTGCCGTTGGGGTTCCTTTTTGCAGCTGAAATGAAAATATTACGAAATTGATGAGGTAGCAGGACCTAAATATAAAGGTCAGGAAGTGGAAAAGGTTGATCCTGAAGTCTCCACATCTAAAATCCTCACACCTAAAGTCTCTGCACCTAAATGTCGACATCGAAAATTCTCCAAAAATAAAATCTCCACATCCAAAGTGTCCACATCTAAAGTCTCCACATCTAAAGTCTCCACATCTAAAGTGTCCACATCTAAAGTTTCCACATCTAAAGTTTCCACATCTAAAGTTTCCACATCTAAAGTCTCCAAATCTAAAATCCTCACACCTAAAGTCTCCGCACCTAAATGTCGACATCGAAAATTCTCCAAAAATAAAATCTCCACATCTAAAATTCTCCAAAAATAAAGTCTGCACATCTAAAGTGTCCACATCTAAAGTGTCCACATCTAAAGTTTCCACATCTAAAGTTTCCACATATAAAGTCTCCACATCCAAAGTCTCCACATCTAAAGTCTCCACATCTAAAGTGTCCACATCTAAAATCCTCCACATCTTAAGTCTCCTCATCTAAAATCTCCCCCACTAAAATCTCGCCCTTTAAAATGTCGCCCTCTAAAATCTCCCCCTCTAAAATCTCCCCCTCTAAAATCTCCCCCTCTAAAATCTCCTCCTCTAAAATCTCTCCCTCTAAAATCTCCCCCTCTAAAACGCCCCTCTAAAACCTCCCCTCTAAAAATTCCCCTTTTAAAACCTCCCCCTCCAAAACCTCCCCCTCTAAAACCTCCCCCTCCAAAATATCCACATCTAAAACCTCCCCCTCCAAAATATCCACATCTAAAATCTCCCCCTCTAAAATCTCTCACTCTAAAACCTCCACCTCTAAAATCTCCTCTAAAACCTCCACCTCTAAAACCTCCCCCTCCAAAATATCCACATCTTAAATCTCCCCTCTAAACCCCTCCCCCTCCAAAATATCAACATTTAAAATCACCCCCTCTAAAATATCCACATCTAAAATCTCCCCCTCTAAAATCTCCACATTTAAAATCTCCACATCTAAAATCTCTACATCTAAAATATCCATATCTAAAGTCTCTTACATCTAAAGTCTCAACATCGAAAATCTCCATATCTAAAATCTCCACATCTAAAATCTCCACATCTAAAATCTCCACATCTAAAATCTCCCCCTCCAAAATCTCCACATCTAAAATCTTCCCTTCTCAAATCTCCACCTCTAAAATCTCCACCTCTAAAACCTCCACCTCTAAAACCTCCACCTCTAAAACCTCCACCTCTAAAACCTCCCCCTCTAAAATCTCCCCATCTAAAATCTCCCCATCTAAATCCCCCCTCCAAAATATCCACATCGAAAATCTCCCCCTCTAAAATCTCCACATCCAAAATCTCTACATCGAAAATATCCATATCTAAAATCTCCACATCTAAAGTCTCTACATCTAAAGTCTCTATATCTAAAATCTCCCCGTCTAAAATCTCCACATCTAAAATCTCCACATCTAAAATCTCTACATTTAAAATATCCATATCTAAAGTCTCTACATCTAAAGTCTCTACATCTAAAGTCTCTACATCCAAAATCTCCAAATCTAAAGTTTCTACATCTAAAATATCCATATCTAAAATCTCCACGTCTAAAATAGCCACATCTAAAATCTCCCCCTCTAAAATCTCCACATCTAAAGTCTCCACTTTTAAAATCTCCACATCTAAAATCTCCACCTCTAAAATCTCCAGATGTGAAATCTCCTCATCTAAAATCTCCCCGTCTAAAACCTCCCCCTCAAAACCCCCCTCTAAACCTCCTCCTCTCAAACCTCCCCCTCTAAAACCTCCCTCTCTAAAACCTCCACCTCTAAAACCTGCCCCTGCAAAATATCTACATGTAAAATCTCACCCTCTAAAAGTTCCCCCTCTAAAATCACCACCTCTAAAACCTCCACCTCGAACACCGCCCCCTCCAGAATATCAACATTTAAAGTCACCCCCTCTAAAAGATCCACATCTAAAAGCTCCCCCTCTCAAATCTCCCCTCCAAAACCTCCACCTCTAAAACCTCCCCCTCCAAAATATCCACATCTTAAATCTTCCCCTCTAAACCCCTCCCCCCTCCAAAATATCCACAACTAAAATCTCCTCCTCTAAAAACTCCACATCTAAAATCTCCACATTTAAAATCTCCACATCTAAAATATCCATATCTAAAGTCTCTTACATCTAAAGTCTCAACATCTAAAATCTCCATATCTAAAATCTCCACATCTAAAATCTCCACATCTAAAATCTCCCCCTCCAAAATCTCCACATCTAAAGTCTCCACATCTCAAATCTTCCCCTCGAAAGTCTCCATATCTAAAATCTCCCCCTCTAATATCTCCACATCTAAAATCTCCCCCTCTAAAATCTCCACATCTAAAATCCTCCAGATATAAAGTCTCCACTAGGTTCCGGTGGCGTCGATTTTTTACATCGATATTTCTTTGGACTCATTCTGGTAAAAAAGAAAACAACAAAAAAAAACATTTTTTTTTGTTCCGCAGGTTCCAAAAATACATAACGCTCTAACACGTATTCAGATATGTCATACACATCATTGACACATTGTTATTTTTCAAAGTATTCCCACATGGGACTCCCCCCCCTCACACCCCCCACCATCATGAGAACAGTTATTTTACTTCCAACTTCAATTTGTATTGAAATGATTTTGTTTCAAAGCAAGATCAGTATTGGTAATTGGCACAGGCTGGGATCCATTGCGATCATAGATCACCAGATCGGTATGAGTATGGCTGATTGCTGTACCGGTTCATACAGGTATCACTTCGTACTGGTATTGTTGTGGGGGCAGGTCTCGGTGGCGAGCATGACCGCTAGGTGGAGCAGTAGAGTCGGCTCCACCGAACACCCGGAATTTATAGGTCGTCATCCCGGATAACTCCGGAACCGACGGGTCCCTTATCGGACCGAAGATCACCAATAGGTCAACTGTGTGGGATAGGGTCGATTGCCAATTTCAATTTACCTAAATACCCAAGTCGTCCAAACTATTGCGGAAATTCACTCTCGACAGAATCTGCGTGATTCCTGCTGTTACCGAGCCTGATCCGAGCCATACCCCGAGCGGAGAGTACCAGAAACCTGCCGGGCAAATTGCACAATTTCGGCAGCAATGAAGCCTCCTATTTCCCGTTCGCAGCGCGGCAAAGCAATGATGGATACACAGAAACGAGCTAGTACATTCAACAATCGGGGTATTTATTTTACAATGGGGGGAAGAGAACACGCAAGAAGGCAGAGCTAACCGAATAAAAGGCAGGCAATGTACAATGAGCAAAAAAAAGCACATACACAATTCTACTTGAAGACTGGCCCACACACAGACACACACACGCAATTGGACCCCGACGGGTCATTATTGAAGGCTTCCAGCTCGAGGAAAGGTGAGCTGGAGACCAGAGCCTGTGCTTGGACCTGTCCACCTCGTGTGGTCTTCGACGATCCGGCTCGGCGGGACTCGAACCGGCAACACGATGCCGCTCCAAGCACCACGTATCGCGCTCTCCAACCGGCCACGCACCAATCGACCAAGACCAAGGAGAAGATCAGAGACGACGATGACCCAGGACCAGACGAACCAGCCAGCATCAAGACCCACAACCCCCAAGATGACGATGACGACCACCACGACGACCACGACCAACGCTTCCAGCCTGGCGTTCCTTTATATTCCTTTTTCCTTCGGGGTGAGAGAATCGCCATCTGAGGCGATCTCCACCCTCATTGGATGGGGTGTCGCGGGAAAGTCGCTCGCTGTGGCATGATAGGACAAGGGGCATGCCCCTGCCTTCCTGGGTGGAGTCCCGGTCTGAGGCGATGGAAATCTCCGCCCACGTACGTGGCCGAACGCACGTGGGCAATGGCGCCGGTGTGTGAAGTGAAGGAGATTTGTTGTAAACGAAACTCCACAGCGCACACATGTAATTCCCATTAGACACAGGTAGGGAACCCTAACTATAAACACACACTTCCCGATATAACTGTTCTACAAGGACCTGAATGTTGAGTGCTCATGGCTGCCAGATTGGTAGCAGCATTACTATCGTGCATCGCCGTGTCGGTAATCAGCACAGCCTTTCCAATTGCAAAGCACACCTGATTCATACAAAATAACTATTTGGTAATTGCTTTAAAAACAGCCACGAGGGCAAAGGAAAACACGATTGCTTGTGCAGAGCTCGGATGCTGAGAGTTAAAAGTTGAAACTTACTGTACTTACTCCCTGGTGCGTCTTGACGTCATACGTTCCAATGGTCCCTGTGATGTCAAATTCATTCAAGATTTTAAAATCATGTAGTCCATGTACGGTACAGTGCCTATAGAAAGTTTACATCCCCTTTCCAAATTTTCACCTTTTGTTGACTTGTAGCCTGGAATTAAGCTGCATGAAATCAGACTTTTCCCACCTTTATTTACACATCGTTACGCACAACTTCCAAGTGAAAAACAGATTATACAAATTTCAGAAAATTAATTTAAAATACAAACCCAGAATATCTTGGTTGGATAAGTGTCCACCATCCAACCATCCATTGGGACCATACTCTGTGCAGAGCGTTGGTGCTGCCTAAGTAGTCTCCTTGGCTATTGGGCACAATCGTGGAAGGGTCGCCACTCTGACACAGGGTCCCAGCAAGCTGGCACTCATTTTGCAGACCTCGGAAGGATGACAGGCAGTAAAGCCCACCTGGTATTAATTCATCAGCCAAGGAGGATTTGAACTCAGGATCCAA
Source organism: Eptatretus burgeri (assembly GCF_056783735.1). NCBI lineage: Eukaryota > Metazoa > Chordata > Myxini > Myxiniformes > Myxinidae > Eptatretus > Eptatretus burgeri. The sequence continues at coordinate 5,567,150 of NC_140964.1, read as the reverse complement.
GGATCCCAAGCCCACCACCCTAACCATTAAGCCAACACCAAGCATAAGTGTCCACCCCTCTCTGTTAATGCTTGGTGGAAGCACCTTTGACAGCAATTACAGCTGTGAGTCTGTTGGGATAGGTCTTCACCAACTTTGCACACCTTGATTGGGCAGTATTTGCCCATTCTTCTTTTTAAGCTCAGTCAATTTGCGTTTGTGGTGTTGAAAGACAGCAATGTTCAATTCATGCCACAGATTTTAGATTGCATTTCGGTTGGGGCTCTGACTGGGCCACTCAAGGACATTCATCTTTTTGTTACTTAGCCACTCCAGTGTAGCTTTGGCTGTGTGCTTCGGGTCATTGTCATGCTGAAAGGTTAACTTCCGTCCCAATTTCAGCTTTCTTGCAGAGGGCAGAAAGTTTTCCTCTCTGATTTTTCTGTATTTTGCTCCATCTATTTTCCCTTCTATCCTGACAAGTGCCCCAGTCCATGCTGATGAGAACCATCCCCATAACATGATGCTGCAACCACCATGCTTCACAGTAGAGATGGTGTTCTTTGGGTGATGTGATGTGCTGTGTTGGGTTTGCGCCAAACGTAACATTTTGCATTTAGGCCAAAAAGTTCCATCTTGCTGCCGTCGTACCATGAAACTTTTTGCCACATGGCTTCAGAATCTCTGGAGTGTTTTTGTGTATACCTCAAACAGAACTCAAGGTGGTCTCGCGTAGCGAAAGAGAGCTCGGCGTTGTCGTTGTCGTTGTCGTTGTCGTTGTCGTTGTCGTTCTCCTTCTCCTCCTTCTCCTTCTCCTTCTCCTTCTCCTTCTCCTTCTCCTTCTCCTCCTCCTCCTCCTCCTCCTCCTCCTTCTCCTTCCTCTTCCTCTTCCTCTTCTTCTTCTTCTTCTTCTTCTTCTTCTTCTTCTTCTTCTTCTTCTTCTTCTTCTTCTTCTTCCAAAACCTTAATCTAGAGGACTCGGCTCTTGTACATACGAGATCCGGATCTCCTTAAATACTGAGCACTTGTACACATCCTCACATAGACGGTGCCTTTTGAGAGCGTCTATCATGAACTTTTAAATATATTCGGACATTTGCTTTAAAGTTTCGAAAAGTTCACGTTACTATTTAAAGATTATTCCATTTATCGTATTGTAATTTCGTAAATACATTATTTATTTCGTAAATACACGATATATCGTAAATACGTAAAGACATTATGATGCATTTCGCTTTTGGCTTAATCAAGGCACGTGATGAAATATCGGAAGTAGTTGTTGTTGTTGTTTTTTTTTAATTTAAATTTTTTTTAATTTTTTTTAGCCGACAAAATCTTTTGGACGCTGCTCGTGGACACATTTGTCCTTGTTTGAGTAATGGCTTCCTTCTTGCCACCTTACCGTACAGGCCAGACTTATGGAGTGCTTGGGATATTGTTGTCACATACACACAGTACATCCAAACCATCAATTGAAACAAGTATTAAAACAATTTAAGAGCATAGATGAATTTAATCCATAACAGAAAAATAACAATATATATAAAACATGACACATTTTATTAATTTTTTAAAATGATAATCCCATCGCTTCGCATATGTGTGGTAATCCACATGGTGGACTCAACCAAAAGCCAGGATTGATGGGGAAGGGGTAGAATGTATAATAAGCTGAATTTAATAACATAAATGTATTTAATCCATACCAAAATAACAAAATATACAAAACATTAAGCATTTTATCTCCTACAAATGGATGAGTTGTGTGTGTGTGTGTGTGTGTGTGTGTGTGTGTGTGTGTGTGTGTGTGTGTGTGTGTGTGTGTGTGTGTGTGTGTGTGTGTGTGTGTGTGTGTGTGTGTGTGTGTGTGTGTGTGTGTGTGATATAGAATTGTTCGGAACAGAAAATGAAAAAAACGAGTGTGTGTGTGTGTGTGTGTGTGTGTGTGTGTGTGTGTGTGTGTGTGTGTGTGTGTGTGTGTGTGTGTGTGTGTGTGTGTGTCATACATTTTGTCTCCATTAATTATGTACGTCTATTCATCACTTATGCACTATTGGAATGTACCTTTTGACCCTTAAGATTGCTGAGATCACTTTAACCTCTGAAGACCCTTTAAGACCCCCAAAACCCTGAAGAAAACTCTGACCAAAATGTTAACCCCCCCCCCAAGGATCCAAAACATCCAGAATACCCAAAAGACCCTGAGGACCCAAAAGACCCCAAATGCCCAGTTGAACCAAAAGTCCCAGAGGACCCAAAATATCCCAAGGACTCAAAATAATCAGAAGAAACAAAAGACTCAGAAGACTCAAAATACCCAAAATACCTGGGTGCCCAAAAGACCCAAAATAACCTGAGCATCCAAAAGACCCCAAAGACCTAAAATAACCGGAGCATCCAAAACACCCCAAAAGACCCAAAATAACCTGTGCATCCAAAAGACCCCAAAGACCCAGATGACCAAAAAGACCTCCCAGGACCAAAAAGACCCAGAAGACCTCCAGGACCTAAAAGACTCCAAAGACCTAAAAGGCCCTGAGAACACAAAAGACCCAAAAGACCTCCAGGACACAAAAGACTCCAAAGACCTAAAAGGCCCTGAGGACCCAAAAGACCCCAAGGAACCAAAAGACCCAGATGACCCAAAATACTTTGAGGACCCAAAAAGATGCAGATGACCCAAAAGTCCCCAAGGACAAAAAAGAAAAAAGACCTACACGACACAAAAGACAGAAAGGACCCAAAATACCCCGACAAACCAAAAGACCCAAAAGATCCAAAAGAACCTGAGAATCCAAAGGACCCCAAAGACCCAAAAGAACCTGAGCATCCAAAAGATGCAAAAGACTCAAAAGACTTCCAGGATGCAAAAGACTCCAAAGACCTAAAAGGCCCTGAGGATCCAGAAGACCCAAAATCCAAAAGTTCCCAAGGACAAAAAAACTGTTCTTTGTTTTTTAATAATAAGTCTCGCTTGGCTGTGCCTGGATGGGTTTGACAGTAGAGGAATAGCAATTGAAACCTGAGTCCTCTCCAGGTTCCTCCTGATGACTTCATCTTTGCTTTTTGCTTGTTAAGGTTCCTTCTGATGACTCCAATGCAGTACCTATTTCATTTGGTCTTCTATTTGATTTGAATTGTTTTTTAATTACTAATTTTCTGCCAGATAAGTTGGCTCGCACACCATGTCCTCTCAAGACTGCGTGGGATATGTATTCCATGAAGACCATCTAGCTTGTTTATATTTTCATTTACAGATGCTTTCCAACGGTTCTGTGATTTTTTTCCCCCATGTATCGGCTCCGATGTCCGTCGGCATGCAAAATTACCGTGCTTCCACATTGTCTCGGTTCGCTCACATGCATTAATTTTTTTCATTTATTTATTTTCATTTGTTTATATTTTCATTTTTCGGCCACTTTCCCATGGTTCTGTGATTTTTCCCAGTGTATCGGCTTCAACATCCGTTGGCACATGAAATTGCCGTGCTTCCCCATCGTCTCGTTTCACTCACCTGCATTTTTTTCCACTTATTTATATTTTGATTTACGGATGCTTTCCAATGGTTCTGTGAATTTTCCCGGTGTATCGGCTTTGATGTCCGTCGGCACACAAAATTTCAGCTTTCTACGTCACCCGGAAGGTACTGTTACTGAACATTAATATTAGTCAGTCAGTGAGTGAGTGGTTACAAAGAGCATTATATATTAGACATCTTTATATGCATTAGCTCCATTATATGAAAGACAGTTGTTGAAATAAATTATATTTTAGTTATATTATTACTTTGGTGGATTATAATTGCCTATTTCACTGATGTGTTATTTTGAAAATTGACTACTGAAAGGTTATTATTTTATAATCACTTATTGCTCAAGTTTTACGCCATATTTCTTGATTGGACAATCATTTTTTTGGATTAAAGAAATATCATTTTATACTACTCCCATTTGTTAGTATGACCTGGTGGAGGTTAAAGATCCCACGGTGTTCATGAAGAGGAAGTGAGTTATTGGCAGTACCCTGAACAAATTACAGATTCCTGCACGGACTTGTGCTGGGAAGGCAAAAGCAACCCTTCCAGTGTAATCTTTGCCATGTGATTGCTTCAAACAGAGCACCACAGAGAAACCTGGACCTAAGCCATAAAATATGGGTGGCTCTATAGCTGCCAAAAATAAGAGCTTATCAGGATGGGATTTGATCAGAATTTTGAAGAGATTCACCGAGAGTTTAAAAGGTATTGGTTACCTGCCAAAGAGGATTCTGTCAAGGTAAAGCCTATGCTGCTCCTGTTACTGCTGTGAATGCATTGAGCGAGTTCAATCTGAAGCTGCTACGGTACTGAGTTTGGACTGGAATTTATATCTACATTAACCTGCAGCTTGGGTTTATTGTTGTGAAATGGCATCTTTTTGTCAGGTCCTGTGGCTGTAAAAAGAGATGCTTTCCCTGTTTAATAATGATTAAAAATAAAATTGGATGGTGTGTTTGTGTTCACATCTGAACCACTGGCTCATGAGGTAGGGAACCTGGGTTCATATCCCATGTATCATATGTGTTTGGTGATACTGAGCTGTTCGGATAGCCTAAAGGTATAGTACATTAGAGAGGAGGTGGTTATGAGGTGAGATTTGAAAGATGTTTAAGATAATGAACAGTGTGGACAAAAGAAGTGCAGAAGAATTATTTAGCAAAGTAGACAGTGATAGGACCAGGGGCCATAGCCTGAGAGTAAAGAAGAGGAGACAGAGGGAGGGAAGGGGAGAGAGAAGGGGGCTGGGTATGGGTGGGGGGGAGGGATGGAGGAATAATATGCAGCAAAGAGATGAAGCTGTGCCTTCGTGGGGTGGGTGCATCAAATCAAGGTGGGATGTGGTGTGGCTGGAAGACTATAATGTCGTTGCTCTCAATGATCTGTCTCGACTAGATTGTAAGCCTCAGTGTGTTAATGTATTCATGTTGTCATAAAAACTGTACTGTAGACAGGTACACGTACACCCCAACTACAATCATGGTGCATGCATATGTCGTGCTGTGATCATTTTACATCTCAAAAGTGACATGATAAGAATTAAATGAAAAAAAATCACTCATTGAGTGACACTTGGGGAAACGGGACTGCACTTGGTAGGGGTTTTAAGGGGTCGATTATTCCAAAGGGTTTACAGGGTCTTAGTGGTGTAAAGGGTTTATAGGGTTTTACAGAGCCATAACGGGTTTAACAGGTTTAAAGAGTCGAAGTCGTCTTACCCAATCCAATGATTCATCCTTATCACACACCCAACTTGTCCACCAAGTTTCGTCCGAATCCATCCACAACACAACTTTTTCTGAATCCTTCCACAACTTCCAGATCTGAATTGGGATTTTCACCAAAATTGAATCAATTCTTCCTCGTGGCACTCCCAACCTGTCCACCAAGTTTCGCGTGAATCCATTCATAACCTTTTGAGATATTGTGTTATATATCGTTTTTGGCACTATCTCTCAATCGTGAAGAATCACTTGAAATATTCTCAGATCCGGATCCGGATACGGATCTGCACCAAAATGAAGTGTTGCCATCCTTGGCCAGTCAACTACACACACAAAAAAATTCATAACGATTTCTTGAAAACTGTGGCCGAAAATCGTGTGACCGACAGACAAACAGACAAATGCTACAGACCAACATACTTAACAAAAAATGTTTTTGCCAAGTAATGATTGACCAAATACAGCACTGGAGTATGAGGAGGAACAAACAGACAGAGATGGAGGCATCAGGAGGAACCTGGATCAGATTCGGGTTTTGACTGCCACTCCTCCACCCTCAAACACATCCAGGCACAGCCAAGTGACTCTTACAAAAACTATTTGCAAGATTCACCCCTCCAGAGACAAAGAAAAATAGAGAAAGAGATATGCAGAACAGAAAGAAAGAAAGATGGAGGACAGATAAAACATACACACTCACACACACACACCAACTGAAAACAGCCACATTACATAACAATAGAAAGCACACCCCCCCTTCCCCCTCACACCAGAAATACCTTAACACTTATTACCTAACCTCCAGCCTGGTGTTGACTTAGTGGTTAGGGTGGTGTCTTGGGATCCTGAGTTCAAGCCCCTTTTACCATTTAATTAACACCAGGGGGTTGACAGCCTGTCATCCTTCCGATGTTGGTGAAATGAGCACGAGTATACTGGTAATCGGAGCACTGCATCAGCGGCACAGCCTTACCCCGAACCAATGATGCAACCAGCAGCCAAAAAGGCAGCACACGATGGGAACCTTCCCTCCACAGAATGCACACAGGTATCCACCAGCACACACATCAACACACCGACCCTCTATTCATCATGAAGATCCATTTCAGGTAAACACTAATGACACACTTCCAATTTCATTAATTAATTTTTTTTTAAAAACCCCTCATCCATTTTTTTAAATTATTGTTTCACACAACACACAATGTTGCGGGAACCTGTTTACACGAAAACCAACCAAAAACTTAAACGAGAGATTACAATGTCATCAAAAAAAACCTTCTGACATGACCGAATCAAACTTTCAGCACAAGAGCACTCTCTAACATGATGGAATACATCTTCTCAGCACGAACCACAAAAATCATCCTCAACAGAACAAATTCTAGCAAATCTAACAAACTCAGATGAAAACACATTGTCGGCAAATCTTTACTGGTATATTACTACGGTAGCTTGAAACACATTCAAGACAACAGGAAAAGTATGACAGTGAACTTGATGATAAACATTTGTACTAAAACAATTATTTCCAACTCCAACACATCCAGGTATGCCCGGCACTACACTATCATCACGACTACTCTTATCTGATATTCTGCTTTCTGGATGAATCCTATCAATGGACTTGTTGAATATTTTTGGGGTCTACATGTACATCGACATGGAATGGACTTTTTTTTGTAGTACTTGCTTTGTATAGTATAGTTACCTACGTCACCAAAGGTGGATGCAGGTTATGTTTTCATCCCTGTGTTTGTCTGATTAGATTTTGGTGAAGATCCGGGCAGTCAGTTTCATTAAAGTGATTCTTCACCGGTGAGAGATGGGGGCCAAAAACGATGTATTGCGCAATATCTGAAAAAAAAAAAAAACTTGTGGACGATTTATGACAAAACTAGGTGGATGAGTTGGTTGGGTGACGAGAACAAGGTGATTCGATTTTGATTAACATCCGGATTCAGATCCGGCCTATCAGTGAGATACAAAAGGTAAACTGTTCACCTGGTGCAGGTGTGCGCTCACCTCGACTGAGTGCCCATTCCAGGTTTCTTTGCTTTCACGACGTTAAAAAGGGCTATGTTGGTAACAAGAGATATGTGCTAAAGAGTTGTTCTGGAAAGATTTATAAAAAGCAGAATATGTATGTTTTTTCCAAATGGAAGAGTGGAAAACATTCGGATCTGACAGCATGTTGCAGATCAAGTACCGCATTTACCTTTGAACAGTATCAAATCTGGGTTCGATTCCCGACCTGACTACAAACTGTCCCATTGGTGATATTAAGCATCGCAGAATGCGCCGTCCCTTGGGTGGACATCGCGTTGGGTGCCCTATCTGTTTGTGCTTGTTGGTGGACGTTAAAGATCTTACATTGTCCTTCGTGAAGAGGAGGTGAGTTATCGCCAGTACCCTGAACAAATTACAAATGCCTACCCAAATCAGCTTCAGTCGAACGTTGGGCCTGGACAGCTGGTTTGTGAAAGCCTTGGACCAAAAACGTTCCCCAACCGACTCCACAGGAAGGTGGGAATAATTGCCACTGTTGAAGAAGTAACAGTAACAGTAGTAGTAGTAGTAGGTAGTAGTAGTAGTAGGAGTAGTAGTCATAGTAGTAGTAATGGTGAAGCTAAAAAGATATTCTGGAAGTATACATGAGTAATACTTTTTTGAAAAGGTTTCGACTGAAACTGATGAATGAAACAAGACTATGGTAAACATTATATACAATGAACATAATATATAGACGAGTCAGCAAACATTGTAAATAAACATAACACACACACACACACACACACACACACACACACACACACACACACACGCACACACACACACACACACACACACACACACACACACACACACACACACACACACACACACACACACACACACCTGACGTAATGCAGATACACTGCGTGATGACATCACATAGGTATATTGAACTTTGGTAGCACCAATAGCATGACCGAGGTAGGGACCAGACTGCAATGGGATTGCTTTTCACTCGGCATGTAACGTGGCGATACATCATTACTGGCGTAATTGCGACATGGCATCGTTTGTCTGAGGACCATGAAAATGTATACACACTCACAGTGAAGTTAAATTTCATAACACGTCTGACTAGGTGACATACCAGTCAGCATTCCTGGCAGCAGGGATGCATACCAGTGTAAAAAATAAATAAATACATTAACATTTCAATTAACTAATGGACCAAATTTTCATTGGTCTCCAAAGCCTTGTTACATACCTGCAATCCCCACCTGCTATACTGCTTCAGCATTAGCTTGCCTTTCACCAAGCCCAGATGTGCTCGGGACAGCACAGGGTTTATATCCATTCCATCAATTGGGACCATACTCTGTGTCGAGCATCGGTGCTGCCAAAGCAGTCTCCTGGGCTCTTGGGCATAATGCTGGAGCAGTTGCCCCTCCAACACAGGATACTCGAATGGCTCAATCATCCCAGAAAGCTGGAACTCATTTTGCCAACTTCAGAAGGATGACAGGCTGAGTCAACCCCACCTGGTATTAATTCAACGGTAGAGGATTTGAACACAGGACCTGATAGTACAGCGGATAAGCACAATAATTGTGCGTTTTATGAGAAAAGCATGAATTTTCTGACATAGTTAGTGAATACCATAAGGTTTATTTTCAGATGTGGAGGGAAGTCAGATTTGACCTCTGAGGACCGTGAGAGGTCAAATCCAAGATGGCCACCAGTCCGCCGGGTCTAATGTTCAAACGCGTTTAATTTTGGAACTAAACAGTGTAAAAAAAAAACATTTAAGGTGTCATTTCCAACTAAGTTTGGAATGGCCATTCGTTTGGTGATACTTTTGAGATCGCCAGGAGCCAAGGAAATGCATTTTGATCAAGGTCAAGGTCAAATGACGTTAAAAACTTTTGGACATTCTTTTGGTAAAGACAATGGATTGGACCTATGCAATATAGCGAAACTTCGCTTCCATTTTGACACTATAGGGATAATAATACAAAAAAAATAACAGAATAGTCCCATGCTGCTAGTCAATGTAATACTTTATTAATCGCAATGATGATGATGGTAATGGAAGTGATCAAAATCTAACAGCCTCCAAAACAGAAGCACAGTGCAGTGCTGATGGCAGAGGTGTCACTGACTTGGTGGAAGAGCCACACTGACTAATTACTAGTACACCACGATCAGTTCCGTCATTTGTGTGTGACGGATGCTGTATAAGTGAGATTCCGGTGCCGTGGAAGGAATCTTTTGCTGTTGCAGAACTTGGATTGTGGTCGATGTTGTCCACAGCCCCTGTTGTGAACAGTCCATGGCGCAAGTTTGGTGGACCCACTACATCCTCCACCCTAAAGCGCTGGCAGACACCATTGGCAATGTCTGATGTGAGTTGCAACAGCCTGTCATAGGAAACACACAATCCCCCTTGAATTCATTTCCTTGAATTCCGACATTCTCAAAGGTATCACCAAATGAATGGGCATCCCCAATTTAGTTGGAAATGACACCGTAAATGTTTTCTGCGCAGTCTGGTTCCAAAATTAAGGACGTTTGAACATTAGACCTGGGTGACTAGTGGCCATCTTGGATTTGACCTCTCACTGTTCCCTCAGAGGTCAAATCTGACTTCCCTCCACATCCGAAAATAAACATTATGGTATGACCTAACTATGCGAGAAATGTCATGCTTTTCTCATAAAATGTACAATTTGTTAAAATATGAGAGCTTATCCGCTGCACTATGAAGATCCCAAGCCAGCCACCTCAACCATTAAGCCAACACCAGGCTCGGCGATTATATGTTCGTTATTGTTATTGCCATCTGATACAACTATTCTTATTATTGTTGTTAATATTATTGGTCGTAATTAATATATGCTTTATTACAATGTTATCATTGTATTTGTTATTTATATTGTAATTAGAACACCACACCGTGGTGGAAGGATGCATTAATCTGCTTAATATACCTTAACATGGCATGCGTTTAAAACATGGGAATTCTCACAGATTGTTTTTAGTTAATTAGCCTAATCAACTCAGGAGGTCGTGTGGATCATTTTGGTGGAATACCTTCCACATCAGAACGCTGCAGTAGAACTCCACAAATAAAATGACACACACACCTCATCCATTTATAGTAGTCTAAGAGGTGTCAGCGGGGTTTTAGGGGTCTTTTGGGTCATTGGAATTTTTGGGTCTTTGGGGACTTTTGAGTCCAAGAGAATTTTTGGGTCTTCTGGGTCCTTGGGAACTTTTGTCTTCTGGATATTTTTGGTCTGAGATAACTTTTGGGTCTTCTGGGTCCTCAGGAACTTTTGAGTCTTTAGGGTCTTTTGGGTCCTTGTGGCATTTTGGGTCTTTGGAATTTTGGGGGTTCTTGGGGACTTTTGGGTCCTCAGGGACTTTTGGGTTGTCTGGATATTTCATGTCTTCTGTGTCTTTTAGGTCCTCGGGACCTTCTGGGTCTTCGGAGTCTTTTGAGTCCTTTGGGTCCTCTGGGTCTTTTGGGTCCTTTTGGGTATTTTGGGCCCTCAGGGTCGTTTTGGATCCTCAGAGTCTTCTGAATGTTTTGGGTCTTTTGGGTACTTGGGGTATTTTCGGTCCTCATGGTCTTTTGGGTCTTCTGGTTCTTTTGGGTCCTTGGGGTATTTTGAGTCCTCGTGGTCTTTTAGGTGTCTTCGGAGTATTCGTGATTTAGGTGTCTTCGTGATCTGTGTCTTCGTAGTCTTAAGGGGTTTTTAGGGTCGTAAGAGTCTTCAAAGTTAGAAGAGGTCTTAGCAGTCTCAAGGGTCAAAAGGTACATTCCAATCATGCGTAATTAATAGACACCAAAAGTATGCCCCACACACACACACACACACACACACACACACACACACACACACACACACACACACACACACACACACACACACACACACACACACACACACACACACACACACACACACACACACCTCATCTGCACATAAAAAAGGAAAAAAGTAAAAGAGTAAAAAACAAAAAAAAGAAGCTTCCACACACTTCGTCTCTCACAGCCCTAATTATTCCCATGTTCTTGTAGGGTTGGCTGGGGGAAGTTTTTCTCCCAAATATTTCAGGAACTGAATGGCTCGGTCCAACGCTCGACAAAGTAGCTGAGACAGGAATTTGGAATTTGTCCATGATGCCAGCACTAACTCACCCACTCTTCACAATGGACACCGAGGGATCTTTAACACCCACCAACTAATATCAGCAGATGGGACCCCCGAGGGACAGCACCCATCGATAATCATCATCCTCATGCTTGTGAAACACCAGGATGACAGTTTATAGCTGGGTCGGGATTTGAACCCGGGTAAAACAGGTCAGAGGCAAGTGTGCCGACCTCAAGGCCATCCCACTATTTTAATGCTTCTCAATACTGATTATTACTTTTCCAAATATAAGATAGCATCATGGCTCATGGAAGAGCGAGCTAACAATAAGGGACAGATGAACAGCTGGTGGAAACGAGATGAGCAAAAAGATTAGTGAGAGCAAAAAAATTCTTTCAAATAAAGCACACAGTTGAGATTCCCTTGAGACGTCTGTGGTCGTTACATCCAGGCAGAGAGTGGACAGTCGTGCGGTCACATGACAGGGGAGCTGTGTTGTGGAGGAGCTCGTGGCACGTCTGCTGGGGTCACATGATGGGGAGCTGTGTGCACATGATTATGGAGGAGCTCATGGCACGTCTGTTGGGACGCGAGTAATTAAACCACAGGGGATCTGCTTGTTTGGCTTTTTTTTCTCTGAACACAATAAAACATAGTGTAATTAACGCTGATTATGGTGGCATGTTTCGCTAAAACCCCAACAAAGGCCTCTTAATTGTCACCAAAAGGAAGACAGAGTGTGCCCATGAGGATTTTCTTTAACACGTGAGATGTTCTGCCAGATTTACCTTTATCCGAACCGCCCAGCATGCAGCTCGATCATTAATGTGAATGAATATTCACAACTACAGTAACCGTGAATCCTGATGTGTCATTGTTACAAGTATTCTTGAAAGCGTTTAATGACTAACATACCAAACATTTACACTGCTGTGACATTATTAATGAGGAGTGACATAGTGTGGATCAGGTACCAGTTTGATGAAATGAAGGTTTGGACCAATCTCTACCAAATATTGCATGCGTGCTCGAAGTACCCAGGTTCAGGTGAAAGACACAAAATAATTACCTCCTCACCTCCCGGTGAGAATGTGCAGATGACTTGCGATTTTCGTCTGTACTTTTTTTTTGTAAGCGTTTTAACCACAGACCCCTACCGGAGAGAGCGGTTATTGACACATTTTTCACTCCCGGAGGGAACAGGTGTTACTATTACCAAAAGACGACATGTCCATCCGCTTGCCACGTTCGAGCTCGAGCTTTAGAAAAAGCTCGATCGAGGTCGAGCTTGATCGAGAAGAAGCGGTATCTCAAGCTTTCATGTAGCGGTTCCTGCTGTTAGGAAAGTTTCCTGTTGTCATTGAATAATAAACATTGGGACAATACCCCTGGACGCTCACCTGGTAGTGGGTGGATAAGATAATCAGGGAACCAAAGGTAGGCATGGATGAACCACAAAATATATAATGGAGAAGAAAGACCCCCTTCGATCCCAATTTTTTTTTTAACGGTGTGAACAATTTTGGGACATCACCGGTGATAAAGGTGGTGGTCAAGTTTCATCGAAATTGTGTGTGGTTGCAGAAAAGAAAGCAAATACATATTTAGGGGGTTAATAGACTACAGCGTGTGCTGAAAACAACCCAAAAATCTTGAGTGCCTTTCACCCTTGTTTTGGGCGACTTTCAATAAAGAAATATTAAAAACAACGTTGCATTATAGACGTTTCAAGGAGATGTGCATAAACATTTTTTGATAAACATCTGCCAATCGTCATGTGATGGGTGGAAAAAATTTTGTTCTGTAATTTGGAAAACGTGTGAGTCCGGCAAAGGGCTTGGAAATTAAGTGCTATGAAACATATTTTGCTGTGAAACTCACAAAGAGAAACCACATAACCTTTCTTAAGAATACCCGAGTCAGAGAAAAATAACCAATTGCTTTAGAAACAGTCACGAGGACAAAGGAAAACGTGATCGCTCATAACCTACTGAGGTTAAAAGTTAAAACCTCCACCACCCATCATCATCATAAGATACAGGATGAAACTATGCCACCACAGCGTCCTGAACCAAGCATGCAGACATGCACACACACCCATGGAGAGTCCCATTACAGATCCAAACTACCCATATGTACCACATCCGTGTATGCTGTCTACGTTTGTCTACCTTGTAGCAACTGCCGACTGTACATCCCAATCGGGATATGAACTGTACTGCTATCGACTGTGCAGCACTCGGCAAGTGGCTAAAGCACTCAAGCAAGCACTCCAGTGAAATGGTTGATAAGGAATGGCTGGCTTGACAGGCGATAGCAATCTGATTGGTTAATGGCACATACCCGCAAAAAAACAAAACACTTGCACTTTCTGCACATTCCTTAATCTTTTCTTCACTCAGTATAATTGTCCAAACAGTCGAAAAAGTTGTTTCATGCTTTGCATAAATAAATACACTTGGTTATAAAAATCGCGAATTAGTGAAAATTTTCAGATTTCCCTCCAGATTTCGAGTTATTTAGTCCACGTAATCCGATATTCCAAACTCAAATTATATACTTTAATTTGTCCGTGAGAGTAGGTTGTGGAAAATCGCATTGATAATGCATGAAATCACTCCAAACTCCAAAGTTGAAAACTATAGCACTCACAAAAGCGATGTATACAATGATTAGGAATCCTCCCCCTCTGTAGCTGAGGTATCTTTTTCTTTTTCTTGCGTATGGCAGCTTAGCTGCAGGGGTAGCTATCATTTCTTGGAAGCGTGACTGTGTTGCTGATGCAGTGCCAATCTACCAGTAGAGGCTGGTACTCATTTCGTTGACCGTGGAAGGATGACAGGCTGAGTCAAACCCTTGGTGTAGTAATTCAGCAGCCAACTCAGGACCCTGGGGTCCCAAGCCACCACCCTAACCATGAAGCCAACACCAGGCAAGCTGAGGTATGTAGATGAGGCATTCGATGATATGAGTGAGGAAAGTGAAAAAAAAAACATTTTGAGTGCTTTATCGTTAATAAACCGTTGTGGCCTATTCCAAGTCAAGCCATTGTTGAACAGGACAAACAAAATGGCGAATTAAGACTCCGGTGAGGGAGATCAAGATGACTGAGGATGCACCTTAAGATCACAGCAAGGGAAAGTAAGGTGACTGAGGATGAGCCTTGATAAAGGATAATTAAATAAGGCCATGAATTATCTTCAAAAGGTGTGTTATAATTAACCCAAACACCCAATTTTCATTCATGCACCACCTTGGAGTTCCCTTAATATGCATGCAAACTTTTCGGCTGCTAGGTTTTATGGTTTTGGAGTTATGGAGGAGACACACTGACACTCATTATTATAGATGAGAAAATCCAACCCGTCGCTTCGCTGATGGGAATATGAAGTGGGGAGAGGGGGGTATAAAGAGGTTGAGGATGGAGGGGTGGGAGAGAGGAGGATATGGGGTGGGAGGGAGAAGGGAGGGAGAAAGGAGGGGAGAGAGGGAGAGGTGTGGGAGAGAGAAGGAGAAAGGTGGGAGATAGAGGTGTGGGAAAGGGGTGAGCAAGGCAGAGGGGTGGGAGAAGGATAGGGGAGATAGGGGGAGTGAGAGTACGGATGGAGAGAGGGGGAGGATTCTGGCAGATGTGATGTCCAGTTTAACATCCGTCCGAGAGAGGGCACACGCATTGATGACTCATCCTGCCTGTGAAACAATGGGATGAGTTTATAGCTGGGTTGGGATTCAAACCCAGGCGAGACAGGTTTAGAGGGAGTGTACGTACCTCTCAGCTATCATGCCGTGATGTGGAAATTCATTGCCTTGTAACAACTGAAACATTTGCTGCTCATTTTGGTCATCTAATTTATTTTGCCTTTTTTACTTTGGTGTCGAACCGCGGTATCGCCATCGAAGCTTTAAGATCGCTCGCCAAGTGCTTTAACCAAGCAATCAATGAGACAGTTGAAGAAACTTTTATAAATGTACTATTCAATTTTTATATGTATTTATCTATGCTGAAGTGACAGGTCGTATAACGAAAGACGATCGCACAAAAAGGGGAAACATGCTCTAAAATAAAATTGCACATTTTCAGCGAGCCTGCAAACGCCCGATGCATCGCAAAACAACACGGGGCAAATGCGGGCGAGCGGCCCCTGAACTTTGTTCAAGTTAATCGATATGCAGTATTTAGTGACAATGCGAATATTGTGGAGTGCTAGCCAAATGGCGTAAGCACTATATATCGTTTTTGGCCCCATTTCTCAATGGTGAAGAATCACTTTAAAAATTCTCGTATCCGGATCCAGATCTGTATCTTCCCCAAAATCTACCCAATTCGTCATTGGCACACACCCAAATTCTCCAACAAGCTTTGTTTGAATCTATCCATAACGTTTAGTGATATCCTGCTTACCGACAGACAAATAGATAAACACACGAAAGGGTGAAAATGTTGCCTCCGCCCACGGAGGTCACAAGCATCAACCACATCCACCAGAACAGAAACAAAAACTGGAAAGGCACTCGGTAGAGCGCATACCTCCACCATGCAATGCTTGATCCATGAGAACATATCAGGCTCAATACTTTTGGCCCTATCTCTCAATGGTGAAGAAACACTTTAAAAATTCCCGTAGCCGGATGCGGATCTGCACCAAAATTTAAACATTTCATCCTTATCACAGACCCAACAAAATTCATCAAATTTCATCCCAACAAATTTACCCTGCCCAACAAATTTCATCAGAATCTGTCCACAAGTTTTTGAGATATCCTGCACACAGACAAACAAACAAACAAACAAACAAACAAACAAACAGACAGGGCTGCATTTCATAATTTGAGAAGTACCTTAATAGATTGGACAAGGGAGTTTTATTAATTGAGAGTTACCGTACTTTCATAAATTGGACAGGGAGTTTTATAAATTGAGATGTACCGTACTTTAATAAATTGGACCGGCAGTTTTATAAATCGTGAGATACCATTCTTTAATAAATTGGACAGTGAGTTTTATTATTTAAGAGGTACCGTACATTAATAAATTGGACAGTGAGTTTTATTATTTAAGAGGTACCGTACATTAATAAATTGCACAGGGAGTTTTATAAATTGAGAGGTACCGTACTTTTATAAACTGGGCAGGGTGTTTTATAAATTGAGAGGGACCATACTTTAATAAATTGGACAGGGAGTTTTATAAATTGAGAGGCACCATACTTTAATAAATTTGACAGGGAGTTTTATGAATTGAGAGGCACGGTACTTTAATAAATTGGAAAAGGAGTTTTATAAACTGAGAGGCAACATACTTTAATAAATTGGACAGGGAGTTTTATAAATTGAGAGGTACCGTACTTTAATAAATTGAACAGGGTGTTTTATAAATCGAGAGGTACCGTACTGTAATAAATTGGACAGGGAGTTTTATAAATTGAGAGGTACCATACTTTAATAAATTGGACAGTGAGTTTTATAAATCGAGAGGTACCGTACTTTAATAAATTTGACAGGGACATTTATAAATTGAGAGGTACCGTACTTTAATAAATTGGACAGGGAGTTTTATAAATTGAGAGGTACCGTACTTTAATAAATTGGACAGGGAGTTTTATAAATTGAGAGGTTCCGTACTTTAATAAATTGGACAGGGAGTTTTATAAATTGAGAGGTACCGTACTTTAATAAATTGGACGGGGTGTTTTATAAACTGAGAGGTACAATACTTTAATAAATTGGACAGGGAGTTTTATCAATTGAGAGGTACCGTACTTTAATAAATTGGACGGGGTGTTTTATAAACTGAGAGGTACAATACTTTAATAAATTGGACAGGGAGTTTTATAAATTGAGAGGTTCCGTACTTTAATAAATTGGACAGGGAGATTTATAAATTGAGAGGTACCGTACTTTAATAAATTGGACGGGGTGTTTTATAAACTGAGAGGTACAATACTTTAATAAATTGGACAGGGAGTTTTATAAATTGAGAGGTACCGTACTTTAATAAATTGAACAGGGTGTTTTATAAATCGAGAGGTACCGTACTTTAATAAATTGGACAGGGAGTTTTGTAAATTGAGAGGTACCATACTTTAATAAATTGGACAGGGAGTTTTATAAATTGAGAGGTACCATACTTTAATAAATTGGACAGTGAGTTTTATAAATCGAGAGGTACCGTACTTTAATAAATTTGACAGGGACATTTATAAATTGAGAGGTACCATACTTTAATAAATTGGACAGGGAGTTTTATAAATTGAGAGGTACCGTACTTTAATAAATTGGACAGGGAGTTTTATAAATTGAGAGGTTCCGTACTTTAATAAATTGGACAGGGAGTTTTATAAACTGAGAGGTACCATACTTTCAGAAATTGGACAGGGAGTTTTATAAATTGAGAGGTACCATGCTTTAATAAATTGGACAGCGTGTTTTATAAATTGAGAGGTACCGTACTTTAATAAATTGGACAAGGAGTTTTATAAATTGAGAGGTTCCGTACTTTAATAAATTGGACAAGGAGTTTTATAAATTGAGAGGTTCTGTACTTTAATAAATTGGACAGGGAGTTTTATAAACTGAGAGGTACCATACTTTCATAAATTGGACAGGGAGTTTTATAAATTGAGAGGTACCATGCTTTAATAAATTGGACAGCGTGTTTTATAAATTGAGAGGTACCGTACTTTAATAAATTGGACAAGGAGTTTTATAAATTGAGAGGTACCGTACTTTAATAAATTGGACAGGGTGTTTTATAAATTGAAATATGCCTTGTTCTTATTGACACTCAAACACCAATGCACATCATGTATTTTTCCTCATGATTTTATAATTGTTTTCATTAAAAAAATGATATCACAAGGCAACAGTTACCTATATTATATATCTGTTGCCCGAGAGACATAAACTACTTTGATTTTTCCTTACAGAAAACATTTCATCAGCACATCCTCATGCGGTACCTCATGTAGCCTACATCGTTTTTCTTTTTAATTCTATATGCAGTCACACCTGATATTTAGAGTCTATATCTATCACCAACATGGAAAATGCTTCAGATGGACACAACACAAAGTGTAATGTAAATGGCCCACATCAAATTTTGTTGGTGTTGATATATTAATGAATCAGTGTTGGAGCGCAATGCAGTGCACAAGGTGTGGCAGGATGATAGACAATACCAAACTTGCCGAATATATAAAAATAAATGAATAAAGTATTCAAAATTTCGTTTTTCCTATTGGAGGGTGGTAGGTAGGAAGAATGTCAGTCCACCCATTCAAAGTCCCATATCCCATCAGCAATGTGATGTTATGCGTTTGGCCTGAGCAGGAACCTAATCAAGCAAGAAATACCACGGCATGGCAGTGAACCACACTCGCTCTGGTCCATAACTCTACTTTATGGCACAGCAGGCAGTCGCCGAGAAAGCTAATTTGTCACGCACAAAAAGGGGTACGAGGAAACCTGCAGAGAGATCCTTTTCTCATTAGTGCATGGAAACGCACTGCCAGGACTGTGTACTGATCGGTGAGATGGCCGAGTAAGGAGCAATTATTAAAATGGGGGAAAGGGGTTGAAGTTTGAAAGGAACAAGGGCAGTTATATTTGTCGCAGATTCGTCTGGAAGGAGATCCTCTGACACATTTTTGTTTTTCTTACAGGATCTAAAGCTTGTAGTGGAGCTGCTATGCACACATCTCACACACATGTTCATACAGACCACTATACGAGACAATACAGAACTGTTAGATGAGAGAAACTCAGCCACTGAGGTTGGGAAATTGCAGTCACTTCCCAGGGCATTCTGAGTACTAGCGACGTCACAACAATGGCACCGCCTTTCTCACTGCACTCAGCGGGGCATTGCCTGAGGAGGAATTTCCTCCATTCTATAGAAAAGTTTCTGAAATGCCTTTGGACACTCGAGGCTCATATTTCATTCCCATAGTTATCTAGTTCCGTCAAGTCAAGTTCGACTTCTGGTGGCATTCATGATCAGATTTCTCGAAACATCCCTATCCTGTACTGTTCCCAAAGGTCTCGTAGAGACAGCTTCGATGCAGTCTTTACCCCAACCATCCAGCACACATAAGGTCTGCCTCTTACTCTTCTTCCCGAAACCAAATCCAGCAT
The DNA here is from genome assembly GCF_056783735.1 of Eptatretus burgeri. Classification (NCBI taxonomy): domain Eukaryota; kingdom Metazoa; phylum Chordata; class Myxini; order Myxiniformes; family Myxinidae; genus Eptatretus; species Eptatretus burgeri. The sequence goes on along the minus strand of NC_140964.1, from coordinate 5,547,624 downwards.
GGTTTATTTCTCCTGATTTATGTTTCTGCATGCATGATGTGTCCAAAGCATGACACTTTCTGTTTTCGCATCAACTCTTCCAATCTACATGATGGTCAAATTTCTTCAAACACTGAATTGTTTCTTCTTCTCAAAGTCCAAGGAACATTTAACATTTGTCTCCAACATCACCTTTCAAAACTGTCAATACTCTTCCTTTCTTTCTATTTCACTGTCCACAACTCACATCCATACATTGCAAGCCTTAGATCAAAGACTGGAGCATTCACCAACATACTCTTGGTTTGAATTGGCACATATTCACTCTTAACTCGAGTAAAAAGCTGAAATTATGACCATGTGAGCTTTCTGGCCTTTAAAGTGGAAAGTTCAGGAACATCTGGATGACCTCTTGGAAAAGAAACCGAGAAGATTATTGTGCAGGTTCTTAAATCATGCTCTGCTGAACCATCATCTTCCCTTTCTCTTCTTTTCAGCAATGGGTCACCTTTCTTTCACATGCAGGTGAAGACAGTCACGATCACACTGACCGAAACAAAGAGAACCTCAAGGCAGATCTGTACCAACATAAAAGGTAGAAGAAAAATTTATACTGTATGTACAGTATACATATATATATTTTAATATATATAGTTTATATAAAATATACTAGCGGTATGTGCTTACACATTGTGTAAACATACGAACCCTGTTTCCCCAATGTCTCAGGTTGCTCAAATGCAATTGCTTTTAAATTTTTTCCCCTATTTATTTACATTTTTATTTACGGATATTGTCAGACGATTCTGTGATTTTTTTCCAGTGTATCCTCTTCGATGTCCATCGGCACACAAAATTTCAGCTCTCTCCGTCACCCGCAAGGTACTGTTCTTTAATATCAGTCAGTGATTCAGTCAGTGAATCAGTGATGAGAAAGAGCTTTATATAATCTGAACTAATAAAAGGTAATGTGTGTGTGTGTGTGTGTGTGTGTGTGTGCGTGTGCGTGCGTGTACGTGTGTGTCAGTGTGTGTGTGTGTGTGTGTGTGTCTCCTCCATAACTCCAAAACCACAAAACCGAGCAGCCTGAAACTTTGCATGCATCGTAAGGGAACTCCAAGGAAGTGCAAAAGTGAAAATTGGTTGTTTGGGTTAATTAAAACACCCCTTTTGAAGATAATTAATGGCTTCATTTAATTATATCCTTCATCAGGTGATCCTCAGCCACCTTGCTGTTTGGGATCTGAAGGCGTTTCCTGGGTAACCTCGCTGGGGTTTGAAGCCACCATGTTTTTTTTTTGTTTTACTTTGTTTTTTCAACTTTGTTTTACTTTGACTTGGAAAAGGCCACAATGATTTCTTAACGATAAAGTGTATTTTTCACTTTCCTCACTCACATCGAATGCCTGTTCATCGTAGTTATGAATCGTTGTGTACATCGCTTTTGTAAGTTCCATAAGTTTTCAAATTAGGAGCTTGGCGCAATTTCATGCATTATATGAGATGATTTCTCACTTTCGACTCTGACGGACTAATTAAAGTATATCATCGAAATATTATTTCGGTTTTTGGTATTGGATATCGTCCGAACTAAATAAGTATTGAAATCTGCTGTGAAATCTGATAATTTAAAGAAATAACAAGTCTTATAACGAAGCCAATATAACTATTTACTTAAAGCAAGAAGGCTATGTTCCCTCCTCCATACATACACAAGAAAATATGAAACTTCCAAAGCATTAAACTTATCTTTTTGTACTGTATGGAGAATTATATTGATAGAACAAAAATTTTAGGAAGGCAGCAAAATTAACCAGCTTCATTGAGCTGTATAATTTAATGCATTCACTGGCAGACCTCACACCCTGTCCTCCAGAGGGACCACCTATCCATAGCATCGGCCAGATCTGTGTCTATATTTTTGGAAGTTTTGCGAGGTGCTCTAAAAGGAATCAGAGCAAATCTGGTTTAAAAAAAACCGGACGTTCAAAAAAACAAAGAAAAGTTGGGCATCTCCGGGAGGTGTTTGTTTAATGTGTGGCTAATCGCGTTTAATGTGCCTGCAAAGCCACTTGGCGAGCGCTCTCCAATCTGTTTGGTTGTTTGTTTCGGTAAAAGTGTCCGTGCTCTCAATGAAACATCAATTAGACAAACATACGTTTCCACCTGTGTTGGACCCTGCTGTGCCGTGCGGTTGGTGCCTCGGGAGGTGTCTCATCTGCTGAAAATGTGCAATTATATTTTTACCGGACATCATTTTTTTACCTTTTGTGCGATCTCCTTTAAATATAATCCACCACCCACTTCAACATCGATACATATATAAAAACAATAAGGTCCATCTGACCAGGTATTTGTCGTGATCTAGCTGTGAAGGCATAGAGCAGAGATCGACATTTTGTGTTCTGTGCCTTGATATATTTTTCAATTGAATTTTGCTAATTTCACACTTGAATTCCCTTTTCAAAGAACTCTGTTTTAAGGTAAATCTTTGTTTGTCATTTTTATGTATTTTATGCATGTGTGTATGTATATGTATATATATATATATATATATATATATATATATATATATATATATATATATATATATATATATATATATATATATAAGCTGTATTACCAGAACAGAACTGTGTGTGTGTGTGTGTGTGTGTGTGTGTGTGTGTGTGTGTGTGTGTGTGTGTGTGTGTGTGTGTGTGTGTGTGTGTGTGTGTGTGTGTGTGTGTGTGTGTGTGTGTGGTTGGTTGTTGGTTTCTATCTCATATGTGGGTTTCAGAAGGTGGAAAGGATCCCTCCCAGACCTCGAAATATCCACCGCCGTGTGTGCGTACATGTTTAATATCCACATATGTGGGTTTCAGAATGTGGAATGGAGTCCTCCCAGGGCAGGTTCAAAGTATCCACCTTCATTTCGGTAAGGGGTCACGATTTACGGACCAAGCTGTGAAGTTTTTTGTTCTCAAAGTTTGGTGTCGAGGGCTCTCTTCAAGATCGTGACTAAGCCCTGGACCGCTTCCAACTGTAGTTCGCTTGTTGTGATATTCCAAGGGATGGTTTTTAATACCTCTGTGAGGTTCTTCTTCATCATTTTTGTGAGGTTCTTCATCATCACTGGTACAAATTTGGCATTCTTCATCTTCCAGGATCGTTTCACTTCATGCTTGAGGTCTTGGTATTTGGTCATTTTCTTGATCTCTGCATCGTTAGTCTAAAATCACTGGTATTAACACCTCATTAACACCGGTATTAACATTAACAGCAATGCCTTCTTCTCTTTTTTCATACCTATGATATCTGGTCATAATGCTTTGTTTTCAATGTTCATAACCAATGGGATCATGAGTTCGTTCGTGAGCCGTACTTCAATTTTTGCAGTGATTGGTTTTGGTTCATTTTAACACGAATTTGCTGGAACTGGAATATCAAAATTTTTGCAGATGTGCCAGCAGATAACTTTACAAACTCTGTTGTGTCGTTGTGTGTGCAGCTGTTCTGACGGTTTGTTTTTTTTCGTGTTCGGTCATTAAGCGTCACATATCATTCGGTTTGCTCACCCCACCTCCTTCCCTCACCTCTTTTTTTTTCTCCTCTTTCCCCCCCCCCCGCTCCCCCTCTCTCAACGTTTGGTGAGGTGTCACTCCTCCCCCCCCAGTCCTCCACCTTCCTTGCTTTTCCCCGCTTCCTAGCTTTCTCTCCCTCTGTCCTCTCCTCTCGCGTGTCCTCACTTCCCTCCTGCCTCCCCTGCCCTCCCTCTATCATCCTCTCCCCCCCCCCTTTCCTCTTCTCTCTCCCGCCACCAGCAAAGTGATGGGTTTGTATTTGCTAGTGTGTGTGTGTGTATGTGTATATATATATATATATATATATATATATATATATATATATATATATATATATATATATATATATATATATATATATATTGTTGTGGTTACCAAATTCGCAAACCACCATTCAGGTCCCTTAGGTGAGGTATCTCGGCAAGTATATGTGTAGTTAGGCCCAAACCCGTTGTCTAGTGGGAATACATGTCATTTATGCGAGCTGCGACTCTTCAGGATAGCCGTTTTTCTTTGACTATCTTTATTTTGGACCAACCGCCATGATTACCACCACAACCACAACATCAACCACCAACCACAACACCGCTTCACCACAACCGCCACGACCTTCACGTCACACCTCGCAACCGTAGCATCGCCACCGTTCTTGCCCCGCTGTGGGTGCCGGTGTTGGACTCGTGCAGGGCGCACGTTGAACAGCGTGTACAAAATCACGGATTTTGTGCTTCAAAAACGGATCAAAAACGACACACGCCCACTTTTTGCCGTCCAATCGGTGAGCGAGGGGCGATTTGGCCCCGCCTCCAGAACGATCGATATATGCAAATTTGTGGATCAAAAAGCCTTCACGCCCACTTTTTCTCGGGCCAATGGGGAGCGAGGTGAAAGGTCAAAGGGAGGGGGTCAAAGGCGAAGCTACGGGGGGATAAAAGGACGGTGTTCGTCAGTCAGGGGAGGGAGAAAGAGTCAGAGAAGAGTGTGGAAGTCTGGAGCCCGAAGCCTGCAGTAGCTGGAGAAGCTGAAGAGAGTCGAACGAGGAGAGCCCAAAGAAGAGTCCAGGGTGGAGAGTCCAGAGGCGGAGAGGCGGCAGCGGCGAAGGCAGACGAGGGGGTGCTCGCGACGGTGCCGGGAGCTGCGCGCCCGAGGAAGGCCGGCAGCGCGACCTGGCCGAGGTGGAGACGCACACCAGGGATAATAAAGATCCTCTATACCCCGAGCATCAGCAACCCCCTCCTGTTTCCCCCCGCGCTGAGATAGTGCGACCAAGGGGGCCCCTTTTCCCACCCCCTGCCTGACACTGTCCGCGAGGCCCGCGGAGTGAGGCGCCATCGCCGCTCCGCGTCTCATCACCAGACGGGTAGGCGCGACCCGGTCTCGGCCTCAGGCCCGCCTCATCCTTGAGGGTATTTCTTTCCTTGGTTTTGGGTATGTGTTGTCGGCGCCGTCTGTGAAGTAGAATTGTATAAGTGTTGCCGTGTGCTCGGTAGTCGGTATTAGCTCTGCACTGTGTTTTCACTTTTATATTTGCTTTTTGTGTAAATGGAATTGTGTTTTCTTTTTTTTGTGTGCTTTTGGTGGAATTGTATTTGTGTGCTTCCCGTGTGCCGCGAATAAATGTGCTTTATTGTTGAACTGTTCTCCCGCTTCGCTTCGCTTCGTCTTTTCCCCCATTGAACCCTCATCTTGCTTCACGTAAAGGGTTGGTAGTGGGCTGAGTACGCCCGATAATTAATCGAACCGTCGAGGTCGACGATAACACCGCTCGGTTATTCTGATAGTACGGAACGGGTCGCTTAAGTGGCCCGTGTCCGAAGTCGACCTGCGGCGAGGTGCGATCGCCCGGTCTACCCTCCGCGTGGGTACTTAGGTAGGTCGAATTTGGCGAGCAACCCTATCCCACGCGGGGGCTGATTGGCTCGATCGCGGTGAGACCGAAAGGTCCACCCGTGACTGGTTCCCGGCGTTAGTCCGAGAGGGTCACGACTGGATTGTCCGTCCGGTGGGCGACGTGCCGCGATTCGAGTTACGTGGCCGTTCGCACGCCGGCGGGCGCGAAATCCGCAACAATATATATATATATATATATATATATATATATATATATATATATATATATATATATATATATATATATATTTTTTTTTTTATTGTTGTGGGCCAGGGACCGGTGGCGAGAACAACCGCTAGGTGGGGGGAGTTACGTCGTCTCCCACCAGACACCCGGAATTGTAGGCTGTCGCTCACGGATAACTCCGTGAGGCGGCGGGTCACTTAACTGACCGTGGCGCCAATACCTCCACCGCGTAGCGTAGGGTCTTTTTGTCTTAAACCAATTTACCTAATTAACCATGCGGTGTCATCTACCGGTGAACCACGCCCTCGGCACGTCTTGCTCGAACCGGGTCACTCTACCGACTGCGGTAAAGCTCCAACTACTGACTCCCAATTCCGGTTCGGGTGCAGTCGAGCGGAACTGCCAAAGCCATGCCAGCTCAGATGAGCAGATTAATGAGAACAAAGACCCGGCTAAAACTCAGATCCGAACCATGCTGGACCAATGAAAGAAAACACGAAAAGGAACTGGGAACATTTCTCCAATTGTTTTATTTACAGCAAGGACACAGAGCAAGCTTATCACAGATATACAGGAGATTTACAATGATCGAAAACACTGATGCAGTTGTACTGAGCAGACGGCGCCAAACACACAGATACACACAAAGACGAAAATAAAACCAATGTGAATTCCAAGGAACCTCGCAGCCAGGGAGAGAGACGAGCTGGGGTCGTGGCTCGGATGGGTACCTGCATGTTGGAGGGAGGGGTGCTCCGTGGTGCGGCACCTGCCAATGGTCGTGCAGCTCGGCCCGCAGTCACACGCGTGAGGCTCGTGTCTGCGTGTCTCCGCTTGTATATATAAATATACAAGCAGAGTCCTAGGGCGGGGATCAGGGTGGCGGACAGGACCCAGCGAGAGACCCGGTTGAGGTCGGGTGTCCTCGGTCATTATCGAAATCAACCAGACGAATCGCTCCACCAACTAAGAACGGCCATGCACCCCCACCCACAGAATCGGGAAAGAGCTCTCAGTCTGTCAATCCTTCTCGTACACTGAAATCAAGACTCCAGCAAAACTCCAACGAACGCCCCAGCCGATGCAGAACTGAACTGAGCTTTTGACTAAACTCCCACAAACGCGCGTCTCAGAGGGTTCCTTCGTTGTCCATCGACCTCCCTCAGCGGGGCGGGGCCTTATCAAAACTGATGTCACTGACGTCACGTCAAATCGCAATGCACCCCTTCTATTTCCCACTAAACACGAGGAGGGGTTCTGTCTACACATATACTTAACGGCAAAACTAACTTCGGGGCACCTGTATGTTTGAATGCATATGGTTCCTCAAATCGTAACAATATATATATATATATATATATATATATATATATATATATATATATACATATATATTTGTGTATGTGTAAATATATATATATATATATATATATATATATATATATATATATATATATATATATATATAAATATATATATATATATATATATATATACTGTATGTGTATGTTGTTCATCTTTCGGCTGCTCCCGTTAGGGGTCGCCACAGCGGATCATCCGTATGATCCGCATAGTGATTTGGCACATGTTTTACGCCGGATGCCCTTCCTGACGCAACCCTGGTTGCCTCTTATGACACAGGGATATGGTACACCTATTTTAACCGGGGTATACACCGGCCCATTATACTGGTACTCGCTTCACCGACCTCGGAAGGATGACAGGCTGAGTCAACCCCCTGGTGTATTAATTCAGTGGCCCAACGGGGCTTGAACTCAGGACCTTTTGGATCCCAAGCCGCTGCCCTAACCACTGCGCCAACACCAGGCAAATATATATATATATATATATATATATATATATATATATATATATATATATATATATATATATATATATATATATATATATATATATATATATATATATATATATATATATATATATATATATATATTGAAATAATTTGAATTTCTTGTTTGTTTGTCTGCACAGGCTTATCTCCTGAACGGTGAAAGATAGAAGGAAACCTCTGAAACAAAAAATGTTGGGACGGGCCCCGGGAAGGTTATTTACATCTACATATATATATATATATATATATATATATATATATATATATATATATATATATATATATATATATATATATATATATATATATATATATACAGGAAGGTTATAGGCGAGGTGACGAGGCTCCTCGGCCGTGGGGGGGGGGGGGGGATTTTAAGACGGTAGTATATATTTAATGGGATTTTACGGCCACGGCCACTGTTAAAATTGATTACGATGGCCACGGCCGAAAAATTCTATCAAATATAAAATACCGTCTAACCCCCCCCCCCTAGGGGTCGCCACCGATCCTATAACCTTCCCGGGGCCCGTCCCGACTTTTTTTGTTTCAGTGGTGTTTTTTGTTTCCCTCTCACCAACCCCCTTAGGCGATGACTGACGTGGCCCAATAGGGAACTGATACTGGGCTCACGTCAGACCTATGTACAGAAGATTAAATTCATTCAGAAAGAACCCGGGCAACCCCGGGTGCATCAGATCGTTTTTCCATATACATATATATATATATATATATATATATATATATATATATATATATATATATATACATATATATATATATATATATATATATATACATATATATATATATATATATATATATATATATATATATACAGTCATGCGCTGCTTAACGACGTTCCGGGCAACGACGGATCGCATATACGACGGATCTGCCAGCTCTGAAAGAAAAAAAAAATGTAACTGAAAATTTCCTATCGCCGAGTGATGTAGCCTCGTATAAAAATAGCACATACAATTATGTACACTGTACAGTACATAATACCTCATAATGATAAACGACAGTGTGGCCCTGTTATAATGCGATCGTTGAGGTCCATAAAATGTCATCGCGAAAAAAGCAGGGTCGTGCTAAATCGGGATTCAAGGAAATCGGCTTTCAAACTGAACCAATGTTTGCACGTTTACCTTCTCGCAAGTAATTTACTTTTGAATTGAAGAATTCCGCGAATAAATCGTTGTTCTTTGTCGACATTAAAACACATTTTTTTAGTGAAGCTTTTTGTGGTGAATTGAAGGACGTGATGTGCGATCACATGTCGCACGGCTCAGCACGGAATAGATAAAGCTAAGATTCCGCTCGGTCGGGGGGATTGTCCCAGGGGCATTGTCGTTTACGGCGGCGGTTCACTTGGTGCTCGTTGAATGGTAAGAATTGAGAGTATATCGGACTCCGTGCTTATACTGATTTATTTTGCGGTGATTAGTTGCACGTGTATACCTTACTGCTTATGTACTCCTTGCTGCACCTTTATTCCCTGGTGTGCCCATAGAAGCGGCTTCAATCAAATGGAATAAAGCCTACACTCTGAAGGTTCTTCTCTCGCTTTCATTTCAATTTATTCCATTTGGTTTTCTCAGCTCTCTCAACCAACGATGGACAAGATCTACAAACCAGAGAGGTTCGACGCAGACCCAAACGCGACTGACTCAGAAAAGAAATGGTCGCATTGGTTCCGTTCCTTCTCACACTATCTGACCATCATCGAAGAGGGAGCCGACAAATTGGCCGCCCTTGTGAATCATGTCTCGCCCAGCGTATACAGGCTCTTCTCTGAGTGTGACACCTACGAAGCAGCGATCGACGTGCTGCAGGCGCTCTACGTGAAGCGCAAGAACGAGGTGTACATACGACATCTTCTCAACACACGCAAGCAAGCAGCCGGGGAGACAATCGATCAGTTCCTGCAAGCTCTGAAACAGCTGGGAAAAGACGGCAGCTTCCGGGCCGTAAACGCCGAGGAACACCGAAATGAAGCGACCCGAGAGGCATTTATCCAAGGACTCAGGTCAGCCCACATACGGCAACGCTTACTAGAGAAAGCGCAACCCACTCTTGAAAAGGTAGTCGACCAGGCTCGAGCGATGGATATGGCTCAGCAGCAATCTGAGTCATTTGGGACACCGATGCTGCTGATGAACGCCGCTACGGTGGAAACTCAAGGAACCCCACAGACACAGACATAGCCTGACACAGGGGATGGAGAAAAACCCGAGGAGTCGGATACCCAGACCTCGTCAAACTCCTCAGCAACTACTCCGGTTGGTAAATGCTTCTTTTGTGGGTACAAAAGACACCTCCGCCACAAATGCCCCGCCAGAGATGCCACATGCATGAATTGTGACAAGAAAGGGCATTATGCCAGGGTATGTAAATCTACTCGAAGGAGAAATAAACCCACTTCTGCGGCTCTCTACTCACAAAAGAAACTAACTGCAGCCTCACCGGGGAATCTATCCAAGGCTATCATCAACGTACGAATTAACGGGCATATGGCTGAGGCTCTGATTGATACCGGTAGCTCTGAGAGTTTCGTCAACAGCTCGCTAGTAAAGGGCAGGAAATGGAAGATCCACCCGACAGACAATACGGTATGCATGGCCGCCACATCACTACAGTCCCGCGTACGAGGGCACTGCAATGTTGAATTGGACGTAAAAGGGTACACGCATCGGGATGTAAGGGTACTGGTGCTTCGTGATTTATGCGCAGACGTAATTCTGGGTCATAATGTCCTCAAGCAGCACACGAGTGTCGAAATACCCTTTGGAGGAAGCAAACCTCGTCTAATTTTAAATGCTTTGACCACCGCAGAGGTAACGTCCCCCCAGCTGTTTGCAAACTTGTCACCGGTCTGTAAACCGATAGCGATCAAATCGCGGCGATATACCACTGCTGATATGAACTTCATCACTTCAGAGACCAATCGATTACTGGAAGAAGGCATTATAGAACTGAGCGATTCGCCATGGCGCGCACAGGTGTTGGTCACCGTCAATCAGAATCATAAGAAACGAATGGTTGTCGATTATTCCCAAATGGTCAATCGTTTCACCCAACTCGATGCCTACCCTTTGCCGCGCATAGACGAGATGGTCGAACGCGTGGCCAATTATAAGATATTCAGCACCATCGATTTGCGAAGCGCCTATCATCAAATTCCCATCCGAGAGGAAGATAAACCTTACACCGCATTCCAGGCAGGAAGACACCTCTACCAATTCAGGAGGATTCCGTTCGGTGTCACGAATGGAGTAGCTTGCTTCCAACGAGTTATGGACGACATCATCTCAGATGAAAACCTCAAAGACACTTTTGTTTATGTGGACAATGTCACAGTGTGCGGTAAGGATCAGGGGGAACATGATATGAATCTGGACAGATTCTTGAGCATTGCTAGAAAATATAATCTGACCCTCAACTACGAGAAATGCGTATTCTCGGCAAGGTCAATTGACCTTCTCGGCTACACAATAGCCGACGGCACGATTAAGCCTGATCCTGAATGATTGCGCCCACTTCGTGAGCTACCCCCACCTCAGGACCTGCAGACAATGCGCCGGGTGATCGGCATGTTCGCTTACTATGCAAGATGGATTTCCCAATACTCCGAGAAAATACATCCCCTAGTGCATTGCAAAAACTTCCCACCAGATGCCGCTGTTGTAAAAGCTTTCCACAGCCTCAAAGATGATATCAGTAATTCCGTGGTATTATCAATCGATAGCTCGGTGCCCTTCGTGGTGGAAACAGATGCTTCTGATCACGTGATAGCTGTGACGCTTAACCAGTCTGGGCGACCCGTCGCATTCTTCTCGAGAACTCTCTCTGGAAGCGAGCAGAGACACTCAGCAATAGAGAAGGAAGCGTACGCTATTGTCGAAGCCCTACGTAAATGGAGACACTATTTACTGGGAAACCATTTCACGCTCGTCACGGACCAACGATCCGTGGCATTCATGTTTGATGGGAAAAATAAGGGGAAAATTAAGAATGAAAAAATTATGAGATGGCGGATAGACCTAGCCTGCTATAGTTACGACATTGTTTACCGGCCCGGGAGGGAAAACCCTGCTGCAGATACCTTCTCTCGGGTCTACTGCTCGGCGACAATCAGTCGGGCTTTGCAAGACCTCCATGTGTCTCTGTGCCACCCGGGGGTAATCAGAATGGCACATTTCGTGCGCAGACAAAACCTTCCCTATTCTATCGAAGATATTAAACAAATGAATGCTTCATGCCCTGTTTGTGCTGAACTAAAACCCAGATTCTATGGCGCGGCTTCTGGCAGATTGATCAAGGCCACTTCTCCCTTCGAGAGACTAAACATTGACTTCACAGGGCCCCTGCCGACCGAGATAGACAACAGATACATATTCACTGTTGTTGATGAATATTCAAGGTTCCCTTTCGCATT